>NC_067400.1:434182823-434541573 GCF_016432865.1 Antechinus flavipes
TGAAGCATGGCCAGCCTAGGTCCCTCTCTACCATCTTCACATATTTAAAAGGTTATCATATGGAAGAAGTATTAGATTTATTTTGTTTGGACCTACACCACACAAATAAGAGCAAGGATAGAAATTGTGCAGAAACAGATTTAAGCTCAACTTAAAGAAAATATTTCCTTACAATGGGAATTGTCCAAAAATGTGATGGTGTGCCCTGTGAAGTAATAACCAACCCATTACCTAAGACAACTAAATGAAGTTAATTTACCACCTAACCATATGTTGTGGGCAGAATTCTTCATTAGGGTAAGATCTCGGCTACATGATCTTTGAGGTGTCTTCCAATTTTCTCTTCTTCTTCTTCTTCTCTTCTTCTTCTTCTCTCTCTCTCTCTCTCTCTCTCTCTCTCTCTCTTCTCTCTCTCTCTCTCTCTCTCTTTCTCTCCCTCCACCTTCTAATTTAAAATTCTATTTTATAATATAAATATAATATAAATTCAATTTTATGATTCTGTTTTCAACATTTAGAGAATAAAGATATTAGTCCATCTTGAAGGGATTCTTTTTACTCTTATAAATGAAAGCAAGAGTTAAATATTAATTTACAACCCCCCCCCCAAAGCTTTAAAAATGGTTATTGTCCCTTGTTCCAAAATATATATTTTTATGGGATGGGGAAGGCTAAATTCTTTTCAAGTCTCTTCTTAAAGTTTAGATTCTAGTGAAGTTCATTAGATTTTTTTCAAAGCCATTAAGGTAACATTTGGCTACTTCTATTAATACAATATGGTTCCTATTACAATATTTGAGAGCAACTCCTAAGCCATGTTTTATATAACTAGGGGTCTTTCATAGGCCTCTGCATACAATAGGGTAATAAATGTTTATTGAACTGCATTTTTATTGCCTTGACCTGATAAAATTAATGTGCCTTCCTAGGCTCCTAACTTACTATCAGAGAGTGACCTGTCTCTTTTTTTAAAGTCTAGAGATAACTCACAGATCTCTCTTTAAGGAACAATTCAACTAGATCATAGATTACAAAGTGAACGATGCCAAATTGCCCTGAACTATGTTCCTTCATAGACGAGTCTACACAGAGTCCTTTCTGTCCTTGTGTGGCATTCAAGTCTGCATCATTCTTAGTCATTTCTGGCAGGACTTGCTTATACATGCCATGCCCCAAGAAGAGGCAGAGTTGCTAACAATTTTTATTGGGAACTGTCACCACAACAAGTCATATCATTTAACCTTTCTCCTGTATGATTAAAAAAAATGTAAATTTAATTCAAGGAATTTGTTTCTTGCTACCAAAAAAAAAAAAAAAATGGAGGCAACAAGTAGCTGACAATAAAAAGAATAGCTAATAGAGAAAATGAATTAGAAGAATAAGGGATATGATTCTGGTGGAGTTCAGAAAAAGATTGGGACAACAATACAATAACACTCCTGCCCAGTTCCTGAAAATTTATGAGATAATTAGTAAAATGGTCAAATTACAATTGAAGCTAATATCACATCTCCAGATACAGCCCCTTTATTTATCACTAATCAGGAATAACAAAGATCAGCCATTTACCAATGGCTTGTCAAAATTTGAAAAAACTTAGTCAGCAGGCACCATCTTCCTATCACAATATATGACATATATTTTCCGGATTCCCACACCAGCAACCACCCATCACATTTTTATTACTATTGAAGCAGGTGGTCCCTTTAAGAAACTGTATTTCCTATTGATCTGTGATTCCTTTCAGATTCTCAGCCCCTCCAGGCTGAGGCATATCCTCCCCAAAAAAGTTGTCTTTTCTGAATGCCAGAGCCTTTGATTCAATTACAAATCCTGGTCAAAAGCATCCCTTTGGCCTGGAGAGACTTACACGAACTGATGCTAAGTGAAATGAGCAGGGCCAGGAGATCATGATATACTGCAACAATAATACTATATGATGATCAATTCTGATGGACTTGGCCATCAGCAATGAGATGAACCAAATCAGTTCCAATAGAGCAGTAACGAATTGAACCAGCTATACTCAGTGAAAGAACTCTGGAAGATGACTAAGAACCATTATATTGAATTCTCAATCCCTATATTTTTGCCTGCCCACATTTTGGATTTCCTTCACAGGCTGATTGTACGATATTTCAGAGTCCGATTCTTTTTGTACAGCAAAATAACAGTTCGGTCATATATACTTATTTTGTATTTAATTTATACTTTAATATATTTAACATCTACTAGTCATCCTGCCATCTGGGGCGGAGGGGAGAGGCGGGAGGGGAAGAAAGGAAAAATTGGAATAAAGGGTTGGCAATTGTCAATGCTGTAAAATTACCCATGCATAAAACTTGTAAATAAAAAGCTATTATTAAAAAAAAAAAAAAGCATCCCTTTGAATTCCAATAGGCGATCCGGGCTTGCCTGAGCCCCCATTCTGACTTGCGTGGGTTGCCCAGCCTCCACTAGTTCTGATCTGCTTGGGCTTCCCAATCCCTACCAAATCAACCAATATAATGAGCTTCCATCAACTGAAGTCTTTGCAGATGGACCTTGGTGATTCACTCAGCTGCCAGGACTTTCTGTCCATTGAGAGCTGCATTCTCAGTGCAAAACTCCATTTTCCAGAGATCTGCCACTGTAGAAGTCAGTCTCTAGTTAAACTGATTTCTATCTAACAATAAACTTTCATTTTACAAATAATATTCGGGAATGAGTGAATTCTTTCACTCCTAGAACCTGTGGCTGATTTAATGGGGATTCTTAATAACTCTATTATAGCCACTAACCTCTAGACCACCAGGAATCTAGACCACTCTACATCTCGTCACTATAGTATGGGAAAGGATACCAGAAAGAAATCTCCTTTCCCCAGACACAGAGATTTATCATCTCCCTTCTCTGGTACAGAATGTGGCTCTGATACCGGATGTGTGACCTAAAATAAGTCATTTTGATATGGTGTAGTTTCTAGGGAAATATAGCAGTGGTTTTTGGATTGCCTGACCTTGGGGCTTCTGTTTGGCGATCAATCTGATTTCAAAGTCCTCTGGCTTTTGTCCCCCCACCCCTCACCCAACTTAGAATTGCTATTTTTCTGACAATCTGTCTGATTCTGGAGACTACTGAATTCAGAAACTGACAGCTGACTGCCAGATAGCTTCTAGCCTCAGGATAGTCCCACAGACCAAACTCCTGAGATAATATGATAATCTGTTGGTCAGTGAGAACCAAATTTCAGTGACTACTCCTTAGCCCTACCCTTGAGCCACAGAATCAGTATATCTATGATTGAAGCTGGATAAATGTATCTCCTTGCTTCTGTTTCTCTACTGAATTCCCTTACAATTCAGTCTGCTTTGTAATGGTGTCATAATTACTTTCAATAAACTTTGCCCCTGAGTAGGAGATGAGTTCAAGCCTGCAAATCCTTTTGCGACACCTCACAACACTAGTCTGGGGTCCCATCCTTCCCAACCTCAACAATTTTACTTCTCAGAGTCTCATCTTCTCATCATAAAAAAGAAGGGGATTAGGCTAGTAAATCTCTAAGGTCACTTATAGTACTAGATTCTATGACTTCTTATGATCCTTTTTATACAGTTCAGCATTCAAAATCAACTGAGCAAATGTGACTTTAAGTGCTTGCCAATTCATGTTCAAAAAATAAATTTTACCCCATGAATTTTCAGATGTTATTTTGTGACTTTTTTTATGTAGTATAAGAAACAAAATATCTTACCAAGAACTCCACTCACTGATGAATGCAGGAAAAATTTATTTTACATTGTTGCAAGAATGAGTGCTTAGGTGAGTAGAAACACTTTTGAAACTCCAAAGGCAGTATTTTATTTCCTATCCTGAAGCACAAGTCCCTCCCCTGATTCTCCATTAATTGGATGTTACAGAAGTTACGCAGGAATCTCCACCCCTTATTACATAACCAGTCCCTGCTCCCAAGGAATTTATATTCTAAAAGGAGAAAGCTCACGGTAGAGGGCTAAGGGCAAAGAACAAAAGATGCTTTTTAAATCTCGGATCACCACCCCTGATTACAAAAGTCAGTCTCTGCCCCCTACTAGTTTACATTCATTTGAGGGGAAATAACCTACACTCTTGATTATTCCTTTATGCCCTTGTTTCAGTTTTCTAACTTATGTTTAATTTGCCCAATTTAATTTTCACAATTATAGTCCTGAGATAGTGTATCAACAGGGATCTAATTTCATACAGATATACATATCTAGTAACAGGCAGATGACTAGGCCAAATATTCATTTACCAATATTTAGGATATAATGACTATGCATTTTCAGATTGAAAACAGCAAGATCTTACAGACTTGTATTGTGCTTATGGCTTCTATTTACCACTTGCTCTAATCATAGAAATTTGCTATAAAAGGAAAAAGCAGGGACTTGATTATAATGGCATAAAGACAGGTCTTTCAGGCTTCAGCCTGAGTGTACATACATGACTTTCAGACAATCATATCCAGATTCAAAACTCAAAAGAATATCAGTTACAGTTTCAAGAGATTTTATCACTAATAGCAAATTTTATTAATCATAGCTTAGGGCTAGAAACAACATTTTTACTCTCATGAAGTTGCAATAAGTAATGCAAGTTTATCAAGACTCATGCATCTAGGAGATTTTGTTTAATATATTTTCTTTTCTTTTCTTCTTTAGTTTAAACGCATCCTGGGCAAGAATCAATCATTAGAAAACATTTCTATATAATAAACAAACTTATAGATTCTTAGCAAATACATTCTTTGTTTGGGAACTGTATATCCCAAACAACCTCTTTTTTCAGGGCTGATAATGTGCCTATACTGATAATTTAAGGAAAATTGGCAAGCTTAGAAATTAAAGGAAGTTGATAGAGAGCCCAGAGAAGGGGGCTGAGCTTGCTGTGGCCCACCCCAACTATCCACTTCCATGGGTTATCTGATATGTCCCCCTCTCTGTGAAGGGGGAAAAAAGGGTGCTGTACACCCTCATACTTGAAAGCTAACTGATAAGGCTTTCAACTTCATTCTTCACAGGACAGGGAGTTATGGGAACCCCCTTCTGATGGCATAGATCCTTCATAAATGAATTTATAAACCCTTAGTGGCAGGTCTTGACAGAAAAGTAAAGATTTAGCAGAGGAGTCCTGGCAGAGAGAGAGAGAGTTTCTAGCAGAGAAATCCTTTAGCAGAGAAAGTAAATAAGGTCTTGTTAGGGAAATAGAGAGAGAGAGAGAGAGAGATAAAGGGGAGTAATGCTGAAAGAGAATGTCTTTCAGCAGGCAGAGAGTCCCTTGCAGCTAGCTATGCCAAGGAAGATCCCTTAGCCTGGCATGATTCCTGCTTTGAGAGCCTCTGCTACCAAGGATTGAGCCCAGTTGCACCCTTTTATAATTGAAACCGTAGCTAGAAGCTGAAGCTGCTCTAGGTCGGGGCTGGGAGCAGTTTGAGTTGGAATCAGACCAAAATCTTTCAATCAGAAATTTCAATTGAAAGAGATTACTGCCCCAGGCCTAGATTTAGGATAGACTGGGACAGTTTACTGCAAGTGGTCCTAAGCTAATTTTCAACTCAATAGAGGTCTATAGAAATAGCGATCTTCAGCTTGGGCTAAGTAGGAGTGATCCTGAACTCAATTAGTCTCATCCAGATAACAGAATGAAACCACTTTATCTTGATTCCCTGAGGCTAGTCTCTCAGGGGAGAGCTTAATATTCCCCCCAAAGTCAGAGAGAGAGAGAAAGAGAAAGTTTTGGGGCTCCCCTCATTCCACACATGGTAATTACCAATTTTAGGTATAGCATGATGACATTAACTCCAAATAACTTTGTTAACAATCTTAGAATTTTCATAAGTAATAGTCAAAAAGTCTTAGCTGTAATTTCCTCTTAATTTTCTAGCAAAGGTGGAAATATCTAATTCCTAACTTACATTTACAAAATATTTATAAAATAGGATTAGGAAGATTGATGAAATAAATAAACTTCTCACTTTCATTTAGTTGTTCAGTTTATTCTGTCCTCACATGTTGCAGCTTTGGAACCTCAGAGAGAATCAATGTGGCTTTCCTTCCTTTTCCCTTAAATAAGTTTCCCTTTTGCTTTAGGGAATAAACAAGACAATTCTTAAGATTCAGAATATAGATAATATCTAAATAACTTCAGACCAAATTTCACAAAATTTATACCATATATCCAGCAGAGCTGACAAAATTTCAAAGCATAGCTAATATAATATTTACAAATTGCTGAATATACAGCCTAGAAAGCAACTTAGTACATTAAATATATTTTATCTAATTAGGAGATACAAATATATGACCTCTTTAAGAAAGTTACCAGAGAACTTTGTTTTAATAACCATTTTTAACTTAAAATAAAATCAAATACAAATAAATTTCTAGTAGCAATACTTAAATATTAATGCACACATATTTCTAAAATCGTATTCCCAAATGTATCAGTTGAAACCAATTCTATCATATACCATTTAAATTTAAATACACAATAATTTAGGTCACATTGTTGGGAGAAAACTCCTTTTCCCCCTCAAAATCTTCATTCTTTTAGACTCCCTGAAATCTTTGAAATAGTAGTAAACTATGAGAGCCTTGGAAGCAAAATGGTATTGGTTTCTATCTCCTCCTTACCAAATGTAAAGTGGATTTCCCTAGATTTCCTCAAGCCACATGGAGAAAGACTATAGCTTTTTGCAGAATCCAGAGTCCCCTGAGAAGAGTTTTGGGACTTTGGGGGGAGGGGTTAGGGGACATAATCATTTAGAGAGAAACTAAGATTGACTTCAGAGCATGGAGTAGAGTTTTTGGTGTGCCTACTATTCTTTGGAAAAGCTAGACTAGATATAAGTACACATGCAGTGGCCCAGGTCATTTCCAGGCCCCTCTAGGGAAAAAAGCTTGAAAGCAAAAGAAAAATTCAGGTTAGTTTGCATCAATATGCTTGATATGCAAACAGACTTAAAATGGAGATACAAAAGAAGTACTTTTAAATCCTAAAATGGCCAGATCTTTTCCTTTGTAATTCAGCACACTAAGAAACATAACAGACAAAGCATAGACTCACACTCACAAACAAACACAAACTGCTTTTAAATTCCTTTTCTTTCTGTCTAGTACAAAGTTGTTCCTTTCTATTTCCTGGAGAAGAACCTCTTCTCTTCTGGAACCTCTTTTCATTACTGCTTCTTTACTAGAATTTCTTATAAATATCTCTTGTGTAGACTCTTCCTGTACTCCAACATGGAAATCTTCACATTCCAGTGATCCCAAATCACTAATATTTACTCAACTCCAGATTTCCTGATATCCCCTCTCTTCCAGGTCTATATGAGAAGTAAGTTTCAGGTTCCCACTTCTTGGCATCATTAAACTCCCTATCTTACCAGATACCTAAGCCCCCATAAAATGGCCCCAAGCCACCAAAAGCAATATTATATAGTCAGCATTCTTACCCTTGGTCTGTCCACAGAATTGCCTAGTCACTGCAGAACCTATTCTAGCTTCCTTCCTGATTTCTGGATTCATCACTGGTCTTACTGACCAACATGGTCCTGGGATCTTGAACCATCTATTAGAGGGGGATACTGGAGTCAAGCTCGGAGGCCATTGAAATCAACTGGAATGGTTTCCTCATGCTTTGATATGGACCACCCTGAACTTATAATGTCTGGTTCCTAGATGAGCCCCCATTTGTAAGAAACAAAATATTTTACCAAATACTTCACTGACTCACTGATGAATGCAGGAAAGATTTATTTTACATTCTTGAAAGAATGGGTGCCTAGATGAATAGACATACATACTTTTGAAACTCCAAAGGCAGTATTTTATTTCCCATCCTGAAACACAAGTCCTTTTCCCCTGGTTTCCCATTTAATGGATGTTACAGAAGTTATATAACATGATATCCACCCCTGATTACAAAAGTCAGTTCCTGCTCCCAAGAAGCTTACATTCTAAAGCGGAGAAGGTAACAGAGGAAGGCTAAGGTCAAAGAACAAAAGATTCTTTTCAAATCTCAGGCCACCAGCTCTGATTATAAAAGTCAGTCCCTGTCTCCAAGGAGCTTACATTCTTTTGGGAGAAGATAACCTCCATTCTTAATTATTCTTTGATGTCCTTGTGGATTTCAGTTTTCTAATTTCAGTTTCATTTCTCCAATTTAATTTTCAAAACTGTAGAAATTAAATGTCCATCCATATCTCACATGTATCATATTACCAAGCATTAAATTATGATACAATCTTGGAGATATTGAAATTTTCAGGTTTTTCCATGTGGTACTAGTTAAAAAATACAAGTCAACTAGTGAAGTAGATTAGACACATGATATAGGGAAGCAAAAAAATATAGTAATTTACTCTTGGATAAATTCAAAGATTTCAGTAAATAGGGGGAAAGACTTATTAAACTAAGGATATGCCCATCATTGGAGGAAGACTGAATAAATTATGACATATAAATAGACTTGACAGAGAGGTGATGAATTCAAAATGCAGAATGATACATTTTAGACTTTTTATTATTCATATTTGTTACAGGGGTTTTGTTTCTTTTTTCTTTTCTTTTTTTTTTTTTCTTTTCATTTGGATGGATGGAAGACAAAATAAACACTTGCTTAAAAAAGGAAAAGAAAGGAAAAAAGAAACATCCCCAGAGTTTTGGTTTGTTTGTGTTTTGAGGTTTTGTTTTGTTTTGTTTTGTTTTTGCTGAGACAATTGGGGTTAAGTGACTTGCTCAGGGTCACACAGCTAGAAAATTGTTGGGTTGTTTTTAAATAAGGAAAATAAACTTAATCAAGTGATACTTTTTCTGAATGTAAATAACAATTATTTTTGTTGACTTCACACAATATTGCCTCACTTAAATCCAATTCACTTGCAAGTAATGTCACCACCTTCCCAATGTCATGATCTTCTTCCAGAACAAAAATGAAGTTCAAACAATAATCCATGAAGATTAGTAGTTGTCCCAGTGGGGACAGTTCCAGTTGGGCAATAAAATGGAAACAAACTCTTTCCTCCCTTCCTTTTTTCTATCTCTCCTTCCCTCCCTTTTTCCCTTCCCTCCTTCCTTTTTTCCCTTCCCTCCCTCCTTCCCTCTCTGCCTGCCTTCCTTCATCTCTCCCTGCCTCCCTCCCTCCCTTCCTTCCTTCCTGCCTCTCCTTCCTTCCTTCCTTCCTTCCTTCCTTTCTTCCTTCTTTCCTTTCTTTCTTAGCTTAAAAAGGCCGAGGACTCCCATTTCATCCAGGGCTATCTCCAGCCATTTTGGAGCTGGCTCTGGAGGAGAAAGTGAAGCAAGTGACCTTTCATAACCTTCTTTCACTTAAATCCAATTCATTTACATATCAGGGCATCACCTTCCTGATGTCATGGTCCTCTTTGAGAACAAAGGAAAAACAACAAGGTGATATGAAGAATATAAAGTTTTTATAAAACATGTACACTGATGTCACTGAGTTTCCTCGTTTAAAGTCTAGTATAAAGAATGAATTTATTACACACATCAAGATTACTAGAATTAAAAATAGAGGCAGCCTAGTATACCAGAGAGACCTTATTTTGGGATCAGAAGACTTGGGTTCAAGTCCTATCTTTTCATCTATTTACTTGCTGACACTGGGCAAATCATTTCACCTATTAATACTCTAGGTAACTCTCTACAGCCATAGAATACAATGTCAGGCCCAATCAGCACTGGAATCACATTTTTCCTCATGTGGGAGTTCTTTATACCAACAAAATCACAGGTCCAATCATTTTCATAAAAATAATATGTGATAAGTTTATTAGAGAGGTTCAAAGTGCTTTGTGAGTTCTGATGAGGGAAATATCAGCATAATATCATGAAAAGGACATAGGATTTGGAGACAATGGGCCTATAGTCTAATGCCAGCAACTTAGTACCTGTATGATATTGGTCCAATTGCTTTTCTCACTGGGCCTCAGTTTCCTCATCTCTAAAACAATTGGGTGGGAGAGGAGGAGAAGATAATGTTTTGGGTTCTTTCCAATTCTAAATCTATGATCTTCTGGAAGTGGAGAGAAGGGGAAAAGAGCAATTTAGGGATTAGGGATCAGATAAGCCATTCCACGTATAAGGAATGCCATGAATAAAATCATGGAAACCATAAAGCAGGGCACACATATGGGAAACCATTTGTAGCACAGTTTGGCTAAAATTTAGATTACACAGGAAGGTAGTTTGCAGCCAGGTATTTGGAAGACCCATAGGCAAGAGGGAACCATTGAAAAGTTTTGAAAAGGGGAATGAGGTTGCCAGATCTATGTCTGAGGAAAATTAATTTGGCAATGGTAAGAAGGAGTCTTAGAGGAACTAGAGTGGAGGCAGGACAACCTACTAGGTTACTATTGTAATAATTTAGATGAATTATGATAACAAGAATAGTGAGAAAGAAACAAATGGGAGAGATTTTATAGCACCGGAATTTAAAGTACCTTGTGATTGATTAAATATAAGAATTTTTATTTGTATAATAATTGTTATATAATAAATATAAATAAATATTTTTATAATAATCATAGTAATTGGGGGTAATAAAATCATAAATTGAAGCTGGAAAAGACTCTTGAAGTTTTCTATTCAATCCTCTCATTTTAAAGATGAGGAATCGAGGCCCAAGACCATTAAATGACTTGATCAAGATCCACTAGAAAATAAATGGCAAAGCTGGAATTTGAAGGAAGAATCAAAGATAATAAAATCACACATTTGGATTACTCTTTAAGGTTTTCAAAGCAATTGACATATATTATACAGTATTGTCTCCTTTCATCTTGATCATTAGATTGTAAACTCTTTGAGGGCAAGCATAGATTTTTGTTTCTTTTTGTAAACCTGGTGCCTGGTATATAGTAGGTTCTTTACAAATGTCTGTTGATTGATTGATAATTAATTTTGAGGTATTTTATAGATGAGGAAAATGAGATTCCACAAAATTAATGGGTTTGCCTAGGGTTACACAATTTCTAACTTGCAGGTTAAGATTTGCTCCAAATCTTCCTGATTCCAAGTACAGTAGTCTACATGCTACGTAATACTGCTTCTATATTGTGGTAGTATTTTAAAAGAAGACCAATGACATCTCAGGATGATATCTTAACTTACTTGTGAATTGGATTGAAGTGAGGCAAAGTTGCACCAAAGCTCATTCTCTTTTCCAGAGCCATTGAACAGCAGAACAAAAGTCAGGCTAACTGGTTAGCCTGTAGTCAGTTAGCCTGACTGGTGATGATTTATGATGCACTGGATGACTTCAACATCTTCCATGTCTGACCAAAATCTAATCACTCTTCAGCATCTTGCTTCAGCCTCCTTTTTGATCCTTGCAACACATCTACCCATTACAACAGAAGTCTTCTTATGCTTGGAATAGACATAGCCCCTAACTTACTGACCCATACTGAGTTGTTGGGTTTTCCTCAGCCTGGTTTAACCTATCTAAGGAGATAGTTTTACTGGGCAGCTGCACATGCTATGGCTTGTTGGAGCCACAGGTGAGAATTGGATCAATCAGGTGGACATTAAAGATGGAAGAGCAGCTCTGAAAAGAGCTTGGCAAATTCTCTCATCAGAGATTATCCTCACAAATGAGCTTAATAGCTAAAACACCCCACTTCTGTATTAATATAATTTCAAACATAGGAGTCTGATTGATGGTAATGCATTTATAAAAAATGCAAAATCAGAAGAAGAAACCGTTTTTGACAAAAATATGAGGTGGCCTTCAGATAAATGTGGGTTTGGAATTGAGAACAGAAGTCAGGGCAAAAGTAAAGCTTTGGAAAGTACTTTGTATAAAGGTACATGCCAATGTTTGAGTTGTTTTGTCCTTCATTCTTGAAGGGGAGCATGACATCAGGGAAGTAATGCCATGACATTTGAGTGGATTAAATTTAAGTAAAGAAGGGTTATAAAGTCACCTGCTTCATTTTCCCCTCCAGAGCCATTTAAGTCCAATGGCCACATAAAGATCAGGACAACTGGAGATGCCCCTGAATGCAGTGGGATACTTGGCCTTTTAAAACTAAGGTCTTCAACAGGTCTGTTTGATTGAGGCAGCATTCATTCATTGATTAAGGTTGGGTAGCAATTGAGGCAAAGAAGCTACTCTTTTATGTAGTTAAAACAAATACTAACTAACCAAATAAATCTGAGAGGGAGAAGAACCTCAAGGTTTCTGAGAAAAAGAGGGTGGAAAGAGAAGAGAGAAAATGAACCAACCTTGAAGTATAGGGACTAAAAGCCTGAAAAAAATACTCCCCCCCCCAAAAAAAAGAGAGAGAGTTGTTAACATCTAGCATTTATATAGTTCTTATGTTCCAGGCACTATGTTAAGTACTTTACAAATTTTATTTTATTTGATCCTCACAAGAACCTTGAAAGCTAGATGTTATTATTATCCCCATTTTACAGTTGAGGAACCTGAAAACCTGAGGCAAAGTTGAAGTGACTTGCCTAGGATCACACAGATAGTGTCTGAGGCTAGACTTGAACGCAGGTTTTCCTTATTCTAGATCCAATGCTACTGCAACTACCTAGCTGCCAAAGTATATACGTGGGAGTACAATTTCAGGAAGCCAAAAAAGAGGGTGTTAAAGAGGGGATTGGTAGAGACCAGATCACATGCAAACAAATGCTCAATAAACACTCCTGTTCATTCATTCATTCATCCTAGTCTAGCCTTCAGTTTTCAGGAAGGGATACAATTAAGGAACGAAAAAAAATTGGGGAAGACTTCAAGGCAATGGACTATAGTTTCACCTTTAAAGTACATTGGGAGATGTTACAAACCCAGTAAAGTTACGCAACAAATATTGAATATCTAGTTAAAAAACAATTCTCAAAGTAAATTTATATCTACATGTGTGATAAGTGACGTATATGTATTTATATATGTGTGTAAATGTGTATATGTAGGTATGTATGTATATGAAATACAGGGAGATCATAATCTAAAGTAATACTTCAGGACTCAATCAGGAGATTCACCCAAAAGTGAAGCTCTGATTTCATCTAGGAATGATCAGATCAGCCCGTCCTCAAAAGCTGCGTCTCAGGAACCAGTGGAGATCAGTTTACCCTACTTTCCTTCAGAAAAGAAAGTTTAGGACTGAGGGAGGTGGGTGGTTGGGGAGGTAGGAGCAGGGGAAAAGAGAGCACAGTGCTACTCCTATCTGTACCTCTACTTTCTTTCCCACCCCCAAAGCCAAGAATTTCTGGGATGGGATAGGCCCACCTCCTCGATCTCCTCCTTTTCCAAGCTGGAGAGAGTTGGGCGGGGAAAAAAAGTTTGTACTCTTCTAGTACCCTAGTCCTGAGTTGGTGGGGCGGAGTGAGAGGCGTGGATCTCCTCCTCCATCAATCGGCCCGAGGGTGTGGGTAAGAGGGTGTCTAGGTTGAAGGAACAGGGAAGGGAAGGGAAGGGAAGGGAATATAAGTGCGAGAGAGAGAGTGGCGAAGAGAGAACAGAAAAAGTCGGAGTAAGTTAGTTGTCTGCCCAGCTATCACTGCTCCGTGGGGGGCTCGCCTCCCCGCTCTTTTGGAGGTGTATTCCATTCGTGGCTCAGCCAGGGTATAGGAAGTGGAGGGAGGAGCCGGTACGATGTGGGGGGAGCGGAATCACCCCTGGTTAGCGTTGCCACCGCTATTGTCCGCGCTGTTGCTGCTGTTGCAGGGGCAAGGTTATAGCTGCCTCGACGATTCCTTAACGCTGACTGAGGAGCGGATCAGCCAGTTGTTAGGTAAGTGCAGCCAAGAATCCCAGGATGGAAATCTGACACCTCGCAATGTCTTGGGGGGAAAGGAGGGTGAGGGAGCGGAGAGGATAAAGGTAAGGGGAGAGAGTGTGGTACGGAAGAGATTTAAGAAAGGCCTTGGCTACTCTGTTTTGGGAGAAAGAAAAAAATTTTTCCTCTTGCTACAGGGTCTCAGATGATTGGATGGAGGGATTGGGTAGCTGTGCGGACTGATGCGCCCCAATCTTGATCTGTCCCGCCCCTTCTTTCCGAGCAGAGGGGATACTCGGCTTGTTCATGGGAACTTTTGCTGCGCAGCTTTTGAAGACTGGGGCTGATCTGATCATTCCTAGATGAAATCAGAGCTTCACTTTTGGGTGTGAGTTTTGTAGGAAGTAATAAACTGAGTCTGGAGAAAGAGGAACCTTATCTTGTTTGGGGAAAAAAGAAAAAATAATGAAGTCGTGACTTTATAGTTGAATCCTCTCAGTTCCACGTGTGCCACTAACTCGCTGTGCATGACCCTAGGCAAGTCACATAGTATCTGTGCTCTATTTTTTTGTTTGTTTTTTTTCGGTCATCTGTAAAATGCGGAGCCTAGATTACATTCTTTCTCAATTCCTTTTCCTGCTTTACAATCTGTGAAACCTATGAAATCAAAGTGATTATAAAGATGTAGCAGTTCTTGACCGCTGGCATATAGATAGGAGATAGGCAATCTTGTGTTGATATTTTTTAGAAATCAGAATTTCTCTTTATCTTTTTTGTTTCTCTCTGGAAGAACTAGTCTTTGAACAAAATCCCTTGGGCTGGGCAGCTGTTTCAGATGTTCATTCTCGTCCTATATTAACTCTGCCCAGTTCTTTCCCCTGCGCCTCATATATTCCAATCATTGCTCTTATTCAAAAAACCTGGCTCTTCTTCCTAAGTGTAGCCATTCCATGCCAGCATAGGTCCATATGTTTCTTGTTCTGCATTTAGGTTATTAAGAGAAGTCCCATAATTGCCTGAATCTGTTCCTTTTAAAAGTCTTTGAAGAAATGGGGCTGGAATGTGGTACACTACATCTGAATAGAGGGCCCCAAAAATGGTGGCTTTGCCTCTTGCTAATTATGTAACTAGACAAATCAATCCGAAATCAACACGCATTTCCTAGTGCTTCTTAAGAACCAAGCACAGTGTTAAGCTCTGGAGAAAAAATTAAAAAAAAAATACATTTGTAATAATAATAACTAGCATTTATATAGTGCTTTAAAATTTACAAAGTACTTTACAATTCATCTCATTTGATACTCTAAAGAATCTGTGAGATTGGTGTTATTGTTATATGCATTTTGTAGATGAGGAAATTGAGAGAGGCTGAAAGAGATGAAGTGATTTATTTGCCCAGGATCATATATCTGAGGTTGTTTTTGAACTCAGCTCTTCCTGATTGCAAATCTGCTAATCTATGCACTGCACCCATACTCCTTCTGAAGGAGACATGTACATAAACAGTCATGTATACATTACATACAGAGTAGTTTGAAATAACCTTTAAAGGTTTGGCAAACCGCATCATTTGTCCTAGATTCAGTGTCTTGTGAAATGAAGGGTTTTTTCTAGCTCTAAATCAATGGTCCTATGAATAAGCATAACCTGTCTAAATTCTATGCTGAGTTCCTGAAAACAAGATGCTAAGCAAAATGATGTTTGGGGAGGCAGGAAATTTCTTAGCAGCAATGTTAAAGAGATCTGTCAAACCAAATTTTTTTTTTTCAAACCAAACTTATGACTTCATCAGCTTATGTCAACTCTGGGTAAAAAGGTAAGGAGATTCTCTTCTACTAATGCGATTGACATTTCTTCAACGTACAGTACCCGATTGTTGACTGGGACACTGATAGACTTGCTAAAGGTCACACAGACACATAAATATGTGTATATATCTGTGTGTATGTTTAAAAAGAGAATTGTAACCAGCCCTTCTGATTCTAAAGTCAGCCCTCTATTTGCTATACTATGCTAAATGAATGAAAGGGCATTTATTTAATGATTACTATGTGCTAAACCCTGATGATACCAATAGAAAAAGTGAGATAGCCCCATGTACCCTGGGAGCTCACACTCTAATTGAGGGAGATAACATATATATATATAAATGAAAGGTTATCTATAGAGAGGATAGAAAACTTTGCAAATCCTAAGGCTTCAGCACCTAAATGGATGGTACAGCCCAAGATTCTTTTCCTTAGGTTATTTTAGTGAGAATGATGATGATCCTGCTAAGGGACTGCAAAGCAAAGAAATAGGACAGATAATAAAACCTGGAGGTAAGCTTAGAGGTAATAGCTGTGTAGATGGTAATCTTGAAGGTCTTATATCTCACCTGAAAGAATGGAGTTAGTGACTTCCATTTCACCTAAGATTTATGAACTTTCAAGCACCTTAGCTGGGCAGTTGGGGGTACTGGGTAAAAGGTAATAGCAATGGGATAGGCCACAAAGGAGTCTTTTTATCCTGAATATTTGCATACATAGGGTATCCCTAGTATCTTAGTAAAGTCTTTCCATTGGACTTCTGGAATGGATTCGCTAATGATCCCAAGAACAGAGCAGTCATGTAGAAGTAGTATTATATAACAAATTGTAATATACTATCCTATATTAAATTGGTTCATTCCATTAATATATGTTAAAGGGCTTTAAATCCATGACACTATGTTGTAATAGTTAACCCAGAATAGATGGTATAGTCCTTTCTCACTGAGTTTAAAATATGCTTGTACTTTCTTGAGTTATTTAGATTTTGTTTTTAAATGTGAAATTTGTTCCAAGTTTTCAGTAACCTAAGCAAGATACACAGAAAGACAGCAGGACATAGGGTGAAAAATTGTCAGTTAGGTTATCAAATAAACTGAAAATCTGTGGTTCTGACTCTTTAAACCTTTATTATTATTATTATTATCAACTAATTAATACTCCCTACTTTTTATTGTACTATCTGCTTTCAGTAAGAAAACTCCTTATACCAATGCAAATTTGCCCCTACTTGACTACTTTCAGGAGAGATTAAGTGGTTTATTCACATAGGGTCATATAGGCAATATGTATCAGAGATAAGACTTAAATCCTAGTCTTTTCTGACTCTTAGGCCTGTTCTGTATCCACCACCACAGAATCGCCAAATTTCAGAACTAAGGGGATCATAACCAAAAGGAATGCTTACTCTGCCATACCCTGATTGTGGTTGTCCAGCTTTTGCTCTAAGGCCTTCCATTTCTGGAGGAAACCCATTCTGCTTTAGGACAATTCTGATATTTTTCCTGATGTAAATCCTAAATTTTTCCCCTTGTAATTTCTGCCTATCATTCCTTTTCCACTTTGGGGCCAAATAAAATGATTCCGATTATTGCTCTACATGACAGTCCTTCAGATATTTGAACATATCTATTTCATTCTTTCTAAGTTTGATCACCTTCAGTGTAAATATGATTACTTTCTTTAATTGATTCTCCTATGATTTGCACTCAAGGTCCTTTGCCAATCTCTGTATACTCTCCAATATATCAATTCCTTCTAAAATTGGTGTCCAGAACTGAACACAGTACTTCAGATGAAGTCTGAGGAGGAAAGAGTACAGTGGGATAATCATCTCCTTGTTCCTGGAAATATCCTATTTCTCTAAATGTAGCTTAAGATTGCACTGGCACTTTTTGGCTACCACATCACATTGCTGACTCATTTTGAGCTTGCAGTCCACTAAAACCCAAAAATCTTTTTTTAGACTAAATGCAAATTATGCCTACCCCATTGCATATTTTTTAATCCAGTTATAAGACTTTACTATTCAACATTTTATTTTTCCATTACTATTGAATTTCATCTTATTAGATTTAATCTACTACCCAAGCCTATTGATATCATTTTAGATCCTGATTGCCATCCACTGGATTAACAATAGTTAATCTTCTGGTTTTGTGTCATTTATAAATTTGAAGAACATACCATTTCTTTCCTTACCCTCATCACAATTAATGTAAAATAGTTCAAGGTTAAATTACAGACCCTTCGTGTATTTCACTGGAGATTGAACACCATGTTGAGATTAAATCATAAACAACTACTCTTTGAATCATCCACAGTTATATTAGAGCCAACTCTAAGAGAGTGAGTAGGGTACGAGTAGAGAAAAAGGGCAGGATAGAGTTAGTTGTTAAATTTCCAGTGTGAATATGTATACATTGGAAAGCAGCAATATCCACAAGTCAGGGCTTAATTTATTGTTTTGCTGATTCTCTAACTTTCCGAAAGTATTGATAATGTATTGTGTGTGTGTGTGTGTGTGTGTGTGTGAGAGAGAGAGAGAGAGAGAGAGAGAGAGAGAGAGAGAGAATTTTTTGATTAGCTCAGGAAGTTTATTATCATCTGGTCTATTTCCTCCTATCTTCTCCACAAGAATAGTATGATATTCTTTAAAAGAAGCTTTGCTAAAATTTATGTTAAGTGTACCTTTATCTTTCACCTAGTTAGTAACCGTGTCTTAAAGAGGAAATAAGATAATTCCATGTTCTTGATGGAGTTATGATCGATGAAGTTATGCTGATTTTGTTATCAGCACGTCACTTTTTGTATTTCTTCACTACCCAACTCTTTAATGAGCTGTTTGAGAATTTTCTGAGGAATTAGAGTCAAGATAAATGTTTACTAGTAGTTTCCATACAATTTGCATCAATTAAAAAAAAAAGTCAGGACATATTTGATCTTCAGGAATCTAGGGATTTACAAGCTATGGTCAAAGATAACATAACAATTGATTTCATAATCATAGTGTTTTCTCTGGTTATAACACAAAGGAGAATTTGAACCTACTTCCTCCTACACACACACAGACACACACACCCAATTTATTCCAATGAACATGCGTATTCTATATTTATAGTCTCTATAGTGAATTATGATCTTGAGATGTCAAGTTTGTTACAACAAGATATGGCTTCCCTTTGGTCTGGGGTCTAATCACTGAGTTTAAAATCCAAAACTTGATTGTCCATTAGTGATCAATCCCTGAAAAACTGATCAACCTTACCAAAACTTGTAAACCATGAATTTAGTTTGTTAATTTACAATTCTACAACTATCTGTTTGACCTTGGACATCTAAGAATCACTCTGGGTACCTCAAACACTATGTATAAAAAGAAAGGGTTGGACTAAATGGCCTCTAAGATTGCTTGCAGATCATATCTATGATACTATGATCCAAATGCTAGAATATCATGGGCATATGTGGGAAAAAGAAGAAAATATAAAGTAGAATTGATCTTTGTCCTACTGGTGTTAAATAAGATACAAACATAAATAACTGCAGTAGGTGATATTATACATTGATTATATTAGGTGCCAAACAAAGTACTCTGTGTGTAGAACCTGAAAAGAAAGATTATTCTCAACAGAGGATCAGTCAGGGCCCCATTGAAAAGAGCTTTTGAGATGAAGTTTGGAGATAAATAGGAATTTATCAGAAAGTAGGATATTTCAATGATAGGGAGTAGTATACAAACGTTATGGAGGCTGGAAAAAATGTCTTTTGGATAGAAAATAGTTCACTTTGGCTGGAGTAGATGGCTTATTAAGGAGAGCAATGAGTGATACAATTGATAAAACGATGCCAGATTGTGACAGATGTTGAATGACCCAACAAAGAAATTTGAAGTTTACTTATTGGGCAATAGGAATGGAAAGATTAGATCTCTGGTCAAGAAAATTTATTTTGACACTGCATGTTTTTATTATGCCAAGTTTTCTTTATATTAGGTTCAACACATAATTTTCAAAGCTATCCTCTTTGCCTTTCTGTTCTTCTTCAGAGAATCAACTTCCTTTCTCCTTAACTTTTTGTAGTCTGTCTTCTGCCTTCATCATTCAACAGGAACTGCTCTCTTCAAAGTTACTAATGAGCTCTTCATTGCTAAATCTAATGACTTTCTCTCAATCTTCATCCTTCTTGACACTATTGCCTATTGCCTTTGACACTATTGGTCACCCCCTTCTCCTTGATACTCTCTTCTCTGTAGATTTCCACTATATTACTTTCTCCTGGTTCTTCTCCTACCTATCTGCTTGTTCTTTTTTAGTCTCTTTGTCTTATCTTGTTCACTAACTATAGACATCCTCAGTCATGTGTCCTGCGCTCTCTTTCTCTGTAGTGTTCCACTAGGTAGTCTCATCATATCTCATAACTTTAATTATCTTCTCTAGATTTTCAGATTTACTCTATCTAGCCGCCTTCTCTTTCCTGATCTCCCTTCTTATATCTCCACTTGCTTTTGGACCTCTCAAACTAGATGATCCACAGATACTTCAAACTTAACATGTCCAAAATTTGCTCCCAACTCAATCTTTCCTCCTAATCCCTTTCTCTCCCCTGCCATCTTTCAAACTTCCCTTTTAAAGGCATCACTATCCTTCCAATTCCTCAGGTTGGCCATCTAGGTAGTACACTCAATTCCTCACTCTCTCACTCTCCATATCTAATCATTGGTTCGGTCTTTCCTTTTATAATTCTGCAGCTTCTCTCACACTCACACCCTTCTCTCATCTGACATTGCGATTACCCTTGTGCAGACTCTCATAACCTCATGCCTAGAATATCACTAAAGCCTTTTAGTTGCTCTTCCTGCCTTAACTATTTCCCTGCTTTGGTCTATCTTCCATTCAGCTGTCAAACTGAAGGTCCTAAAGCACAGGTCTCATCATGACATTCTCCTATTCCTGAATTAGTTATGTCTGAATATCCATATATATCCAAAAATGTATCTCATTTCACATTTTGCGTCTATCACTCTCTGTCAAGACATAGCTTTTGTCACCAGTCATGGAATTGTAGTTACTTATTGTATTGATAAGTCAAATTCTTCAGTGAAGAATGGTTATTTAGGTTTTGTAGGAAGGGTAAATTGAAGGAAGTAGAGACTGGAGATAGAAAGCCATATTAAGAACTTAAAGCAACAGTTCAGGATGGGAATGAAAATATATATCAACACGTGCCAATAGAAATAGAAAGAGTAATATGGATGTGAATGTTTTTTGGTTGTTTCTAAAAACATTTAATTGAATATGAGACTTTAACTTCACTGGTCTTCATTTTCACATCTATAAATGCAGAGATTGTAAAAGATTAGACACTATTTCCTAGCCTATTCTATACTCTTGAACTTATTTGGAATTCCCCATTGTACAACTCAGAAATTCATCATTGGGAAACTTCATCATCCTTCAAGATCCAATTAGATTTGTTCATTTGAACCTTATCCTGTACCCTTTGTTTCTATGTGAGGTAGAGCCATGGCCTCCAAATCCTCTATTTAAGGAAAGGATCCAGGCCAACCATTTCTTCATTTCTCTAATTCTGTACTCTTTTGGATTTCTTTGTATTATTCCTTCATTCCCGGACAACATCCATGGTTTGATACCTCCTTCCTCTTTTCCTTCCACTTTTCAGTTTCCCTTGTGTATTGTTTTCATTCATTAGATTGTAAGTTCCTTTAAGGGCAGATAATGTCTTCCTTTTTCCTATATGTATTTCAAGTGCTTAGCACAATGTTCAACACATAGAAGTTTGTTAATAAATGTCTATTGTCTGACTAACTAGATGACTTCTAAAGGATCTTCCAGCTCTTTGTCTGTCACAATATGAAAACAGATGAGAAAGAAGAAAAGAATCAAAGAACATATGAAGGTTGCAGAAATGGCAGAATGGGTGAACTGCAGTATCTCAGGCAAATATAGTGAAGTCAGGAAGAGCTGTTATTGTCAGTAATCTTAATATTAACTCTATTGAGTTATATGAAACCACAACTTGTGCAAGACAATTGACCAATATTTAGAGATTTTTTGCAACATAAAAATAAACAATGGGCAAGAACATAGCAAAAATGATAAATTAAAGTACCTGCCTTCTCCCCTCCATTAAAGCTGCATCCCAGTTAAGGGCACCTATGTGAGCCATCACCCTTAAAGTCCTATTTTGGATTTTCTTCTCTAACCATTACAGATACAAAAAAATGCAATTTATAATTTTGAAGTTTAAGGTGCCAGATTAAATGTCCTTTAAATAGCTAAACATGCTGGTTTAGAAATTGGAAGGCAGATCAGTCCTAGAAATATAATTTCCAGAGTCATCATATGTAGTACCTGAAGCCATGAGAGTGAATAGAAATTCAGGAAGAAAATGAGAAAAGAGAAAAAAGAGGTCCTGAAGAAGTTAGGGAGATGATGAAAATCCACTGAAGACACACAAAACATAGGAAGACAAACATGAGAGTCTATTGTTTTGGCTCTAAAACCAAGGTCTAAAAAAGCATAGTACTGAGAAACCCAAGAGAATTAGGACCTACCAAAAATCATGGTATTTAGCCCTAGTATAGAGGAAAAAGCATTCACAGAAATAGGATTTGAATAATTAATAACTATTGAGAGAGTAGTTTCATTTGAGAAATAATAATAATATTTATTTAGTATTTATCATGTGCCAGACATTGTTAAAACACTTTGCAAATATCTCATTTGATTCTCAGCAACTTTGGGCAGGAGGCACTATTATTATCCTCATTTTACAGTTGAGGAAACTGAGGCAAACAGAGATTCAGTTAATTGCTCAGGAACACAGCTAAGGAGGATCTGAGGCTGATTTGAAATTAGGTATCCTGACTCCATGCCCTGCCACCTATTCATCGTACCACTTAGCTGTCTTAATCAAGAAGCGTTATTTTTTAAATTAGTTTTTTAATTAATGGAATAAAGCAAGTATTTTTATAACATCAAACAATAAAAAGGTGATTGTACATGAAACTACAAATCTATGCACAATTTGCTATTTGTTTCAAATATACAACAAAATCATCATGTAAAATTTTTTAAAAGCACTATGCTAGTGTTTCTACTGGATCTATATCCTAGAGATCATAAAAAAGGGGAAAAGACCCACATATGCAAAATTGTTTGAAGCAGCCCTTTTTGCAGTGTCTAGGAACTGGAAACTGAGTGGATACCCATCAGTTGGGGAATGATCGAATAATTTATAGTCTGTGTATGTTATGGAATATTACTGTTCTATAAGAAATGACCAGCAGGCTGATTTCAGAAAGGGCTGGAGAGACATGAACTTATACTAAGTGAAATAAATAGATCAAGAGAACACTATACACAGAGGCAATAAGATTATATGATGATCAACTCTGATGGACTTGGCTTTTTTTAGCAATGAGATGATTCAAGACAATAGACTTGTGATGGAGAGAGCCATCTACATCCAAAAAGAAGATTGTGGGGACTGAATATGGATCACTGTTGGAATCCTTAAAAACTGCTAACTAATTAGAGTTGATCTAATCTTACAAGAAGATGTTTTGGGCAGAACCTGAAATGAGGTACTAAGTAGGACTAATTAATACAAGGCTTGTGTTTACACCTTTACTCATTGGAGTTCACAAGTATGCCAGCTTCACAAAGTAAACTTTGTACCTTTATGAGTTCACACCTCCCTTGAAGCTCTTTGGGCCAGAGAGCACTATGGGAGAAAACCCATAATCCCTCTCTCTCGTATCCCACAATTCCTCCCTCTTGGATAAAAGAAACAGACAGAAGCTCTCGGTCAGATTTGACCGGAATGACATGAAGAATGGAGCTGGCTGGAGGCTGAAGAAAGCAGAGGCAAAGGCTGAAGGACCAGACCTTTGGATTTGGCGACATTCGGAGAGAGCTCTTGGAACCAAGCAGAGAGATAGGCCTCTAAGCTAACCGGGCTATATTGGAGATAATAAAAGATCTGAACTTTGATCACCTGGCTGCGCTTTGAGAAGAAAAAGCTCACCACAGATCACAATATCGCATTTTCATCTTTTTTGTTGTTGTTTGCTTGCTTTTTTTCCTTTCTCTTTATTTCCTTTTTGATCTGATTTTTCTTGTGCAGTGTGATAAATATGGAAACATATATAAAAGAATTGCATTAGTTGAATATACATTAGATCACTTGCTGTCTAGGGGAGGGGATTGGAGGAGAGAAGGAGAAAAATTTGGAACTCAAGGTTTTGCAAGGGTGAATGTTGAAAAAACATCTTTGCATGTGTTTTGAAAATTAAGGCTATAATTTTTTTTTTTAAGTACTATGCTAAAATCTGAGAACTCAAAAGATACTATGGAAAAAGCAGTAACTTCTTTTGGTCTCTAATGACCTATGTCCCTATTTCCTCTTAAGCTAGTTGAAATAAATATGTTGGTAATTCAGAAAGAAATCACAGTAATAATAATTGACAATCTTTTTAATGGAAATGATTTATGTGTACTATTGAATACCATATATGCATCTGTGATGTTGTTCTTTATTATTCAGTCATGTCCAACTTTTCATGACCCAGTTTTGGGATTTTCTTGGCAAAGATTCTGCAGTAGTTTGCCATTTCCTTCTCTAGTTCATTTTACAGATGAGTAAGTGAGGCATATAGGATTAAATAATTTCCCCAGGGCCAAACAGCTAGTAAATGAGGCCAGATTTGAACTAACAAAGATGAATCTTCCTGATTCCAAACCCATTGCCATTTAGCTGCCATACTTTTGTGTTACTTAGTCCCAATAAGTATGATTCATGAATCCCATTAAATGATTGTATTATTTAAAGTTATAATTATATGTAATTATATGTAAAGATGTTAGTTGGTTCTGGCCAGGGGAAATATTCAAGGATAATTTTAAATGATCAATTCATGAAATTTATTATTTTCATTAATTGGGTCCTAGCTGAGATTTAGAACATGATGAAAAGTCGTGATCAGATCTATCTTGTTGAATGAACTCCATTTTATTGTGACACAAAAATCCATTTGGATATGCCTTTAAATTCTTTCAACTTCAGTGACCTCCCAACTTCCCTTCTATTTTTTATTTCCCTTTTCCTAGTTTTCACCGCTGGTACTTTGCATCTCTTTTCAATGGGTTTCAACAGCTATTCTAGTCTGTTATTGCTATTTCTCTGTAAACTTCACCTTCTTTATCCTTGGGTGGTTTAGTAACTGTTGTTCAAATAATGGAAGCTCCAAGGTAATGAGTTGGAACACAAAATTGTGTTTTTTTAATATTTTATTTTATTTTATAATAACTTTATATTGACAGAATCCATGCCAGGATAATTTTTTTTTACAACATTATCCCTTGCACTCGCTTCTGTTCTGATTTTTCCCCTCCTTCCCTCCACCCCCTCCCCTAGATGGCAAGCAGTCCTATATATTAGATACGTTGCAGTATATCCTAGATACAATATATGTTTGCAGAACTGAACAGTTCTCTTGTTGCACAGGGAGAATTGGATTCAAAAGGTAAAAATAACCCGGGAAGAAAAACAAAAATGCAAATAGTTCACATTCATTTCCCAGTGTTCTTTCTTTGGATGTAGCTGCTTCTGTCCACCATTTATCAGTTGAAACTGAATTAGCTCTCTTTGTCAAAGAAATCCACTTCCATCAGAATACATCCTCATACAATATCGTTGTCAAAGTGTATAATGTTCTCCTGGTTCTGCTCATTTCACTTAGCATCAGTTCATGTAAGTCTTTCCAAGCCTCTATTCATCCTGCTGGTCATTTCTTACAGAACAATAATATTCCATAACATTCATATACCACAAAATTGTGTTTTTAAAATACATAACCAGGAGTGTTTGCTCTGGACTTCAGCATCCTGACTATTATCAGATTTTCTGAGATTTGTTTTTGTTTGCATGTCAATGTTGATTACATCTTCCTGTAACTCTGCAGAAATAAAATAGTTACTAAGATGTATAAATGAATTATTTTTCAATGAATTCCTTTTGTTTTACATCAATTTTTCCTAGATACAGGCCTTCTACCACCTGAAATGATCTCTATCTTGTAACAAAGACAAATGGTTAAGCAAAAACCCACCTATATGGTGATTGCATTTCACAGTGTATGCAAATTCTGCCCCTGATATCTGCCATTTCTCTACTAAGAATTAGGAAGTAGGATTCATCACCAGTTCTCCTAAATGAAGGTTGTTATTGTTTTTCAAAGTTGAGTTTCTTTTTTTTGGTATTTTTTTAACTTAGAAAATTGTAGGTATCTTACATATTCTTTTTTGTTGTTGTTGTTTATTTTACACTGCATCAATTCTTTCATATCTTCCCAAGTTTCCATGAATGCCTCATATTGATAATTCCTGAAACCATAATAACATCTCTGCATTTTTGTACCACAATTTGTCAGCCATTAATAGGTACCCATTTCATTCCAAGTTCTTTTTTTTTAACTTGATATTTTATTTTCCCCCAATTACATGTAAATATAAATTTTCACATTTTTTTTTTAATTTTTAGTTCCAAATTATTTTCTTCCACACACTGCAAGCAATATGATACTGGTCTTACATGTACAGTCATCCAAGACACAATTCTGTGTTAGTCATTTTGTAAAAAGAAAACACATTTAAAAAAATCCCCTAAGAAAAAGGAAAGATATGCTTCAATCTGTAGTCAGACTCCATTGTTCTTTCTCTTTTTAATCATGTCCTTCAAAATTGTCTTCTATAATTCTATATTTATAATATAATTATTCCTGAGAATCAGCTAAATCATTTACACTGATCATCATACAATATTGCTGTATACAATACCCTCCAAGTTCTGCTCATTTGACTTTGCATCCAGTCATGTATGTCTTTCTAGGTTTTTCTGAGAGCATCCTACTAGTTATTTCTTATAGCACAATAGTATTCTATCATAATCATATAAAACAACTTGTTCAGCCATCCCTCAGTTAATAGCCATTTCCTCAATTTCCAAATCTTTGCTACTACATAAAGAGGTGCTATAAATATTTTTGGATATATAGATTTTTTTCTTTTTTGTTTTTTTATCTCTTTTGGATACAGTTCTAGAAATAGTATTGCTTGGGCAAGGGGTTTTATAGCCCTTTGGGCATAGTTTCAAATTATTTAACAGAATGGTTGAATTAATATACAGTTTCAACAGTGCATTAGTGTCTCAATTTTTCTATAAACTCTTCAATATTTGTCATCTTCCTTTTCTCTCATATTAGCTAATCTGATAGGTTGGGGTGATATCTCAGGGTTGTTTTAATTTCTATTTCTCTAATCAATAGTGATTTAGAGCATTTTTTTCATATGATAATAGATAGCTTTGCTTATTTCATCTGAAAAATGTCTGTTCACAGCCTTTGATCATTTATCAATTGAGGTATAGGTTTTTCTACAAATGTGACTTAGTTCTCTTTATATTTCAGAAGTAAAATCTTTATCAGAGAAACTTGTTATCCATTTTTTTCTTATAGTTATGTTTACTATTTTCTCCATTTATCCTACTTTATCTCTTTTCACCCTCTCCATTCTCAAAAGTATTTTACTTGACTTTCCTTCCCCTAATCTACCCTTCCTTCTATCAGTTTCATCACTTTCTCTTATCCCTTTCCCCTCTTACTTTCCTGGAAAGTAAGATAGATTTCTATACCCAATGGAGTGTGTTTCTTATTCCCTCTCTGAATAAATTCCAATGAAGCTAAGGTACACACATTCCCCTCCTCTCTATCTTCCTCTCCACTCTAAAAGTCTTCTGCATTTCTTTTAGGTCAACTAATTTACCCCATTCTACTTTTCCTTTTCCCTTTCTTCCAGGGTATTCCTCTTTCTTATCTCTTAATTTTATTTTATTTTTTTGATAATCATCTCATCATATTTATCTTATATCCATTCCCTCTGTCAATGTGTATTCCTTCTAACTTCCCTAATAATGGAAAAGTTTTTAGGAGTTACAAATATCATCTTCCTATGTAGGAATGTAAACAGTTTAACCTTATTAAATTCCTTATAATTTCCCTTTGCTCTTTACCTTTTTATATTCCTTTTGAGTCTTGTATTTGAAAGTCAGATTTTCTATTCAGCTATGGTGTTTTCATCAGAAATGCTTCATTGGCTGTCCATATCTCACTCTGTCTCCAAAGAATTATACTGTTTTACTAGACAGATGGTTCTTCTTTGTAATCTTAGTACCTTTGTCTAGAATATCATATTACTCCAATCCGCTTATATAGGAACTGCTAAATCTTGTGTTACCCATTATATGTGATTTTTTTTCTGGCTGCTTGAAGTGCTTTCTCCTTGACATGGAAGCTCTGGAATTTGAGATTCTTGTGAGTTTTGAGGATCTCTTTCAAAAGGTGATAAGGGATTCTTTCAATTTCTATTTTACTCTCTGGTTCTAGAATATGAGAGTACTTTTCCTTAATAAGCTCTTAAAAATGCTGACTAGAATATTTTTGATCATGGCTTCCAGGTAATCCAATAATTTAAAAAATATTTTTCTAATGAGCTATTTCTAATATTTCATATTGTCTTTTTAAAAAATTCTTTTGTTTTGTTTTATTGTTTCTTGATTTCTCAAAAAGTCATTAGCCTCCATTTGCCTGACTGTAATTTTTAAGGAATTATTTTCTTCATTGAGTTTTTGTACCTCCTTTACCATTTGGCCAATTCTGCTTTTCAAGGCACTCTTTTCTTCACTGGATTTTTGTGCCACTTTTAGCATTAGCCTATTTTGTTTTTTAAGGCATTATTTTCGTCAGTATATTTTTGTGCCTCTTTTACCAAGCTGTTGATTCATTTTTCATGATTTTTTTTGCATCGTTGTCATTTCTCTTCCCAATTTTTCCTCTACCTCTCTTATTTGATATTTAAAATACTTTTTAAGCTTTTTCGTGACCTGAGACCAATTCATATTTTTCTTTAAGACTTCAGATATAGCAACTTTGACTTTGTTGTCTTCATCTGACTTTGTTTTATCTTCCCAGTCACCACAATAACTTTATGTAGTCAGGATCTTTTTTTCTGCTGTTTGTTCATTTTTTAGCCCATTTCTTAACTTGTAACTCTATGTTAAAATGAAGCTCTGCTTTCTGAATGGAGAGATCATTCAGATTTTCTATGTAGGTATTTTCAGAGATAATTCTGGGAACCTATAAATTTCTAGTTCTTGATGCTGAGTGAAATTAACTGGACCAGGAAACAAATTTAATCTTTTAATTAGAGTTGCTCAGGATGATTTCAGAAAGGTCTGGAGAGACTTACATGAACTGATGCTGAGTGAAACGAGCAGGGCCAGGAGATCATTATATACGTCAACAATAATACTATATGGTGATCAATTCTAATGGACATGGCTCTCTTTAACAATGAGATGAACCAAATCAGTTCCAATAGTGCAGTAATGAATAGAACCAGCTACACCCAGCGAAAGAACTCTGGGAAATGAGTGTGAATCACTACGAAGAATTCCCAATCCCTCTATTTTTGTCCGCCTGCATTTTTTAATTTCCTTCACAGGTTAATTGTACATTATTTCAAAGTCCAATTCTTCTTGTGCAGCAAAATAACTGTATGGTCATGTGTACATATATTGTATTTAACATATACTTTAACATATTTAACATATATTGGTCAACCTGCCATCTGGGGGAGGGGGTGGGAGGAAGGAGGGGAAAAATTGGAACAAAAGCAATTGTCAGTGCTGAAAAATTACCCATGCATATATCTTATAAATAAAAAGCTATAATCAATAAATAATTTTCTAGTTCTTCCAGGGTTCTAGGGAAAGGTATATTAACTATTCTCCTGCCTGTGCTCTGGCCTGTTAGTAACCATAAGCACTATTTTCACACTGGAATGATGACTTTATGGCTACAGAATCTGGAGTACTAATATTCCTCCTTGCTCTGAAACTGAGACTTAGGACTGTGACCTGGACCTGAGTATAGGCACTGCAACAGAGTCCTACCCCCAGTGCCAGCAGAAGGACCACTGTAATCTCCTGATGGGTGGTTCAACCACTTTACTGTCCATGGCCTGAGAGGTCCCAGAACCTCCACTGATTCCACTGATTAAGTCACCCTCAAGATTTACTGGACCAAGAGCTGGACTATCCTCTACTCTCATTCTGGTTCAACAGATTTTTTCTGCCCCATATTCTAAGTATAAAAAAATTGTTTCACCTTCTCTTTTTGTGGGCTCTGCCACTCTAGAATTTGTTTTTGTTGAAAACAAAATTCTGAACCTGATATAAGGGCACACTAAATGAACAAACTCAGGATGAATGAAGCAGTTTAAACTTTTAATATGTTCCTTCAAGAAGAGGATGTGAAACTCAAAATGAGCAAACATTTTACTGAGGCAAGATCATAGTCTTAGTCTTTCTCCTGGCCATAAAGTCCATCTCCCATCTCCCCAATGGCTGGGATGATGAGGTTAATATTCTTTCTTGATCCTCCTACAACATACTCCCATTTAATAAGTTCTCCCTCCCACTACAAAAATTGTATGACCATTAAAATGGGTTTTAGATCCCTTTGGGGAGGAGAAGTTAATATTTATCAAGCAATTAAGCACGGATACTCTACCGAAACTATGACTTTTGTCCTACTTTCAGCTTTTTAAACTATATAACTAGTTTTGTCCAGTTTTGCCTAGTTCCCAACTTGTTTCAGGAACTCCCCTACTCTCCTCTTCTGGACTACTTCCAGTTTTCCTCCACTAGGGAAACATGACTTGTTTTTCAGTTTTGAGGCATTATTTAAAGTTGTTTGAAGGGATCGAATTCAAGGAAATCCCTGCCTTTTCCTCACCATCTTGCTTCCCCAACTTCTTTACAACCACAAAAAATGCCACTATAAATACTTTGGTATTTGTTAGTTCTTTCTCTAGAAGAAAGACTTTCTTGATTATCTCTCTGTTTCTATTTCCTATACACACCAAAGTATGCCACAATGATTAAAAACATTATCATTTCTAAAATAGGCCACAATGGAAGTCACATTTAAAATAATTTATTAAACTTCCATAAAAACAAAGTTGTATGATTTCTGCTATTATATATTGGGACACAAAAGACAAAAAGAGGAAAAATCAAAATGCTTAAATCACTTAAAAAAAACAGGAACTAGAAATGAACTGTTCATGATCATATAAATTAGAATAGGTAAAGACTTTAAAGATCCTTCATTTTACCTCAAGACAAAAAAGGAACTGCCTAGATCCCCTCCTCTTAATTTTTAAAAAATTCACTTTATTATTCTTTATTTTAACAGCTGCATTAAGAATCTAAGTTAAGTTACTTGCTCAGAATCATACAGCTAATAAATATCTGAAACTAGATTTGAACCCAAGTCCTCCTGACTACAAAATCAGTGCTTCATCCACTGTGCCATGTAGTTTTATTAGATAAGCACACATGAGCACAGATATTCCGTGCTCCGTATAAATACACACATATAACAGTAGCTTCACCACTGTGTTACCAGAAAGGAAAGGAAGTTATACTCTAATTTAGAAATCCATTGAAATCTTTCCCTCCACTTTCAGTTAGGTGGCTAGTCTCTTATACTTACATAGTATCAGAAAAGCTTTCTATTTTTATACTATTTATAATTTATACTATTCTTTTATACTATGTTTCTATTGTTTCTGATACCCTAAAAGGACAGGAATGAGTAGAGAAAATATTTTAAATGATAAAGGTTTACTTGTATTGTCCAAGAAATTATTATTTTCCCCTATTTATATATAATATTTTTGGATTACAAATTCAAATTTTTAATATATTTTTCAGTATAATTTTGTATTAAGATGGAAATAATTCAAAATATTAGCAATTAAAGAGCAATAACAGAATAAGAGGGGGAAATTACTTTTATAAGAAAGTAATAGGAAGAAATTTTGTGATAGTATAACTTAGGACAAGGGAAAGTGAAAGGATTTAATTAGTAAAATAAATCATGATCTTCCATGAAAGCAAAATAAGGAAAAAATTGTGAATATATATCTATATATCTATATCTATCTATCTATCTATATATAAAATGTAGGTATTATCATTTTATTTTCTATTCAAATAGGAATCAAAATTCCTAAGACAAAAACTTAAAAATAGAATCAGCTAAGTGGCATAGTGAATAGAGTGTTAGACTTGAAGTTAGGAAAATCTGAATTCAAATTCCACCTCAGACACTTATCAGTTTTGTGACCCTGACCAATTCACTTAAACTTCAATCTGCCTCAGTTTCCCCAATATTAAAATGGGAACAACTTTTCAGAGTTGTTAAGTGTCAAAAGGCAGGATATTTATATAGCATTTTGTACACCTTAAAGCATTATATTTAAATGTAAACTATTATTATTATTAAATACAGTCTCTTGTTTGATACTTTAGCTCTTTACAATCTACTTCCAGTCTATTTTTCTAGCTTTGCTATGCATTACTCTTCATCATACAGCTTACAGTCCAATCAAACCACTCCTCACAACACAGCATTTTGTCTTCTACCTTCTTGTCTTTGTATGAGCTGTACCATATAGCCCTCCCTCCTCACCTCTTCCTCTTAGGATTCTTAATTTTCTGCAAAGCTTAGCTCAGTGTGAGGTCTTTCCTGGTCTTCCTTTCAACTATTAGAGCCTTCCCATACTCCAAAACTACCTTATGTTTATGTATATGTGTATATGTATATATGTACATACATATGTATGCATGCATATTTTTTTTTCCACCACAGAATATGACCTACTTTGAGAACAGAAACTTCATACTGCCATTATCAGGTACCTTGAATGAATATATTAAATGGTTAATAAATGTTTGTTTGTTTAATTGATTGTAAAAAAGTTAACTCTGCATTAAGCCTTTGTTAGAAGTGACTGAGGGGCAGCTAGGTAGTGTAGTGGATAGAGCATCAGCCCTGTAGTCAGGAGGACCTGAGTTCAAATGTGAGTTTAGATACTTAACACTTTCTAACTGTCTGACCCAGGGCAAGTCACCTAATCCCAATTGCCTCAGCAAGAATAAAAAAAAAAAAAAAAAGGCTGAAAGGGCCTGCCTAATTTTGTTTTGTTTTATTTTCTTTAATTAAGGTCAGATAAACCCAGCAAATTTGCTCCAGATAGCATAATATGCAACATCTTATAGGCATTAGATTTCATTACTTTCAGATTATTAGAGCTCAGGGGGATCTTGGAAATGATGGAGTCAAGCAATTCATTTCCTGATTGAAGGAACTGAAGACCAGAAAGGCAAAGTGATTTCCCAAGATTATACAGCTAAGTTAGTAGCATACCTGGAACTCAAGAATAGATATTTTGATTTCTAATTCATTGTTCTTTTCTGCTCTTCTGCTTGTAAACATTCTTACTCAAAGAAACAATCTTACAGTCATAAACTGTTTCTATCTCTCCCTCCTAACCCCCTATCTCTTTATCTGTCTATCTATCTCTCTCCCTCTCTCCTCCTCTCCCCCTATCTCTTTGTCTCTCTCCTTCTCTCCTCCTCTATCCCCCCCCATGTCTTTCTCTCTTTCTGTCTCTCTGTCTCTGTCATTCTCTGCCTCTTTCTCCCCCTCCCCTTCCCTTCCCCCTCTCTGGCAGATTTTCCTCCCATATTTTTATTTTTTGGAAGAGGAAGAATGGGCAACTACAGTATAGCTGTCATCTAAAATACTTTCTGTTTTGATTTTTAAAAACACCATATGTTTAACTAAATGTAATTAAAAATAAGATTAGTGTATATTCAGAGAAATGAAGATGGACAGTTTTTTCCACTTAGCTTTTAAATTTTTCTTTGAAGAATGATGGAGAAATCATTTCCTGCATTTTTGGATGATCCAACTTTGAAATCATTTCCCCTTGGGCACTAAAGTGTAAGGGCTTTGTGAGGAAATTTTAATAGGGTTCTGTATCTGTCAGCTGTGTCTTATTTTGCATTGTTGTAACTTGCTGCTGCTAATAAGATGCTCCAGAGAATGAGATGTTACATCTCAGTGTAGTCGTGAAGAAGAAAAACAAAGCAAAGTACTATAAACAGCCTCTTCACATAAACAGTGACAGCTAGTATTATAGAGTTCAGTCACTGCCAAGTGATGGAGAAGTGATTAAAGGCTAAGGAAAGAAAAATGTTTTCAATTCAATTATAAGTTAATCAGCGAGGCACAAAAGTACAGAAAGAATCTTCCTTAGAAAAGAGAGATGATCTCATTTTAATTACAATACATATGTGAACCAAAAGTAGGGTAAGAAAATCTTTAAGAATATGGATAATTAGTTAAAATAAGAACTTGCAATACTTCCACAGTAGTCTTATCCAAGATGAGCCCCTTCTCTGCCCTGCCTATTTCTGCTTCATAAAATGGTAATGGACTCTTATAAGCCCAATAATAGAATCTTCTATTTCTCTTCTCCTAGAGGGTCTTGTAAACTGAAAATCCAGATCCTCTTTCCATATTGAATTTAGCTTTTAAAAAATGATTCAGATGTTACCTTCTGCATCCTCCTCTGTCTTAAAATTACTTTGTATAAGGGGGAAAGGGTTTATTTTTCTTTCCCTCACCAACACTCCTTCTCTCCTCCCTCTCCCCCCATGAAAGATGATAACTGAGGTTCTAGAAAGATGTTAACATTCAGTGAATCCTCTACAAGTATAGAATCCTTTATCTAATTTAATAGGAATGAGCTTGGGGAAATTCCATTGGTAGATCTCTTGAACTCAACATATCCAAAACAAAACTTATTATCTTTCTCTCTAACCATGCCTTTATTACAACACCATATACTGTGTCTCTCAGGCTCACAGCCTTGTTAAATATCCTTATTTCCTCACTATGTCTACTCACAATCATTCCCATATTCAATCTGTTGCCAAGGTCTGAGATGTCAACTTCCTTGAATATATCTTCTTTTGCCTTCTGATATTACCACCACACTGGTCCCTTACTGTCTCACATTTTCTTTTTTTCTTCACATTTTCAATAGGCTCCTGGTGGGTTTGTCTGCCTCAAGTCTTTCTCACTTCAATATACTCTCCATTTACTCACAAAAATGATTTTCATAAAGGACATCTGATTACATCACCATTCTATGCAATAAACTCCAGTACCTCCCTTTTATCTCGAGAATTAAATTCAAAATCCTGTTTGATGCTCAAAGCCTTTTATAACCTAGTTTTCCTTTCCCTTTCCATTTTTCTTACACCTTAACCTCCATCTTGTAATCTTTAGTCCATTGACACATTGACCTTCTGAACCTTTTGCCAACTGTGTACTCCATCTCTGAGACTTAAGCAATTTCTCTGGCTATCTACTTACTTTGAATATTTTCCTTCCTCTTCTCCTCCAATGGGCCTTCTTCAGAGTCCAGTAAAAATCCCAGCTTCCACAGGAAGACTTTTTCAACCTCTTCTTATTCCAGTGCAAAATTTTTTAATGATTTCTATTTCTTATCTCCTCTTTTAGATTTTGAGCTCTTTGAGAGCAGGTTCAGTTTTTTTTTTTTTTTTTTGCCTCCTTTTGTATCCCTTTGCTGTGTTTATTAACTTGAATGTTTATTAATAAATGTTTATTGACTTATAATTGGACACACTGGTATTCATTTTATATGGAAAACCAAGCTTTGATTAAGCCCCTTAGGGTTCAAAGGGCAATACTTAACTTTACCTTTAAACCCAAATCATACTGGCTCTTACTGATTGGCCAATAATAGCTCCCAGTCCTAAGCCACACCTAGCTTCTTATTTGGATTTTACTGGCTCTGAAATAAAAGTGTAAATTGAAATTGTTTTTGTTCTGACCAGACACTATAAGTGGCTTCCCCTTCCAGACTGATTCTTTTGTGAAGGCAAACTAGGATATCTCTTGGTTTGACTTACCTAGCCTTTAACTACCAAATGGGTGTTATCTCAGACAACCTGGGACCTGGGAAAGACCTTAGATTAAAAAAGCCAAGGTCTTCCACTGCATCCAGGGTCATCACCTGTCATCCAGCAGTCTTGCTGCTAAACTCTGATGACTCTAAAGGAGAGGGTGAAGCGGATGACTTTGCACAGCTCTACCTCACTTAAAATACTTGCATATCAAGACCTCTTCTTCCTGACGTTGTTGATCCTTTTCAACAAGGATGGACGAACAACAAGGGAGGTTGTACAGAGAGTGTCCAGATGTGCTCTGCATGCTTCCAACTGACCAGATGTGACTTAGTATTTGGGCACATGGGAGATGGTATGAAATATCTGCTCATACTTTGCACAACCCACAAGTATGTATTCTGTATGTACTTATATTGTTGTATATCTCCCACTTTAGAATGTGAGCTCCATAAGTGCAATGATGGTTTATTTTTGTATCTCAAGTGCTTAATGAAGTGCTGGCACATAGTAGATGCTTTATAAATGACATTCAGTTGGTTGATCAGTTGTCATTTCTGTTGCTTGTTTTGGAGCATATTGCCTTAGTTTCTAGAATTAGCAGTTTTGGGAAGCATCACCAAGAGGCAAGGTGACACTGTGCATCTTGCTTTAGAATCAGGAAGGAAGACATGTTTTCAAATTTAAATACAAATTGTAGGATTAAAAAAAGTCATCAAATGTTTTAGTGCCTTTAGGCAAGGTGTTAAGATCATGTGTTGATGATCCATATGGAGAGGAATTTTCTATAGCAGAGTCATAGTGGAGCTAAGATTTTTGTTTGTTTGTTTGTTTGTTTTTTACAACATGGTAAGACCTAACCAAACTCATTTTGCTTTGGAAAACTCTGGAGTTTGACATATATTGACAGAATCCAAAAATATTGTATCAGGAGATATGGAAGCATAGAATATTTGTGGTTCAGTCATTTCAGTTATATCTGACTCTTTATGACTGCATTTGGGGTTTTCTTGGCAAAAATCCTGAAGTGGTTTGTCATTTCTTTCTTCAGTTCAATTTATAGATGAAGAAACTGAGGCAAACAGTATTAAATAACTTGTCCAGAATGAGTAGGAAGTGTTTGAGACACAGGAAGTTGAATCTTTTTGACTCTAAGTCCCATACTCTATTCACTGGACCACTTAGCTGTCCTGGGAGCAAAGACAATTAGCTGCATAATAAGAATTTGGGAGCAACATAAGTTTTGTGTGTTGTTGGTTTTTTTATACTGAAAAACTGATGAAAGCAGCTAGATGGTACAGTGGATAGAGCAATGGGCCTGTAACCAATAGGACTTGAGTTCAAATATGGCCTCAGACACTTAACACTAGCTGTGTGACTCTGGGCAAGTCACTTAACCCCAATTGCCTGTCCAAAAAAAAAAAACTGATTAATATATTAAGTGTGTGTGTATACACACACACACACACATATGTATATATAATTTCATATTTAATACTTAAGGGTGAGAAATATCTCTGGCACTGTAAAATTCTTAGACATAGTTTGGTAAAAGAATGTCATTCCTAAGTGAGTGAAAAAGGAGAAAAACAGCAAGATGAAAGTAAGCTGAAAGTCGAGAGGACAGAGACTGAAAGGATTTATTGGCTTCATGTAGGGTTGGTTAACAAGGCCAGCCTAACAAAACAAAACAAAATGAAACAAAACTAGAGCACCATTGGATTGCTTCAGGTTCCCTTCCTTTGTCACAGGGGGAAGGGGATTTTGTAACTCTTGGACTATGGAGTTTTGATCGAGGGAGATTATAGGGAAAAGGAAATAACTGTCAGAAAAAAACACAAAAGGTTTCAGAAGAGGAATTTTAGAAAGCCTGTAGTGTTGGAGATAATATCATTTCCTGAAGTGTGGGAGGGAAAATAAAACTCAAAGTCAAGGGTGATACAAGGATGAGGAAGGAAAAGTTTTCCAGCAGAAGAAATACAGAAAGGGGGAGGGATGGTATATTATTTAGAGGGGAAAAGCATTTAAGTTACAGTTTAACAAAAGTAAATTGATAGAAAACCATGAACTTTATTTTTTTTTTTTTGTATTAAAGGAATTAGAAGTCATAGTTCAAAAGGTATATACCAAAACAAAGATGTCAAATTTGCAATTCCCATGTTATTAGAAAATAGTTAATAAAATTTTTTAAAAATACATTACAATATAGATGGGGTACTGAAAAAACACCTCAGGGGCACATTGGATACCCACCAGACCTGGTATCAGAGAAGACCCACATTCATATCTGGCCTCAGATACTTACTATGTGACCCTGGGCAAGTTACTTAACTCTATTTGCCTTAGTTTCCTCATCTGTTAAAGGAGCTGAAGAAGGAAATGGCAAAACACTCCAATATTTTTGCCAACAAAACTCTAAATGAGATCATGAAGAGTCAGACATGACTGAAGCTACTGATTTACAACAAAATAACCTAGATAATGTTAATTTTTAGTCTTCAAGTTCCTGTGTCCCACAGGAATCCATTCCTGTTTAAATTTGACACCAGAGTTCTAAACTGTAGATAATCAAATCAAAATGCTAAAACTGAAGTAATAAATTCAGACAGTCTAGGTTAATTTTTCTATCATGCTTGTTTTTTTGTTTTTTTTTTTTTTTTGCTTTTTTTTTTTTTTAAGAGATACAATGGCTAATTCATCTTAGTATTATGTTTAGGGACTGAAGTAGAGAAGTGGAGCTGGAAAACCTGGGTTCAAATCTTCCATCTATCTCCTGCTAGCCATGTGACCTTAAACAAGTTACATAATATCTATTAGTTTGAGTTTCCTCCCCTTTAAAATGAGAACCTTAAGATCATGAAGTTGAATTGTATCAGAATTTATAACTTCCATAGCCTTATTCTTGATCATCCACTCTGACTTCCTCTTTCTAATTCCATTCAACAAAAGACTGTCTTCTCCCTGCTGCCTACAGTATCAGTTCCCTGTAATGTTTAGTGCTTGAAAGTGTTGGGGTTTCAAAAGCTTTCTGTTAAATACTTCTAAGACCATTAAAACTTCAAGCCTTTTCAGTTAACATCTTATCAGAATTGACTTCATTTAGGTAATTCTCTATGGAGAAAGCTTCTTAGAGAAAAGTATCTGGACGTCTACTATCCAGAAGAGAAGAAAAATGACTTTTTAAAAAATGGAGACTCAGATACACATATGGATCTTTAATCTCATTTGGATATTCCCTCCCATTGTATAGAGCACAAACCATCAATCTATTTCATTTCTTTTTCATTTTATCCCATAAGAATGCTACAAGGGACAACTCAATTTGCTGGGAAATTTCTCTTGTTGTTAGAAAGGTACCAACATATAGATGAGCCAACGTTACCTCTTGCATATCTTCATTTTTTGCTCATGCACCTCTTTGATAATAATCTTTACTCCATTTCTTCATAGCACATATTTGTATGTACATATTTATATGCATATGTGCATATACTTAGATATATGTAGATATATACATTGTCAGTCATATGTATATATCTGTATATATACAGAAACATTATATATACATATATTATAATAGATATAGATATGCACATATATTAAAATGTATCTATATCTACATATATGTACTTATTTCTGTTTGAATGTGTATGCATATATTATATATATTTATATATTTATACATACACATATATGAGATAGTTACTGCATAAGGTCTTAGACAATGATTTCAGCCTAGAACAGTAATAGGAAAGAAAAAGCAGGCTGGATTCATTTTGGCAAACTGCAAAATTATTTAAATAACTTCAGATTTTTCCATGAAACAAAGACCCATCTTTTTAATGACTATATTCTACCAATGTTATTGCACGACTGTGGGTCAAGGAACATTACAATCTCTGAAGAATTAAAAATTAGTATCATGCAGAGAACACTGATAAAGCTCATGGTGAATGTGAATAGATAGCAAGTTATTTTAATTTACTTAGTTTTAAATAGTAACTTTTTATTTTCAAAATACATGCCAAGATAGTTTTCAACATTCACCTTTGCAAAAATCCGTGTTCCAAATTTTTCTCCCTCCCTTCCTCTCACTCCCATCCCTAGACAGCAAGCAATCCAATTTATGTTAAATTTGTGCAATTCTTCTATACTTATTTCCACATTTATCACGGAAAGCAGATTATTATAAACAGTAAAACAAATGACAGATTTTGACATTTTTTTCTAAGCTGAATTCTGATCAGGAGGTTGGAGTAGAGAAAAAACTTCAGAAGGTGGATCACATCATAAAGAAGCTAGCCAGTGGGTTGCTCTAGAGGCTGCCTCCTAAAATGCATTAAGGATATTTCACAGGATTCAAACCAATAAAATAAATGCTTGTTTACGGACTGCTTTAGATAGACATTGTGAGAGTGCATGTTTTGCCAATGGAATAATATTTAGAACAATCATTCAGTATGCATTTATTAAGTCTTTTTGTATATCAGTTATTGTGCTAGAATGGATGAAGGGAGACTATAGAGAAAAGGGTGAACAATCCCTTTTTTTGAGGATATAAAAATCTCTTGGGAGGAAGCAAAATGAATACAAGATAATTTAGGGAAGAAGGTATTGGCTGGAAATATGAGGATAGACTAATTGTAGAAAGTGCTGTTGGGATGAAGAGGGTGTGTTTTCCAGGCATAGGATACGGGTTATGTATGCCATGGTAGTAAATAATGGGATGACATGAGGTTACTTAAATAATCTTTTTTTCTTATATTAATTATAAGATAAGCCTAAGAATGGGGCAATTAGATGGGTTAGTGGATAGAATGTCAGGCTTACAATCAGGAAGACATATTTTCTTGAGAGTTGAAATCTAGCCTCACAGGCTAGCTCTGTTACCCTGGAAAGGTCATTTAACTTTGTCTACCTCAATTTATCATTTGTAAAATAAACTACAGAAGGAAATGGTAAACCACTCCAGTATCTTTGCCATGAAACCCCAAAGGGAGTCAAATATGACTGAAAATAGTTTCATAACAACAAATCTTATGAATAAAGTGAAAGGGATAAATCTACCTATTTCTATTTGAGGAGGTTGGAATGGAAAGATTTGTTGACTGAATAGATGTATGACATGAGGCAGAGATTAGTATCAGGGGTGCCATCAAGGTTGTTAACCTGGATAGTGGGAAGGGTGGTGCTGCTCAGGAGAGAAATAAGGATGTCTTGGAAATGGGTGGTTTCATCTTGTTTATAAAATTATAAAATTGTAAACTCGTAAAGATAGAGCTGGAAGGGACCTTAGAGGCTATTAAGTCTAACCTCTTCACTATATGGTAGAAAAGTTGAAGTACAGAAAAGTTACTTACTTGCCTAGTATTCCACAGCAAATGTCTGAGATGCAACTTTAACCCAAGTCTTCCTGATTACAAGTTCATGCTGTATAAATCACACTGTGATTCCTCTAACTCATTTTGACTTTGAGATACCTATGGGCATCCAGTTCTAAATGTCCAAGAGGCAATTCATGATCTGGAACTGAAACTTGCAAGAGACACTCATGCTGCTTCTGTAGATTTGAGTTATCAGCAGAGAAAATATTAGATTGGTAGGAGAACTAAGATCCGGGACTAAGAAAAACTCAGACTTATGTGCACTGATAAGTGAAGTGAATAGAACCAAGAGAACATTGTACACAGCAACAACAAGATTATGTGATGATCAACTCTGACGTACTTGGCTCTTTTCAATAATGAGGTGATTCAGGCTAGCTCCAATAGACTTGTGATGGAAGAGAGCCATCTGCATCCAGAGAGAGGGCTGTGGAGACTGAATATGGATCACAACATAGTATTTTTATCTTTTTGTTGTTATTGTTTGCTTGCTTGCTTTTCTCTCATTTTTTTTCTTTTTGATCTGATTTTTCTTGAGCAGCATGATAAATATGAAAATATGTATAAAAGGATTGCACATATATTGAATAACTTTCTGTCTGGGGGGAGATGGGGAGAAGAGAGGGAGAAAAAATTGGAACAAAAGGTTTTCAAGGGTGAATTTGAAAACTGTCTTTGTATTTATTTTGAAAATAAAAAGCTATTATAAAAGAAAGAAAGAAAGAAAGAAAACTCGGAGAGAAGGCAGAAGGTGGTAAGAAGGAGAAGATAGTTAATACTGTCAAATAACTTAGAGAGGTCAAAAAGGAAAAGTATTGTGAAAAGACTATCAGATTTGGCAATTAAGATAGCATTGAAACCTGTGAAGAAAACAGTATCAGTTGAATAACAAGGTCAGAAGCCAGATGGTAAACATTTGAGAAGAAAGTGAAAGGACAGAAAAGTAAACCATTACAGTTTTTTTTTTTCTTTCTTTCTAGGCATTCAGCTGAGAAAGAGAGGTGAGATGTAGGATAATAACCTGAGGGAATAGCAGAGTTTAGAGAGAACTTTTTAAAAGATGAGAAAGACTTGTATATATTTGTAGGTAAATGGAAAAGAATAGATAAAATGTAATAATTATATAATAAATAAATTAGAAACTGAAGACTGATACCATATAAAGGGTGTTAATAATGAATTCTGGCTCTACATGGAATTACATTGATACCAAATCTTGAGTCACTTTGAATGTATCACCCTTTAGTTATTTTCAACCTCCTAGATAATAGAATTTAAATTAGAAATTTCTGGCAGTACAGTTGATAGAGAACTGGGCCTGGAGTCAGAGAAGATCAGAGTTCAACCTGTCTTCAAACACTTACTGATTATATGAGCCTGGGCAAGTCACCTTGAGGTCTGTTTGTTTCCTCAACTATAAAATGTAGATGATAACACCTACTTCTCTGGCTTGTGAGGATCAAATGAGGTAATATTTATAAAAGCACTTAGCACAATGCCTGGCACATGTAAGTTCTATATAAATAAATACTTATTCCTTTCCCCTTTCCTTTTTCTTCAAGCCAATTTAAATTATTTATGAAATAAAAAGTTCATAGATTATTTCATTGCAAATTTTATCAAGAATATGGACAAAGAACTCAACTTTAATTTTATTTTTATCCTCTTTCTAATGTAAACATTGCATATTTAGAGGAAAGGAGGAGACAATATGGTATAGTAGAAAAAGCAATAGATTCCAATATGAAGACATAACTTTCAGCTCATAGGCATATGGCCACTTGGACAGATGACTTATTCTCTGTGAGTCTCAGCTTTCTTATCTGTTTTATGTTCTTATCTGCAAAATACTCTAGAGAAATTTGTAGCTACATAAAGGCAGAAATCTTAAATGTACCCTTTTCATATCATATTACAATTAAAAATTGCATGTAAATAAAGTCCAGGAAAGACAGGCTAAAAATTAATTGGAAACAAAATAACCCAAATCCAAAGAATGAGTGGGTCAAACAGCAAATCACAAAAACAAAGAGAATGACAATGATGAGACAATTACCAAAACTTATGAGATGCAGCTAAATCAATTCTTAGGAGAAATTTATCTCTCTAAAGGTTTACATAAATAAAATAGAGAAAGAAGAAATTAGTGAATTGGGCATGTAACTTTAAAAAGCTAGAAAAAGAACAAATTTTTAAAAACCAATTAAATACCAAATTGGAAATTATGAAAATCAAAGGAGAGATTAATAAAATTGAAAGGAAGAAAACTATTTAACTAATAAATAAAATAAAGATCTGACTTTGTGGAGAAAAATTCAATAAAATAGATAAATCTTTGGTTAATTTGATTTTAAAAAAGAAAGAAAAAAAATCAAATATCAATATCAAAAATGAAAAAGGTAAATTTACAACTAATAAAGAGGAAATTAAAACAATAATTAGGAGTTATTTGTCCAACTGCCCAGCTATTATGCCAATAAATCTGACAATCTAATTGAAATGGATGAATATTTACAAAAATATAAATTGCCCAGGTTAACAGAAAAAATAAAATATTTAACCCTTTTTGGGAAAAGAAATTGAATAGGCCATCAATGAACACTCCAAGAAACATCTCCAGATGGATTTACAAGTGAATTCTGCCAAAGATTTAAAAAAAAAAGCAATGAATTCCAATACTTTATAATAGTGGCCAAGAATGAGTGGTACCAAATTCCTTTTATGACATAAATATTGGGCTGATACCTAAAACATGAAAAGCTGAAACAGAAAAATTCCAATTTCCCTAATGAATATTGATACAAAAACTTTGAACAAAGTACTAGCAAAGAGATTAAAGCAATTTATCACAAGGATAATAGCCTATGACCAGATGTAATTTATATTAGCAATGCAGAACTGGTTCAATATTGGGAAAACTATCAGCATAATTGACCACATCAATAACAAAATTAATAGAAATCGTATGATTATCTCAATAGATGCAGGAAAAAAAAAACTTTTGAAAAAATACAGCACCTATTCCCATTAAAAACACTAGAGAGCATAGAAATAAATGGATTTTTCTTTTAAATAATAAATAACTACTTGAAACAATAACTTTATTACATTTGCAGGATATAAAATAAAAACACATAAATCTTCAGTTTATATATATATATATATAAAGCCCAGAAGCAAAAGATAAAAAGAGAAATTCCATTTAAAATAACTAGATAACATGAAATATTTAGGCGTCTATCTGCCAAGGCAAACAAATCCAGGAACTATATGAATACAATTAAAATTCTGCCAAAATTAATTTACTTATTTAGTGCCAATCAGCTCCCAAAACTCTGAAAAATTATTTGGTAGAGCTAAAAAATATAATAACAGAATTCATCTAGAAGAACAAAAGATCGACTATCAAGAGAATTAGTGAAAATAAATGCAAAGAAAATGACCTAGCCATACCAAATCTAAAACTATATTATAAAATGACAGTCATCAAAATGATTTGGTACTGGCTAAGACCTAGAGTGGTGGATCAGGGGAATAGATTGGTTACTAATATAGTAACCTACTACCTGATAAATCCAAAGACTCCAATTTCTAGGATAAAAATTCACTATTTGACAAAAACTGCATGGAAAAACTAGAAAATAGAATGGCAAAAATTAGGCGTAGATCAATCACTTCATATCTCACACCAAGATAAAGTTCAAATGGGTACCTGATTTAGATATAAATTATGATACCATAATCAAATTAGGAGAGCAAGGAATAGTTTACCTGTCAAATCTACGGAGAAGGAAAGAATTTATGACCAAACAAGAAATAGAGAACATTATGAAATGCAAAATTGATAACTTTATTTATATGAAATCAAAAAGGTTTTGTACAAACAAAACCAGTGCAACCAAAATTAGAAAGCAGAAAGATAGAAAACAGGTTTTTTCCCCTGAAAAAGGCCTCATTTCTCAAATATATAGAGAACTGAATCAAATTCATAAAACTATAAGTCATTCCTCAGTTGATAAATTGACAAAGGATAAAAATAAACACTGTTTATTTTTGAAGAAATTAAAGCTATCTGTAGTCATATGAAAAATATTCTGAATCACTATTGATTAGAAAAATATAAATTAAAATAACTCTGAGGTACTGCCTCATTTTCAGATTGACTAATATATCAGAAAAGAAACATGATAAATGTTGGAGAAGATGTGGGAAAATTGGAACTCTTATGCATTGTTGGTTAAGTTGTTTCCTGATCTAGTCATTCTGGAAAGCAATTTAGAATATGCCCAAAGGGCAATCAAAAAGTGTAAATCCTTTGATCCAGCAATATTACTACTAAATCTGAATTCTAAAGACCTATTATAAAAAGGTAAAAGAACCCACATGCACAAAAACATTTAAAGCAACTCTTTTTTGTAGTGGAAAAGAATCAGAAATTGTAGGGCATATTGTTGTTATATAAATAATGATGAGCTGGTGGATTTCAGAAAAATCAGGAAAGATTTACATGAACAGATGTTGATTGAAATGAACATAACCAGGAGAACATTATACATAATATCAGCAATAATATGTGATGAAAAACTATGACAGACTTAGCTCTTCTCAGCAATACAATGATCCAAGAAAATTCAAAAAAACTTGTGATGGAAAATACCATTTACATCCAGAAAAAGAACTATGTAATCTAATGCAGATTGAAGCATACTATTTTCACTCTGGGTTTTTGTTATTTATTTTTTCTTTCTTGTGTTTTTTTTTCTCTTCTGTTCTGATTCTTTTTTCACAATGTGACTAATGTGATAATATGTTTAACATGATTGTATTTGTGCAACTTATATCAGATTGTTTGCTACTTTGGCGAAGGAGGGAAAAAAGTGAGAGGAAGAAAAATTTGGAATTCAAAATCTTACAAACATGAATGTTGAAAATTATCTTTACATATAATTAGAAAAAAATACGATTTTAAGTGCAAAAAAAATTTTTATAAGACATTTGCTTTAGACAGGACATCCATTACTACACAGTTCTTAGCTTTTGTTGAGTACATGGAATAAATAACAGCAGCCTACCTATTTCCTTAGTAACCACTTTTTAAAGACAGTGAAGTAGTACAGTTAGGTGGCACAAGAAGTAGAGAGCCAGGTCTGGAATCAGGAGGCTCTGAATTCAAATCACATCTCAGACATTTATTATGTGGGAGTCTGAGGAAATCATTTAACCCTGTTTGCCTCAGTTTCTTTATCTTTAAAATGAGCTAAAGAAGGAAATAACTAACTACTACAGTATCTTTTCTAGTAAAACCCCAGAAGGAGTCACAGCTGAAAAAGGACTGAACAGCAATCTAAGTATATTTGGATTGGGGGACTGCCTAAAGGAGACCTCCGCTGGTCAACTCATGGGAAGTGATAGACAGATTTCACAGCATCTGCAGGCATGAATGAATAATGTAAAGAGCACCTACATTAATGAGATCACAGGTCCACTGTAGTATATGTTAGATTGGATTAATTATCATTTTCCAGGCTAAGTTTCTAGGGCCAGATTTGCAGGAATTGTTCATATGCCACTTGATAGTAGTGTAAAAGAAACTGAATTTAAGTTCTCCTGGCAAAGGAGGATGACTTTATGACTTCTTTCCTCCTCCTTAGGAAAAAAATGGAGATTATTCCTACAGGTCAAGGTCAAATTTCTTCTTGGACAGTCTGATATTTCATTTAGCAATTCTGCATCTATGTATTTGGACAACACTAAGGAAAAATCTAAACTTTGGAGCATTTTTTATGAGTAACAATTTAATGATATAGACTTAGAGTTAGATGTCATTTTAGAGATCATCAAGTTCAATCTCCTCATTTTAAAGACAAGGTAGGTCAGTAAATATGAAATAAGGTGCCCAAGATCACATAGATAGTGGCAGGCCAGGGATTTGAATGTAGCTCCCCTGTCTTTAAATCTGATGCTCTTTCTACTCAATTACTTTGAGTAAATCAATTCTTTTTCTACTCTAGAACTTGTAATTATGAAGGGAAGTATAATAACATTTTCCTGGAAAGAGCCTTAGTAATTCTGGCAGCACTGCATTAATCAGTTAATCAGTGTTCAAGCAGAACTGATGTCCTTGACGTATATAATCAATCTTGATTCCTTCCACATTTGATTTTTATCGCTTTTGAAATTTGACAGCTACAGATATCAAGGAATAGTAGTTTATTTTCACATCTTCTCTTGTTACAGCTAACACAGATGGGCACGTATAATACAATAGGATTGTTGATACATGTATTGGATCTCCTTGCAGTCTTTTTGAAGATAATTATAGTGTCTCCTCAGTGAATTTATGGAGATTAATGGTGTTCAAACCAGAGCCTATTATAACTAGAGGGGGAGGAGGGGAGGGCTGTTATTTTTTTACCTATTATAATGGAATAGAATTCTTTTCTTGAGGTGGCATGTTTATTGGTACCAATAAATGCTGAAACTTCTTGACTAGGATTAATTTTGAGGACTTTTTGAAAGGCAAATGTGAGGCTACACATATGGCAACTTCCTATTGAGCAAAATGGGACTTAACCAAGACATCCCATTCTCTGCCTAGGCTTGATAAATGCTTATAGTATTACACATACAGTTACAATTTTGAAATGCTATGATGATAGCGATGATTTAATGAATCATCCTACTTAAAGACATTTGGAAATTTTTCATACTATGGTAGAAAGAGCACTGGATTTGTCAGCTCTACTTTAGCTAAGTCTCATTGTCTCCGGGCTTCTATTTCATCAACTGTAAAATGAGGTTAGACTAGATTATCTCTTAATATCTTTAATCTTTGAAGCACCTAAGTCTTTAGGTGTTGTAGTTACCACCCACTGAATCATGACCACATCAGCATTTCAAATCTCAAGCAATGGGGAATTGTGTTGAATTACTTCTACTTAAGAATATATCTGAATGACCATAGATCTGACTTTAGAAGTTGTCATTCTGTTACTTTTATTTTCAAAGACAGACTGGAAGCTTTAAAAATGTATTCATCCATTCCTGATTTCAGTAGCCTAGCATTTGTTCATAACCTATCTATTCACTGGGCAGCTAATGTCACAGGAGATAGAGCATTGGGCCTGGAGTAAGGAAGCCATGAATTCAAATATGGACCCTGACAATAACTATGGGACCTGGGCAAGTAACTTAATCCTGTTTATCTCAGTTTTTCATCTATAAAATGAGCTGGAGAAGGAAATTGCAAACCACTCCAGTACTTTTGCCAAGAAAATCCCAAATGAGATCACAGAGACATGATCAAAATGCTTGAACGACAACAATCTCCTCCTCCCTATCCATTTTTCTTTAAAAAAAAAAAAAAAAAAACCTTTCTTTTGAACTGATGCTAGGTGAAGTGAGTAGATCTAAGAGAACATTGTACACAGCAACAAGAAGATTATATGGTGATATACTCTAATGGACTTGGCTCTTTTCAACAATGAGGTGATTCAAGGCAATTCTAATGGACTTGTGCTGGACAGAGTCATTCTCATCCCAAGAGAGAATTATAGAGACTGAATTTAGATCAGAGCATTGTATTTTCACTTTTGTTGTTGTTGTTTCTTTGCTTGTTTTTTTTTTTTTCTTTCTCATGTTCCCCCCCTTTCAATCTGATATTTCTTGTGCAGCATAATAATATGGACATATGTTTAGAAAAATTGCCTATGTTTAACTTATATTGGATTACTTGCTGTGTAGGGAAGGGAAAGGTGGAGAGGAAGGGAGAAAAATTTCAAATACAAGGTTTTGCAAAGATGAATAAGAAAACTATCTTTGCATATATTTAGAAAAATAAAAAGCTATTTTAAAAACCCTTCTAAAAACCATTAGTATGTTTGCATATGTACAAGACTTCTGTTCATACAGCGAATCTCTAATTATATCCCTACAAATCAGTAAATTTATTTTTTCTTTAAAAATTTTCCTTTTAATCATTATGAACATGACAAACTTCAACAAACACAAACATCTCCTAAACAAGCAAGAGCAGAACAAGAAGACTGCCTGTGAATATACCATGTACAGAGCATGGGTTCCTTATATACTTCATATGTATCATGAGAGTATCAATACGGCTCTGCCTATCTGTATTCCCTTCTAAACTTCCTTCTGCTCTCTTCTGTTATTTTTAATGATTTTCTGATATTTTTCTTTTTATATTTAATATCACTATCACTACTTCCATCATCCCTAATTTTTCTCTACATCCCCAAAAAACAAAAACCCTCTTTAATAATAAATGAGTATGGATATGTAAAAGAAGTTAATCACAAATTGATCATTAGAAAAATGTGTCTCATTCTGTATCTCTAGCCTAGTGGTTCTCAAACTTTTTGAATTGACCCCTTTAAATTCTTAAAAATTATTGAGGACTCCAAAGAAACTTTATTTATGTGGGTTGTATCTGTTTATATTCACTCTTTTAGGAAACAAATAAAAATTTTAAAAACAGTATTTATTGATTCATTATAAACAGTGACATGTTAGCATAAAAATGTGATTATGAAAAATAACTATATTTTTCAAAACAAAAATTTTTGTGAGAAGATTGACATTCTTTTACATCTTTTTTTTTGCAAATCTCTTAATGCCCAACTCAGCAGAAGACAGCAGGACTCTCATATCTGCTTAATCATTCAATTCAATGTCAAATGTAATCTTGAAGTATATGAAGACAATCTGACCTCTCATTGTTATGTTTTTGTAAAAGGATGAAGTCTTTTTATAGGCCAATAAAATAGTATTATTAGAAAAATAGTTTGACTTCAAAGACCTTTTGAAAATATTTCAGGATCTCCATGGCTCTGAAGTCTGCACTTTGCCCATTACCCTTCTACCAAGAAATGTCAGAAATCTTTTTCATCATCAGTCTTCTGGAGTCCTGATTGGTCATTTTATTCACTAGGATTCTTAAGTTTTTCAAAGATGTTTTCCTTTATAGTATTATAGACATTATATAAAGTCTTCCTCTGGTTTTCCTCTTGCTGCATCACTTCACTCAACTCCTATCCTTCTCTTAATCTCTCATTCTCGTTATTTCTTGTGACACCATGATATTCCATTACATTCATATGCTATAATTTATTGGGAGATTTATAAAATCAAATTTTTTAACAAAAAAAAGATAAACATTTGAGTTGTTTTGTTTATCTTGCCTTGTTTTTTCCCACTGAAATTGGTGGATTATTACCCTGGTCATTTTTGAAGCCTAAAATCATACTATAAATGGAAATTTAGTAGGATTTATTAAAGGAAGGAACTTTCAAGATAATTTCATTCATGTTTTTCTCTTTAGAGGAGGAAATTACTGATGAGTTAGAAATGTGCAAAACTACAAATGCCAGAGAGTATCCCCATGGAGGGGAAGTGGTGTTTTAAGGATAGTTACATAGCTTCCCTAGACAAATAAGGTCCTTTCTTGAAGGAATTCTCCCAGCTGTACCAACCCTGAATAATGTTGTTTCCTAGGAAAGGGGAATCTTAAAAAAAATGCAAAATTTTTTAAACCATGGAATAGACAGAATAACATTCTCCATGACATGAGAAGAGTCCTTATTCTACACCTACTAGCTATGTGATTTTGGGCAATTTATCTAACATCCGAAGTCTCATTTTCTTCATATCTAAAATAGAGATTAAAAAATTGTAAGTTTGTCATAAGGAAATATTTTGTAAATCTTCAAATATTAAATACATGTGTTTTTATCTTTTAGTGATATCACATCACCCTCCTCGCACTCCCCCCAAAAAAACCCATCCTTATCCTGCTGCATTGAACATAAGAAAAAAAAAGAATTACTTCAAGAGAAGTAACAAATAAATGATATAGAGCAAAGTTCAGAATTATCTGTTGTGAAAAATAAGTATAACTCTAATAGGTCAGTCTGGAGAAGACTAGACAATGATAAATATTAGAAATGAACTTTAACACATCTTAGAAAATAAGAGAGAAGGGAAATTACTTTTGACCATGTAGCACCTGGTAAAGACATTTTTGATTCTGAATGACTATTATCATTTAGCAAATATTTTGGAAATACATGATTTCTTCAGGCACTCTCCCATGTTCAGAATAAAATCTTTATTAAAACTATTCATATTCCTCTCTACTTTTGATTTTATTTCTAATTCCAGCCTGATAACAATAGCTTTCACACAACTAATTTAGGATCTTAAAGTATATTGCCAAAAGAGTAAGTCTGGATGCTTGAAAAGTATGATTATTTAGTAATCAATTATATTTATGTAGTCTTCTATAGTTTTGAAAATTTTTTTTTTTTGTTTTTTTGTCAAGATTCCCTCCCTCCCCCCCCCCCCCTCCTCATTTCCCTTTTCCTTCCAAATCCCCAAACTTTCCCCGGGAGAGAAAAAAAAAAGAAAAACAAGATAAAAATCTTCATCACAAATAAGTATCTAACAAATTCCCATATTGCCCATATCCAAATATGTATCTCAGAATGCATATTAGTTCGTCATCTCTTTATCATTCAAGGAGTTAGTAGGATACTTTATCTGCTCTTTGGAATTATAGCTAATTCATGTTTAACATACATTGAATTTGGGGAAGGGAATGGGAAGGAAGGGAGAGAAAAAAAATTGTGGAATATAAGGTTGAATGTTGAAAATTATCAGTACATGTGTTTTAAAAAATAAAAAACTTTAAGGAATAAAAGAAATTATGTTTGATTATTTTGTTGGCCAAAATTCCGAACTCTTTCACAATTGTTCATTTTTATATTGTTAATATTATAAGTTTTTCTCATGGTTCTGCTCATTTCACTTCTCAATCCATACAAGCCTTCCCAAGGTTATCCAAAATCAACACTTTAATAATATAGCACAATATTATTTCATTTCTTTCATTTCCCATAATTTGTTCAGATATTCTCCAATTATTGGTACTACTTTAGTTCTTTTTTTAAATGGATTTCATTTTTCCAAATACATGCAAAGATAGTTTTCAACACTCATCTTTGAAAAACCTTTTGTTACAAATTTGTCTCTCTTTCATCCTCCCCACTCTGCTAGATCACTTCTAAACATTCTTTTTCTTACAACAATCCTATGAGGCAAATTTTACTATAAATATTATATTTTATAGTGAAGAAGCTCAGAAAGGTTAAGTGACTTGTTCTATACAACATGGAAGAGCAGGCTTTTGAACACAGATCTTATTGGTTGAAATTTCAGCATGTTTTCTATTTCACTATGCATTCTACTCCATCTCTATCCGTTAATGAATGTTCTGTTTTATAAGCTATCTCTTCTAACTTTGATCAGCATGGAACATTTTACTATTGCTTAAACAATATTGGACTACTTGATAAAATAATTTCTCTACCAATAGAGAACACAAATGGAAATTAAGAGGTGTAAGAAAGGCCTAGCCATTAGAGGATAAACTGGCTGAAGGCATTATATTTATTATCACTTATTTGGAAAGTTATGAGCTCTCCATGGGAAGAGCTTATTTCTCCATTTCCAGTCCTCCAATCAGAAGAGGAAAAATAGCTGAGGATACTGAGAAGATGTTGAGTGTCAGGGCTGGTTTAGTCTCCATAGTGATGTGGTTTCAGGTGATGATCATATCCTGGAAATAGCATGATGTCCTTGGAGTTGATACCAAGCAAAGCATCTAATGAAAAAATGAAGAGCTTAGCTAGAAAGTTCTTAACTTTCTATAAAAAGGGAAGCATTGGGACGAATTTATTACTCCACTCTCCAGATGCATACAATCATGCAAAAGGAGAGAGTGGGATGGTGAGTAAGTGACAAGTAATAGATAATGTTAGAGATCTAAGCTTTTAGGGATTCACCATTAGGCAGGTCTGGCAGAAGAGAATTGCCAGCAATCAAAAGAGGTAGGGAACTGCCATCAAAGAGCTTCTGGTTTCAAATGGCAGAGACGTCACTATTAGGAGCTAGAATTCAGAGGCAGAACTCTGGTACTAGAGCATGAGATCCCTAGTTCTGGAGCAAAAGATACCAAGATGGGTATATGGGCATAGGAATCAAGACAAGAATCCAGTTATTAACACAGTGTCTTAGTATGGGTTTATTCAATAGTAATTCATTGGAATAAGGAAATGAGACATATTAGTTACAAGATGCAACATAATAATCCTATTTCTAGTACCAAAGTAAGGCAACTAGGTAGCATAGCAAATAGAGGGCTGGGCTTGGAATCGGGAAGATTTCTCTTTCTGAATTAAAATCTGGTATCAGACACTAGCTCTGTGATCCTGGGCAAGTCACTTCACCTTGTTTGCCTCGGTTTCCTAATCTATAAAAATGAGCTGGTGAAGAAAATGGCAACTACTCCAGTATTTTTGCCAAGAAAATTCCAAATGGGGTCTCAAAGAGTCAGACAAGCGAAATAACACAGCAAGTACCAAAGTACAAAATCAGAAGGGAATTGGTATCAGGGCTAACTTAATGTTTGAGCTAATGGGTTATATATCCAAAGGTCCTTGTATGTTCCTGTTTAGGGGCCACATTGGTCCTGGAGCCATAGATGAGGATTCCCTCCCCCTAGTCTCTTAGATCAAAATTAAGTTATCACTGTGAGAACTGGAAAGCTATAGATCAGGAAATCAAGTGGTCATTACAAAGAAATACACACACACACATCTATGTATTTATACACACATATCTGTGTATATATGTATGTGTGTGTGTGTATATACATATACACACACACACACATTTCTAATTTGTCATATATTTCTAATTTGTCATATATATGGACTGTCTGACTCTTAATATTTCTTTTTCTTTCAGGCAAAGGAATATTCATTATCCAAAATGAAGACCTTATGACATGCATCCAAGCAAATAAATTTGGATTGGTCCTAGAGAATTGTAAACAACCAACTCCATCTATGTTATGGAAATGGGTTTCCAAACGCCATTTGTATAACATAAACACCAACACATGCCTAGGATTAAACCTCAGTGCCCCAGAGCAACCACTGGGTCTCTTTGAATGTGATTCTACTCATTTTTCCATGTGGTGGCGTTGTTACAGAAAGGCAGTAATTGGCCCTTATCAACATATGCTAGAGGTAAAGAACAGGAAACTGGTGGTGACTACAAGACAGTCTTCCCAGAAATGGATACAGTACATGTCAGGGGGTGATAATGTCTGTGAACATCCTTTTCAAGGTAAAAACAGGAATTTATATGTCTTTCTTATATACTATTATAAAATTGCCTTGCATGTTACAATTTTCTAGTTATTATGTGAAATAATGCCCATTTTGATAAATTCCTATAAATATTGGAGAACTCTTTAGGTTCTCTTTAAAAATTCAATTTTATTTTATTTTCAATTAGAATTCTCTTCCTCTCTCCTTCTCTCTACCCCCATTTATTAGGAAGGCAAGGCAATAGAACCTATTATCAAATATATATAGTAATACAAAACATATTTACATATTAGCCATGCTAATTACTTTTTAGTTCCACATTTACTTATTGAAAAAAAAAAGTCTTTAGAAGTAGCATAGTGCTGTAGAAAGAGTTCTGGGATGAAAGAGATAAAAGAAAATGTGCAGAAAATATTTGTAGCAACTGTTTTCATAGTAGCAGGAACTGGAAATTGAGTGGATGCCCATCAGCTGGGGAATGGCTGAGTAAGTTAAGTTATATGAATGTAATGGAATATTATTGTTCTATAAGAAATGATGAGCAGGCTTATTTTTTAAAAAAAGCCTGAAAAGATATACATGAACTGATGCTGAGTGAAGTAAGCATAACCAGAAGAACAGTTTTGTATATAATAACAAGAAGATTATATGATGATCAATTATGAACTTAGCTCTTCTCAACAATGTAGTGATTCAAGGCAATTTCAATAGATTTGGGATTTTAAATGCTAATTACATCCAGAAAGTGAACCATGGAGACTGAATGTGGATTGAAGCATAGCATTTTCACTTTTTTGTTTGTTTTCTTTCTCATGGTTTGTTTTTTTTCCTTTTGGTATGATTTTCCTTTCATATGACAAATATAGAGATATGTTTATTTTTTGACAATAGCTTTTTATTTTTAAAATGCATGCAAAGATAGTTTTCAACATTTCATCCTTGCAAAACCTTGTGTTCCAAATTTTTTTCTCCCTCCCTTCCCTCATCTGTTCCCCTAGAGAGAAAGTTACCCAAGATAGGTTAAACATGCAATTCTTCTAAAAATAGTTCCACATTTATCATGCTGCACAAGAAAAATCATGTCAAAAGAAAAAAAAAAAAACAATGAGAAAGAAAATAAAAGGAAAAAACAACAATAAAGGTGAAAATACTATGTCACCATAGTCCTCTTTCTGGATACATATGGTTCTTTCCATCACAAGTCTATTGGAATTGGCCAAGAATCACTTCATGTTGAAAAGAGTCAAGTCCATCACAGTTGATCATCATATAATCTTGTTGTTGCTATGTACGATATTCTCTTGGTTCTACTCACTTCACTTAGGATGAGTCATGTAAGTCTCTCTAGGCCTTTCTGAAATCATCCTGCTGATCATTTCTTATGGAACAATAATATGGAAATACATTTTAAAGTATAGCACATATTTAACTTATATCAGATTGCTTGTTATCTTGGGTAGAGGTGAAGTGAAGGAGGGAAGGAGAAAAATTTGGAACACAAAGTTTTACAAAACTGAATGTTCAAAACTATCTTTACATGTATTAGGAAAAATAAAAAGCTATTGAGGGAAAAAAGAAATAATCCAATCCAACTTCTCTACCAAAAGAAAAAAAAACTTCTGGGATGATTGTCAGAGGATCTTGGTTCCCTTTCCTTGCTATTTCCTTTCTATGCAAGTAACAATTTCACTGGATCTTAGTTTCTTCATTTTAAAAATGAAAGCATTGAATTAGATGTCCTTTAAGTCTATGAGTATGATTCTATGACTATGGGAATAATTTTGTCAAATTCTAGTGGCTGACTTCAGAATTGAAGAGTAATGAATACATCCTTGAATATGTCAATCAATCTGTGATCTCACTGATATAAAACCCATCAATACTCATTGCAGTCTATCCTTTCCTTTCCAGACTCATATCTATGTCTTTTCATAGTTTATTCACAGAGAACCTACCAATGAATCAGAGGCCTTCCTCTAGATCTATTTTTACATATACTATAATGTCCAAGTATTTAGGGGGAAGAATTCTTATACATCAAAAGAAGTAAATAATGAAGAAGAGAGAAAAAAAAGGGAAAAAAATCTACTTTGACAAAAGCAATTTGTTTCTGCTTTGAGGTAGAGCTCTCTCTTTTTTTCCCAAGCCTACTACTGAAGCTGCCTCTTAGGATAGGTGACATATCTACAATCCAGCTTACTCAAAGTCTGGCTAATACATATGATATGCTGTTACAAAAGCACTGATAAATTCTGCATCTTCATAGTTGCCACCGAGAGTCCATTGTGTTTCTGTATTGTGTGACTTCCCCAATAATAAGTGTTCCTCTGCTTTGACAACTTAGCTTTTAGGCTTGGGAACAGAAGAAAGGGAGTTCTGAAAGACTGGGACTGTGGGATAATATTCAAAACCACATTTTCCCCTAAGCCAACAGTGAGGAAAGAGCTGTGACCAGTGACCTCAGAAGTTGCACAATAATACTATATGTGTGAAGTTGGTGCTTTGTAGGTGGCAGAATCACCTATCCTCTTAATAGTACACTGATGCTTTTATTTGAAGCCTTCCCACCTTTATGCCTTTCAGTCATCCTCCCACACCCAGAATTTATCTACAGAAAGGATCTCTGTAGGATTTAACTCTCTAAATATGAATGAAAATTAGATTGAAACAAACAGCTGTGTCCCTAAAGAACTACAGCATAGCTAGACTATTTGGACATAGTTCCTATCCCTTGAGGCATATACTTGTCTAGAGGTATGGGGGGAAAAATTAAAAAGTGGTATAGGGAATATTTGGTAAATAATTACATTTTCTCAAAAGTAGCCATGCTAGAAAAAAAAGGGGGGGATTGGTTTTTTTTATTTTTTATTTTTAAATAACTTTTTATTGATAGAATCCATGCTAGGATAATTTTTTACAGCATTATTCCTTGCACTCACTTCTGTTCCGATTTTTCCCCTCCCTCCCTCCACCTCTCCCCCAGATGGCAAGCAGTCCTTTACATGTTGAATAGGTTACAGTATATCCTAGATACAATATATGTGTGCAGAACCGAACAGTTTTCTTGTTGCACAGGGAGAATTGGATTCAGAAGGTATAAATAACCCGGGAAGAAAAACAAAAATGCAAGCAGTATATATTCATTTCCCAGTGTTCTTTCTTTGGGTGTAACTGCTTCTGTCCATCCTTGATCAATTGGAACTGAATTAGCTCTCTTTATCGAAGAGATCCACTTCCATCAGAATACATCCTCAAACAATATCGTTGTTGAGGTATATAATGATCTCTTGGTTCTGCTCATTTCACTTAGCATTAGTTCATGTAAGTCTCACCAGTCCTCTGTGTATTCATCCTGCTGGTCATTCCTTACAGAACAATAATATTCCATAACGTTCATATACCACAATTTACTCAACCATTCTCCAATTGATGGGCATCCATTCATTTTCCAGCTTCTAGCCACACAAACAGGGCTGCCACAAACATTTTGGCACATACAGGTCCCTTTCAAAGTGGGGGGATTGTAATGAGAATGATAAGAGGATGGGCTGCAGGGTGAAAAGAGAGGGAGCTTTATAGTTCATCTGGAAATTTTGAAAGAAATGGCTGATAGAATAACTTCTCTTAACTAAAACCAAATGAATGAAGTTTGGTTACAAATCTTTTTTTTTTTTTTTCAAACTAAGTTAGAAAATATCACTGACAATGATTTAGTGAAAGACATGCTAAAATTAATTAATTTCTTCATTCTATTTCTTACATTTATATACATAGTAAACTCTAGAATTCATTTAATTCCATATTGAATGGAATTACAGGAGGATTTACTTAAGTCCAAAGGACATAGAGACAAAACAAAAAAAGAGAACTTATGCATTAGAAGAAAGGGAAGTTTCAGACATAATTTATATATTATACCATATATATGATAGATGTATATATATATATATGTATGCATGTATTTTATATAACCTATATCTTACATGTACTAATTATTTGCAAGTTATCTCATCCATTAGAATGTGAGTTCCTTGGGAATAGGAATTTGTTTTACCTTTTGATTAGTTACTGACTGACTGACTTTGTACCCTCAGCATTTAGCATAGTTTCTGGCAGATAGTAAGTACTTAATAAATTATTGATGACTGACTGACTGAACTCCTGGAGCAATGCCCTACATTTAAAAAGCTTTGGCTGATAGAATGAAGCCTCTAGAGGCAGAGAAAGACTTTTCTCCAGGCCATACTTAGAACAAGAAGAAAGAATTAAGTATTTCAAGAAAACAAGAAGTTTCCACTTTAGAGCCCCATGTTTCAGTGAGGTACTAGTTGTCCTTTTGGTTTAGTATGCTAATTGTTCCTCGCTTTAGCAAATCTTTAGCTGTTTCCTAGAACTGGATATGTATTTTTAATTCAATTATATTTTCTCCCATTTGTTAAACATTTATTTTCTCCCTTTCCCTGAGGGAAAAAAAAGAGCATAAGCAAAAAACCTAAACAGAAAACCGTTGTAAACACATATAGATAGTCAAACAAAACTAATTCTTACATTGTCCATATCTATTCTCCATTCCACAAGGAGACAGAAGCATGTTTCATCAGTGGTCCTCTGGTGACATTGTTGGTCATCACACTGATCAAAGTTCTTAGGTCTTTCAATCTGTATACTTTTACAACATTACTATAGTATGAATTGTTCCTTTGGTTTTGCTCATTCCATTTAACTTAGTTCGTACAAGTCTTCTCTGAAATCATTCTCTTTGTTTTTCTTAGGGCACTATAGTATTTCATTACATTTATATACTATCATTTGTTAAGACTTTTCCCACTTTATGAACTGGATACTCATTTTAATAGCATGGTATAGTGAGAAAAGTATAGGATTTGGGAGTCTGGACACATGGATTTCAATATTGCTTCCACCATTTGTTGGCTGATTTTGGAAAAGTCACTTGTCCTTTCTCAGACCCATTTCCTCAGCTTTAAATGAAGGAAATAGATTTGATGGATTCTAAAGTCCCTTTCAGATCTAAATCTATGATCCTATGATACTGTGATCTTTCTGAGTTTGTTTCTTCTTCTATAAAATGAAGACAATAGTGAAGAAGGGACCCCAAAACTCTGAAAATTCTTGAAGGAGAAAATCTCCTTCAATTCTGCCTCAATAAGGGATTCTCTCCTGAGGGACAAACAGCTTCCTTGTTATCTGGGTGGGGTTGGCTCAGTCCTGAAACTCATTAAATTCAATTCAAATTCCAGCTCAAGCTAAGACCCAACTAGGAGCTAATTGGGGACTCCACCCACGAGCCCTCGTCAGCTTGTAGCCAAAGCTCCTATTATAAAAGAGTCAAACTAAAATCTTCTCTTTGCAGAGGTTCCAAACATGCCAGCCCTATGCTTGGCATGCCAAGGGTCTCTGCCCACTGGAATATTCTTTCCAGTGCCATACTGTCTTTACCCTCACCTATTTCCCTAACCAGACTTTATGCCTCTCTGTTAGGATTTCTAACCTTACTTCCAGTCCCCATAATAAACCTCTTTTGTGAAGACTGAGTTAGCACCCTGGATACCTTAGAATCAGTCAGAGTCAGGATAAGCAAAAGTCCTTGATCTTTATTTTTGGTCTTTAGGGGTAGAAATGAATTGGATGGACGCAGGATCTCCACGACCTCCTTTTTCCTCATCTACCGCCAAAGTGACTCTGGCTTATCTTACTCCACCCCCTAATCCTTCCCACAATTCTCTGTATACACCAAAAGATTGAACCAGCACAGAATATTGGGGAGGGCCATTTTCCAAGCATATGTTAATAGATTATTGTCCAATTGGTAATTAGCCTTGAGTGCTCTGTTGTCTGACCTCAGTGCATCAACTCAGATTTTCAGCCCTTTACACTCTTTTATCAATCTAGGTTTTTGGGTCTGTAAATTCCTTTACAGAGAATCTCTGCACTGCCAGAAGGGAGTCCCCAAAACTTCCTATTCTTGTGCCAAATCCCAAAGGGTTACGGGGGAGCCAAACCTTTTCCTTTGGTTCCCTGAACCCCAAATCTGCCACTAGACCTTATCATTCATTTAAGTCCCTGACCACCAGAAATCCTAATTTCATTTTGGTTCTCTAAATCTAAACCTCATCATTAGTACTTGTGCTAATGACCTCACAGGTCATATGATCATAAAATGAGACAGTGTGTCTGACAACAATTAGCAAAATGCAAGATGCAAGATAAAAATTAGCTAGTGTTATAGAACAGGAAGTATATGTGGCTAGAGAAGTGTGTAATTTTTTTTTTTCCAAAAAAGGAAATTCAGAGGACTCTTACTTGATTATTTCTTACTTTTGTAATTTTTTTTTCCGGCATAGAATTATACACAGTTAAAGGAAATTCCCATGGAATGCCATGTGTGTTTCCCTTCCAATATAATGGCCAATGGCATTATGAATGTACCCGAGAAGGCAGAGAAGATGGACAGCTGTGGTGTGCCACAACAAGCCGATATGAAAAAGATGAAAAGTGGGGATTCTGCCCGGATCCAAGTAAGCATGATGATTTACTATTCTCTCTATATTAGGAATGGAAAAAAAGGATAAATATAAGGTTATTTATATCTTGGATAAAGCTAAGGGAATTACATTTAGCAGTCTGCACAATTTCTTTTATTAATATAAAATTGGATATTGCCATTATCTTGCCTATTTCTCCATAAACATTCTATATTGGGGTTGCTATGATGCAAGACTTTGGAATTTAGAGATCCACAAAACTTAATAGAATCTGTTCCCCTTCTTCTCCCTTATCCAGTCACAAAGGAGAAAAGCATCCCCTTTGAGGATAGTCCTGTTTTTCTTTGCTTCAGAAGATGTTAATTAAACATTCTAACTAAGAGCCTTATGCAAGTAAGTCTTATTCTACATTAAATTACAGTACTCAGTGCTTTCATTAATAACAGCTTCCTTTAATGAGACATCAAAACAGACCTGAAACATACATTTATTCCTTCAATACACTCCTTTCATGGACTTCTTTAATCTTGCCAAATCGAGATTTTTTTTCTCTTCCCACTTTGATCACATTGGCTACCCACTTCTGAGAAGCTTTTGGTGTTTGACTGGTTCATGTACACCATCAAAACCAGGTATACAATGCACCTTTGAGTCAGCTTCTCCAAGTGGCATGTCCCCTTCCAATTAGTCTGGAGACTGTAGTAAGCCAATTATCCCAGACTAATTTTCTTTGCTAAACTTTTCTTAGTATCTAGCTAGCATGACAGTAACTGATTCATATTGACCAAGATCACCCTCAAAACCTGTTTACCTTCCCAAGAATGAGCTCTAGCTTCAAGCTTATGCTACTCCTTCTTAGGGGCAAGATTTCCTCTTTCAGCATTTCAACAATTTCCCCCCTCCCAGATAATTCTATTACTAACCCATTAAAGATTATTTGATTATTTTTATCCATGGTAAAGTAAAAATATAAGCACAATTTTTAAAGGACTCCTCCACCTAAGACCTCAGTCTGAATCCTCTTTCACTTGATTGTGTTGACCCCACAATAAGTCCATGAGTCAATAAACATTTATTAAATGCCTACCATGTGCCGGGTTCTTCCTAAGTGCTAGATATTATAAGAAGTGGTGCATATAACTGGGGAGGTATGAATTTCAAGATTAATAAAATCTTGTAGGATGATGAGATTCCAGAGAGCATGATGAAATCCATGTGAGAATTGATGAGATGGCTGCCCTGGGTACCCTTCTTAAAATAGAGAATCTAAAATGAGTCTACCCTCTCTTCTCCAATCAGAGGAAGAGTAGTGACCCAGGATCAGTGGGTACTGAGAAAGTGTAAATTTTTGGATTATCCTCTTTCAGCCTTAGTTTCTTCATTTGTAAAATAGGGAAAATAATAAATATCATCTTCAAATCAGATGAGATAATACACATGAAGCATCTTATAAATCTTAAAATATTACATGCAATATAAATAAAATGTAATGTATAATATACAATAAAGGCAAATATGGTGGATCAATTTTCAGTTATCTGCCTTTATTCATACTCATTGAAATATATTTTTCTAGGGCAGCTAGGTGTGATGATCATGTTTAGCACCCAGAGTATTTTAAAATCAGCCAGAATCAGGATAAGGGAAAATCCTCAATCTTTATTCTTTGTGGAGGTGAAGGGGAATGGCGACACAAAGTGAGATCAATTGCGGCACAAATCCAGCCAGCAGTGCCTCTGGCTCTCACACTCCACCCACCAAATCTTCTGTGCAATTCTCCTATACAACACATCAAACTTGCACAGAGAGTGGGCGGGGCCATTCTTTCTCCAAGCATCTATTAATAGATTGCCCAATTGATAATTAGCCTCAAGTGCTGGGACCTCAGTGCATGTGCTCAGCTTCAGCCTATTACAGCTAGGTGGCGCAGTGGATAGAGCACCAGCCCTGAAGTCAAGATGGACCTGAGTTCAAATCTGGTCTCAGACACTTAATGCTTCCTACCTGTGTGACCCTGGACAAGACACTTAACCCCAATTGCCTCAGCAAAAAAGAAAGAAATATATTTTCCCCATGAATACAATTATCTATAGAAAACTTTGCTCCTAACACAGGTTTATTCATTCAACTTATTTCTGAGTCCCTTTCCTATATCATTGATCAGAACATCAGAAAGTCAATGTAACAGCATTTAAGTGCTTGATATGTACAATGCACTGTGCTAAATATTCAAGGGGATCCCCAATGGTACAAAACACAATCCCACTGCTAAAGGAATTTATAATCTAGTTCAAAAAACAGAATTGCAATATAGTTAGTGTATACCCTGGGAATGCAAATCCAATTTAATATTGTCCTAAGAAATATGTGATTTGGGAGAATAAATCAACTATATAAAATATGTCATTCATTCCTAAACTAAGAATAAATTATATTTGCAATAACAACTTTTTTGTATTATTTATCTCACTATTCCCCTCTATCAGGGTGAACGAATGCCTGGATAAAAAAATTTTAAATGAAGCATGTACACACTTTATATAGTTGAAAAGTAGACATTGTACTAGTGCATTAAAACTATTGTATTCTCCTGATGTCAAGAAGGCCCTGTCTCTGAACTCTGCCACTTGAAGCCAATTAATATCTCCTACATGGAGAATGTGGCTTTGTGGTGCCTAGGGCTTTTGCCTCCCCAGATTTGCTGTTTGCTTAACATCCTTCAACTAAGGAACTTCCTGTATTTGACAGCCTGCTGGAGCCCAGCTTCCCTGACCTTTCCCTCAGACATCAGTAAGCCAGGTTTATTTTTATAGTGTTAAATTACAATTTCAGTTTTCTTCCTTTCTTGTTGCCTTCTGTTCCTAGTGACCAATAAATCTAAGAATTCAGTACCTGAAACCTGACTCTGCAAATTACTGTCTTCATGAAGGCAGACAATGACAGGGTGGTAGAAAAATTAGCTTGCATTCTTTAAATTTCAAACCTACACAATGATGTGGATAACTCTCTTTTCTCATGCAGATTGCAGACGATTTGTGCTCTCACATCTTGTGCAATTCTTGTCCAAGCCCTTTTATATGTTCCCCTGTAGACTATTTCCCCACCATACTAAAGGCCTTCCCCTGTTTTCTTGAATACTTGAGGGTAGCAGTGTAGCCTTAAATTGTCTCTCTTTTCACCCTTTTGTTCTTCATATTGAATCCACCTCCCTTTCCAAACAAATCCTTGATTTTTTTGTTTTATGTGTTGTCTTAATGATATGTTTTCATCTAATCACACCCACTGTACATCATTCTGTTGACCTTTAGATCAAATGTTATTTTGATTCTCCAGAAATGGTAATGTTCCAAGATTTTCAGCCATGTAGCATTTCTAATATGGGAAAAAATAGGCTTCCATGACAGAGGATGGCTTGTAAAAGGTGTGGTTTTTTTTTTTTTTTAATAGTCCATGCTTATCCTTTGTCTCTTATGTAGGGATTTTTAAGAACCCAAGAATGTAGAATGGCATTTCTTTGTTTTTCAAAATTGGTCTAATTAGGCAAAATTTAGATACTAACTTTTTTGGTAGTCTTATTGGTAAGTACAAATCTACAATTTATTTTCTTACTTGCTGTGAGAAAGATTAAATATCTCTTTAGAGGTTGAAAAGTATTTATAAATCTCTCTGAGATTTTTTGGTAGAATAAATAGATATGTTAGATGGGTGTAAAGGATGCACAATTGACTGGAGCATCATTCAACAAGTAATAATTATTTTTGGCACATCAACTTAAGGAATATAACACCTGCCATCTTCTAGTACCTAATAAAGCATGGCCAAACTTTCATCAGTAACTTAAATAAGAACTAGAGTGAAAGTCAGATACCAAAGTTGAGGTACCAAAGCAATTAGGATAGGATGGCGGGGCAGCTAGATAGTGCAGTGGATAGAGCACCAGCTCTGAAGTCAGGAGGACCTGAGTTCAAATGTGGCCTCAGACACTTAACACTTCCTAACTGTGTGACCCCGGGCAAGTCACTTAACCCCAATTGCCTCAGCCAAAAAAAAAAAAAAAAGATAGAATGGGACTTCAGAATAGTTTCTACCAGCTAAAAGGAATGGTCAGAAACAAAGCCCTACTAGAACAAGTGTTAAATGGGATACTTACAGTGAAAATATAAATTACAGATTTTCTATTGGAGGAATGGCTAGCTATTCCCTTAGCTAAGGGAAATACAGGAGAAGTGGCGCTCTAGCGTATAGTAGATAAAGTAACACTGCTATCTAAAATGATATGTATAATATGGAAAACACAGTTAGAAATAAAGTGCAGAGACACAAGCTGCCATAATTGTCTGTTTTCATCATGGCTATTTTATCTGCTTTTTTATTTGAAGCATAAAAACTCAGAATTCAAAGTAGAACTAAAACAAAAATTTAAATTTTTGAAGGTGGAATCTATGAACAGTTGTGATAGGATCTAAAATTATTCTAAAAAACAGAAAGTTTGGAGCCCTACCTTTTAGAAATTTCACTTCATTTCACTAGATTGCACCTTATTTCTTTGGAACAGGATTAGATAATAGGTTAATTTGGATTCCCAATAGAGGCTAAACTAAAGAGTTTACACTTTTACTACCCTGTATTTACTTATCAGGGCACATATTCTACCTATCCTATTCACCCCTAGAATGTAATACCCTTAAGGACAGCTAGTATTTGGCTTTTTTTTTTTCTTTGTGGAGCCTCCATCAATAACCTGCACATTGGCCTAATGCTTTCTTAGTATATACAAAGTTACAACATTATGGGAGTGATGAGTATTAAAATTGAATAAAAATAGCATTTATATAGTGCTTTAAGGTGTGTGTGTGTGTGTGTGTGTGTGTGTGTACTTTGTTTGTCACTACCTTGAAATTGAGTCTTAGAACGATTAAGGGGTTCACTCAGGGTCATGTAGCTAATAAGTATCTGAGATAATATTCAGACTTAGATGTTTCTCAATCTAAGCCCAATACTCTATCCATTCTGCCACCTAACTTCCCTTTGGATAGAGATTGGAAGATAGGTTAGACATCAAAAATAGCAAGCTCCCTCCTACATTGTATTTCTCTAATTCCATAATTACTCAGGATTCCTTTAACCTAATGATTTTTATAAATATAGGAAAAGGTGATTTCTCCCAGATCTTTTTTCCCCTTCAAATTATGAGAGATTTCACTTAGTTTATAGTTTGGATTCAGCACAGCTGACAACATAATCCTGATATCCTGATATGATATTAAAAGCAGAAATGTTGTGAACTTTGGTTAGAACAGGAAACATGTTGAAAAATCTCAGAATCTTTGAGAAAGCAAAACAACCCAAAATATTGATGAATATTCAAGGACTGTTTCTGCACCTGTAAGTTTTCACACATTTAGGGGACTTGTAGAGTTCTTACTGACAACTTCCTCCTTCTTCCATGAAAGGCCAGTGCTCTTTTACATTTTAGACCTGTTGCTTTCAGAGTGATAGGGGAAAGCACATTAATCCAACAAACATGTATTAAGCACCTATTATGTGTGAAGTTCTATTTTGATGCTTCCCTATGGTGTGCAGGTGACTTTGGAGCCTCTAAATCAAGGATTCTTGATCATTACAATGTCATGGATCCCTTGGGAAATCTGATGAACTCTATGGACCTATTCTAAGAAGGTTTTTTAAATGCATAAAATAAAATACAATACATAGAATTATGAAGGAAGCCAATTATATTGAATACATTGATGTAGATAGGAAGACTTAATCTAGCTACAAATGTGATCTAGCCACAAATCTGATAGCTACAATAATTTCAAAGCTACAATGAGCACAGACACTATTTTGAGATATCTGCAACAATTGTAACAGGATTAGAAAAGTTGTGTGAATTTTTTGGGTAACAAAGTCACAGGTGCTTCTAATATTATTTGTGGCTTATTGCCTTCCTTCACAATAGAAAGAAATGATCAATTTCAGTTAGAACATAGAGAAAATAAAGATGCAATTTTTTCCCCCTATCCAAGTTCACATAACCCCACCACCACCTTGAAATCTAAGGCTCTTTTGGGGGGCTTATGGAACTCAGGTTAAGGAGTCCTTTTTCAAGATTATGCCAAAAAGATACACTCTTTGGCATGTCCTTCATGATAGGAAATATTCAATGACACAAATGAATTGGAAGTTTGCCTGGACAGGCCTGATGACAGATTGCCTCTCTAGAAGTCTGTTGACTTCCAGCTTTCTCAGGTAAAAAAAGGAGCCAATCATTCTTTTGACTGAAGGCCTCCAACCTCTTGTTTCCTGCTGGATGCAGTCTGTCACCTGAAGGAAGATGGCAAGGGGTTGGGCCTAGTGTCTTCTATCTACCCTAAAGCAATGACTTTCATCTGTGCTAGGACAAGGCAACTGCCCTACCTCCTAACCTGGATGTATAGAACTTCAAGTGCAAAGAGGAGAAACATTTCTTCTTACCTAAGGCATTTTATTTCCTGATGTTGTTGGGCCTTGAAGAAAAAAAGAGAAGAGAAAAGGTGTTGGAGAACCAAACTTCTTTTTCCTTCTATTCAGATTCTGTTTCTATTTCATGCTGCACCCTTCCCTGCCTAATCACTACCTTTTGGAGTTAATATTGAAGAAGAATCTCTTATCTGATCATCTGACCATGTGCCTCCAATATTATGCTGCACTTGTTTCTAATTCAATTTCCAGATTTCCTGGGGAAATGAAGCAGCACCTTTCACTTAATGATGAACTTTCTCACACCTGGCCATACCTATCATATCCCAATAATTTTAAATACCTGTAAGTCATCATCCGAACCTCATTCCTATTCCCATCCTTCTCTCACTCCAAAGTTTCAATCAAATGCTACCTAACCCTTCCACTGTACCCTGTGAAATGCCTGTTCCATAAACAATAAATTTCTCTTCATCCTAAATATTTTTCTCTCCTCCTTTTTCCATCTATGAGCTATTATTGAGTCAGGGTTGTTGTCTGATGACACAGTCTATTGACTTTTCATCTCTTCTTCTGCCTTCCCTTACCAAACCTGTATCATGACATCCAATCACTTCTAAATTCTCTTGTATGCCATCTCCTCTGCATTAGCTATTAACTATTAGCTATTTTCTCCTCTTTCCCCTATATAGAACCCTTCTTGAATTCCTAGCCCTCTTACCGTAACATCATTTATGTCCACTTTGAATTACTTCCCCCATTGGTCACCTTGATTCCTGCATACATGTTACTGAATGAAGATAGAAAAAATCATGCAATCATTTATGCTACACAACCTCAACTGGACCAATTCTTCTGTACTTGTCTTAGCAACTCATTAAGCCATTCTTTACAGTATCTCTCCAGATCTTTTCATCCCTCCTCAAATTTCTCATGACTCCTCTGCTCACACTCTCTCAACTAAATCCCTTGCTTCATATTGCATAGAAAAAAAAACTGAAATTATTTAACATGAGATCCTTCTTCTTCACTTTGTATGATGAGTTTATATTCTTTCTGCCATTATTTCTTCTTTCTCCTTGTCTCACATGATGAAGTGGCTTTATTCCTTACCAAGACTAACCCTTCTACCTGCTCAAGTAATTCCATTGCTTCCTATCTCCTCCAACAGATTGCTCCCTCCCTCTCTCCCACTTATTTTTAATCTCTCCCTATCTACTGGCTCATCCCCTTTTTGCTTATAAAACATAGCCATGTTCCCGCCCATTCTAGGTCTCTCTATTTCTGCCGCCATCCTGTGTCTTCTGTCCTTTGTGACTATATGCCTATAAAAAGCTATGCCTCTACTTCTCTGATTCTCCTTTCTACAGTTTGGTTTCTGACTTCATCATTCAAGCAAAATGGATCTTTCCAAAAATATCAACGATCTCTCAATGGGCAAATCCAAAGACCTTTGCTTAATCCTTATTCTCCTGATCTCTTAACATCCTTTAACACTATTAGACATCCTCTTCTTAACAGCTTCTTCTCCCTAGGTTTCCTCTCTGATTCTCCTTTACTTATCCAATCACTATTTTTCAGTCTCCTTTGCTGGATCCTCATCCAGCTAATGGTAAGGGTTGCTTGAGAGTCTTTTCTAAGCCTCTCTTTCTTCTCTCTCTATAAACACTTCATTTATCAATTCACATGGATTTAATTATCATCTCTTTGTTTATGGTTTTCCAATCTACTTAATCTGCTCCAGTTTTTCTGTTGACCTCCAATCTCACACTTCCTTTCAGACATCTCAAACTGGATGTCCAATAAACATCTTAGTCTCAACATATTGATTCATTATTTTTTTCTCTAAACCCTGTGCCCTTCCCATCTTCCCTTCAATTATAGAGGGCATCACCATTCTCAAGTCCCTCAAGCTTGTAATTCTCTACTCCTTGATTTTTCCCTTCCCATATCCAATCTGTTGCTAAGACCTATTAATTTCACCTTTACCTTTCTTGAATATGCCCCTTTATCTCCTCTGATCCTCCTCTACTCTGTTGCAGGTCTTTTCTTTTCTTTTTTTTTTTTTTTTTACTAGATTACTGCAAAAGCTTGCTGATAGGTCTTCCTACCTCAAGTTTCTTTCCCATTCCAATCCATCCTCTATTCATCCACTAAAGTGATTTTCCTAAAGTACAATTCCAACCATGTCACCATCCCACCATCCCTCTTTCAATAAACTTCAGTGACTCTATCTCTTTCAGGATCAAGTACAAAATCCTCTGCTTGGTATTCGAAGCATCTCATAACCTAGTTCTCTTTTCAGCCTTCTTATACTTTACTCTCTTCCATGTACTATTTAATGAAACTAGCCTTCTCACTATTTCATCAATAGCCATTCCGTCTCTCAATTCAGAGTATGTTCTCAAGCCATCTGCCATGCCTAGAATGCTCTCTTCCTTATCTCTCCCTCCTGCTTTCCTGGACTTCTTTAAGACCTAAGTCCCATCTTTTTTTAAATTTAATATTTTATTTTTCCCAATTAGATGTAAAATAATTTTTAACATTCGTTTTTAAAGCTTTTAAGTTCCAGTTTCTCTCCCTTCCTTCCTCCCCAGCCCTTTCCTATTGAGAAGGCACATGTGAATTTATGCAAAACAATTCCAAAAAAGTCATGTTGAGAAAGAAAACATAGATCTCCTCCCCCATCTATATTTAGACACAATCGGTTCTGTCTTTTGGTATGGATAGCATTTTTATGACAGTAGTCTTAGATCATTGTATTGCTGAGAATAGCAAAGCCATGCACAGCTGATCACCCCACAACATTGCTATTACTTTGTACACAGTACATTTCACTTTGTATTATCTCAGGGAGTTAAGTCCCATCTTCTACAGGAAGCCTTCCCCAACCCCTCTTAATTTTAATGTGTGTGTGCTCTCTGGTCACTATTTCTTATTTATCCTATGTATGGTTTGTACAGGACAGCTAGATGGTATAGTGTATAGGGTTAGAGCCATAGTCAGGAAGATATCTTCCTGAACTCATAGTTGGCCTCAGTTTCCTCTCTGTAAAATGATGAGCTGGCAAAGAGAAAGGCAAACCAATTCAGTATCTCTTCCAAGAAAACCTTAAATAGAGTCATGACAAGTCAGAGATAACTGAAAAATGACTGAATAACACAATATTGTGTTCTTGAGGGTAATATCTATCTTTTGCTTCCTTTGTATTCTGGCTACCAGGTGAGTTTTTACTTTTTTTTTTCTTCACTTACCGCTAATTCACAGAGGAGTTGAATTGAACTGAATTGAATAAAACTTCCTTCTAAGTCATAAAGGAGCTATAATCTATCTATACCAGTGGAGGAAATTCTCACACCAATGAAATCATCATTATTTTAGAATTTAAACAGAGTAAAAGATTCTAAATATTGCCAAAATAAGCATTAAAAAGACATAGTTCTTGTCCTTTAGAAGTTTACAGTCTGTTTGGGAGATGGGGAGGGGAGGTGGACTTGAACACAAGAACTATAAGGATATGATTATACATACATATACACACACAGTCAAGTAGAATGATTTAAGAACTTCAAAGCAGTGTGGATTAACTTCTAGTTACAGAAAAAGAGAGAAAGCTTCATGAAAGAGGTAGAACCTGAGCTAGACCATGAAAGAGAGAAGGCTGCCAATAATTGCAACTGGTTCATTGTTGGTGATGGCTTTTTCCCATGCTGGCCCCTAAATCACTTTTTTTTAACAAAATCTAGACATCTGAGACTGTGATGGGCTTGCTGCTCCCATCTCTCTTACTCTGCTGTCTAAATTAGTGAAATGAGGAGGAAAGTTATTGAGTGGAGAGAGAGTTCAATCACTTTGGTCAATTTGGTGAGGCTGTCCTTCAACCTCACTCACAGGTTTACCTCTTAGTGACTGTGCAAAGAGTCGATGGGCCACCTTGTGGCCGCCCCAAGGAAATGCCCCTTTCCCAGCAAGCCAGCATCCGGGGAGGAAGTAGGACCTTGTGAGGGGATTCAATCCAATTCAAGGTTCATCAAGCATTTATAAACATCTACTATTTCTAAGCCAGTGTGCTGAAGAATATAAAGATAAGGTGAAAAATAGTCCCTGCTCTCAAGGAACTTAAATTCCTTGGGGAGATAAATATATACAATATCATTTGAAGAGAGAAACTAGGGAAACTTTCCCATAAGATTGACATTTCATCTGATTCTAATATATGGAGGGAGCACATTCCAAGCATGCAGGGCAACCTACAAGAAGACACAGAAGAGAAATGTTTGAAAGTTGAGTTTGACACACAGCAAGTTTGCCAGTTTTGCTGGCAAATGAGGTGTGAAAAATTCCAGTATAACTAGAACATAGATTATATGAAAGGGACTAAGGTGAACTAAGTCTGGTGAGGTAGACTGTAGCCACAGTGTAAAGGGTTTTAAATATCAAGTTGATTATGTATTTTTATCTTAGAGGCCACAGGGAAGCAAGAAAGATTTTTGATTATAGGAATGATGTGGTCAAACCCATAACTTGACCAGACTATTTTAGTAGCTATAAGGACTTTAATTTGAAAAGTAGAGTCTCTCTAACTAGGGGTCTGGAGCCATCCCATAGGCCAAACCAACTCTGACTCTAACTCTTATCAAAGTCTGTGTGATCAAGGGTTTCAAAGTGGAGAGAAAGAGATAGACATGGAAAATGAAAGGAAGTGAGAGGAAAGGGTGGATGAAGAGTAAGAATATCAGTACTGTCACGGCCCTGTACCCACTCCCAACATAGCCTGCATAAAGTCTCATTGAATGTCAATATACTAAATTGGCAGGCCCATTTGTCCCCTTGGAAATAACTGATTTTGATTACTTAAGATGATGAGATTCACTCTGCATATTATATTACCTAACTTGCATTAGCAAGTGGTTAAATTTGGTTTTGACTGCCATGCCTTCTAACAATTCTGGGCCTTAATCTCCTCATCATAAAGTGAAGGGACTGAATTAGATGGCCTGTAAGGACCCTGCCAAGTTTGGCTCAACATTTCTTGAGATACTATATTCAAAAACCAATGCCAGGCACACTGTGCTGGGAATACTGAGATGTGTAAGATGTGAATACTGAGATGTGTAAAATGTGATCCAGCCGGGGAAAGAGAGTATGCACATAGAAGATGATGGATTACAGTACAAATCAGTATATAAGCATGTTTTTAAAATCAGTATATTTCAAAAGCCAGTCAAACTCAGCAGAGAGGCTTTTGAGTTATTTTGACAGAGTGATATGGAAATCTGGAATAAATATCAAGAAGCATGAGAAGCAAGAGAAAATTTCTTCTCCAACTAGAGCTGCTAGTAAGGGTATGGGCCAAAGATGACACTTTTATAGTTTTTTAAAATGTATTCCAAACTTGATAATCATCAACAAAAATATTCAAGTATGCAAACAAGAATAGAAAGCAATCACTTGTAAAACTATAAATCTCATTACATTCCTCAAATAACATAATTTTTGTTAATTTTTTATTTTGTTAAAATAATTGTTATTGTCAATAATACAGCAACAAAAATCTATATCCCTGCCTGAACTTTTTCTTTTTCTGGATTTTGCTATTTTGAATATTATTATTTTACATTGTGATAATTAATGTATATGTTATTTTTCATTTTCTATTATATTTATTTGCCATTACTACATTTAAGTCCTTATATTTCTTAGCCTAGACTTTTGTTTTATTTATTTATTTTTTGTTCTGTACTTATGTTTTCAATGCTGTAGGGATTAAGAAAATTTTTTTTACCAGTGAAAATAGGTAACTATTCCATAAATTATGGTCTTGGAAGTTGCCTGGCTTCACTAAAGAATTAAATGACTTGCATAGGGTGACACAATCATGAAATAACAAAAATTGGTAGGATTTGAACCCAAGTTTTTCTGAATACAAACCTGAGTGTCTATCTACTAGGCCATGTTGACTTTTTTTTCTTGGTTATCTGTCATTTCTTTTGGTATAAAAATATTATATGGTGTATAAAAGCAGAGTATATTTTGCCATGCTAAAGAGTTTTATAATTCTTGTTAACATCATAGATAACATCTTCTAACAAAGCTTTGTAGAACAAAATATATCTAATTATTAAAGAACAAGGGGAAAAATGCAGTCTGTACTAAAAAACAGCATGGCATTGTGAATGGATCCCTGGACCTAAAGTCAAGAAAGTGTGAATTTCAATCCGACTTCAAACACTATATATTCCTGAGCAAATCATCAAGCTGTCAGTGTTCTAGGCAACATATAAGTTAGAGACAAATTACAGATCTGCCTTTGTGGATAGAGGTCCTCACACTGATTATTTTGGGCCCAGCTTAAAACCTCAAATCACAGCATTCAGCAGTTAAAAGCCAAATGGATTTGTTATCTTATTTTTCAATGATATAGGAATGAAGGAAGGAAATGAATATTTATTACATGCCAGATCTAGGTTAAATGACTTGGCCAAGTCACATAGCTTTTAAGCTAGAAAATGTCTGAGGCTAAATTTGAATTTTAGGTATTTCTGATTCCAAGATGAGTGCTCTATCCTCCATATCCCCTAGCTGCTTCTACATATAGCAAAGAATACGTAGCTGCCCATCTACAATGAGACTCTTGCCTTTGTCCTCCCATAAAGGTAGCATAGGATGTCATCTCATTATTCTCAGGAATTTTCCTTGATTTCTGTAAACAACTTGAGAATTTTATTGTGACATATGGACATATGCACCTGTTATCTCTTGCTTTTGCAAAATGGGAATAATAATAATAGCATGGGTCTCTATTGGTTGTTGTGACGATAAAATGAGATTACATTTATAAAGTGCTTTACAGACCTCACACTCCTATACAAATAACTAGCTTGCTATTAGCATTGTTACTAGCCAGAATAAATATTTATTGAATTGAATCTATCCCAGTATATTCATTCGTTCATTCAAATGAAGAAACTGAGGTTTGGAGAGATTAAATGATTTGGAAAAAGTCACATGGATGTCAGAATCAGGATTCCAAACCAAGTCTGCTATTCCTAATGTAGCATTTACAGATGAATGTTTTATAGAAACAGATTTATTATGGCAACACAGTTCAAACAGAAGCTTTCAATGGCTTGTCATCTTATGATTATTTCCCATCCCCCAACATGATTCAGCCCTTCAGCTCCACTTCCATAGCCACTCCCTTGATGCAAACTCTTCTTACCTTGCCTGGATTATATCAAGAGATTTATCTTCCAATATCCATTTTCCCTTCATAACAATCAATATTGTTAGATTAATTTTCTCTAAATATCCTGTACATACTATTAAATCTACTCAAAAACTTTTAATAGCTCCCTATCTTTTTTATATATTTTATTTTTTTTCCTAGTAGCATGTCAAGGTAATTTTTAACATTCACTTTAAAAAAAAAAATTCTAAATTCCAAATTTTCTCTCTCCCTCCCTTTCTCCTTCCCTAAGCAATTTTATATAGGTTATACATGTTCAGTCACACAAAACATATTGCTATATTAGTCATGTTGTGAAATAAGACACAAATAAAAAGGAAAAAAATCATGAAAAGAATGCAGAAAGCAAAAAATAATATGCTTTGATATACATTCAGACTCTAGTTTTTTGGGGGGAGGCAGATAGCATTTTTCATCATGAGTCCTTTGGAATTGTTTTGGATCAAAGTATTGCAAAGAATAAATAAATCATCCTACAATATTGCTGTTACTGTGTACAATGTTCTCCTGGTTCTGCTTATTTCACTTTGCATCGATTCATTGGACTCTTTCTTAGATCTTTGTTTTTTACAGCATCAATTCCGGTTTTTTCTATATTGTTTGTAAGACCCCAAAAAATAACCCCAACTTATTTTCCCATACTTACTCTCTTCTAAGGATGAGCTATCCTCACTGTTTTACAATTTCTGTATCATTGTTATTCCTACTTCTCTAATTTTGCTCACATTATTCCCTCTGCTTATAATACTCTTTTATTTCTTTTCTGCCTTTCCAAATCTTCTCATTCTTCAGATTATAGCCTGTACTGCCCTTCTTCCAAGAAGCTTTCCATTACTGCTCTAGTTCTTATTTGGTTCTTTTTCCTCTGAATTTATACTATATTTATTTTGTATAATTTCTAATCAAGGACCTGAATTATATACTGCGTCTCAGTAGTTGTATGCTTATTCTGGCTTAATCAGCATTTTTAGCACTCTAAAATACTTATGGTGTTATTTCAGAAGGCTATAGCTGTGAGAGTTTTATCGCTGTTTTCCTTGTTCATCTCTGATCATGATTTTTTTAAAAAAATAATATAAATATCATCCCAATTTGATAGGGATTCCTTCAAGTTCCATGGGAATGGGAAGTTCCAGGCCCCATTTTGTGTGTGGTTTATTAAGTTTATTTTTAATCATGTTGTGAAATTTTTGGCTAGATCCTTAAAAGTACACATCTCCCCTTTGGCTAAAGGAGTTGCCTTTCCTAAACTGTTTATCAGGGTTCCAGTTTTAATGGTTGCTTGAAAGCCTTAATTCATTTGGTATAATTTATGCAATATAAAAATAGATTTTAGCCATTGTAAAATAAGATAAATATGAAGTGATTTATTTGTACTGTAAGGACTTTCTAGATACCATACAACCAAAGATGTTATTGCTAAATACTTTTTAAAAAGTTCCAAGCTAGTTACATCAACCCTTTACATTACTATGTATTAGGAATAAAGATTCAGAGTGGAAGCACTTTACATGAACCCTGCTGTTGATATGAACACATATGTCACTTTTTTCTATGAATAAATTGCTTTATAATTAAGGCTTAAAAGAAAGGATCATAACCTCATCATCGAAATTTTCATTTATATTCTCAGATGAGTCCATTTAATCCAAAGGAGTAATACAGGGACTTGGACATGAAGAGCTAATTAGGGATAAAGACCATGATGATTTGCATAGTTTGCCTTTCAAGATTGTAATACTATAATCTGTTTTACCTAAATATACTTTAAGAATCTATCAAGCCATCTTTGCATGTTTTTTGGAAAAATAAAAGGCTATTATAAAAATAAAAATTTAAAAAAGGAAAGTCCACAAAAAAGAATAGGTACATAACTATTCAGTCAAAAAAAAGAGAATTATTAGGCATCTAGCTAATTGATTAGATATCAATTTGGTCAAGCTGTATGTATGGTATTACTGAATAGAGGCCTTAATACAAGAGAATAATACTGAAAGTTTTTCTAATGCACTTTGTTTTTAGCTTCCACAGCAATAAGTTGTGAAGTTTTCTGGGAGAAGGATCCTAGCATGCATATTTGCTACCAATTCAATCTCTTTTCTATCCTGTCTTGGAGTGAGGCCCATTCTTCATGCAAGATGCAAGGAGGTGATTTACTAAGTATCATGGATGGTTCAGAAGAAAATTTTATAAGACGTAAGTAGATAAATGGTCCATATTTATGTCCAACAACTAGGATCAGTAATTCTGTTCTATTTCATGTAAAGCCATGCCTATAAGACTACTGTGGAGATAAAACAAGGGTTTTTTTTGGTGTGTGTGTTTTTTTTTTTTTAATTGGAAGTGATTTTCCCATAATCACAGAGTTTCATATTACTTATTATTCCAGTTGGTTCTCTGGGAAACCATCCTCAGTTTCTTCTCTGAAAATCAAATTGTAAATAGGGTGACCTTGTGTCAAGAAGAGAACTCCCATATGCCCTTGGGTAGCCACAGATGTCCATTTACTAGAGTAAATTTCCATTTACTTATTCAATAGAAACTTACTGAACACCTGCTATGTTCAAAACCTTGTGATAGGCTCTGCAGAGCCCACTAGACAAATGACATGTAGCCCCTGCCATCAAAAATGGCCAGATCTAAGATCTAGCTAAGGAAACATATATACAAAATAAATACCCATAATAAAATGAGGTAATATGCAATGTCACAAAATAATTTGCAATTATGCTAAGTACTACAAGTTATAGTTATATTTATCCAGAATTCTGCTATTACCTTGAAATGAACAGTAAATGAAGATATTCTTCTTTTTCTTCTTTTAACCTTGGAATTGAAGCAATATGACAAAAAAAAAAGGTGTAATTTTTTGCTTATCATATTTTGCATTGAAGGCTTCATTTTGAAATTTGTTGGCCTGATAAATCTGTTTTCATAAAAATTTTTAAATCTGTAAAAGTCTTGTATATATGCATTAGCACATCTCTGCTATCTGCCTTCATTGAATTGCCAGGATTTGTAAGGGTGAGGTTAGAATATATTTGTTTATGTACATACATGTATGTGAGTATATATATGATTATAATATCTCATTTTATCTTTACAGTGACCCTAAGAAGTTAAGTGCTATTTTTATTCACATTTTATCAGTAAGGAAACTGAGGCAAACAGAATTACAATAGCTTTCCCACGATCACATATTTAGGAAGTTTCTGAAACTGAATTTGAACTCAAGTCTCCCCAATTCCTGGTTGTATGCTCTGTCCACTGTGCTACGTGTGTGTGTGTGTGTGTGTGTGTGTGTGTGTGTGTGTGTGTGTATGTGTGTGTGTGTGTACACATGCAAGTGTTTATAGGCACACACACAACTATATATATATGGATAAATCACATGTATTAAGTGTATATATATAAATCTATACACACATCTATTCACATCTATTCATATATATTCTATACACACATTTATACACACATATATCTCTTTATAAAACAAATATAGTCATGAATAAGCATATATTATGCACACATATGTATAGTACTTACGAATTTTTGAATCCTATATGCATATACGCATAAATATAAGACCTTAGAGATGCATAGTTGTTTGACTAAAAAAGGTATATATCTATAAAATATACATACATGCATATATTACTGTATACATGTATTTATTTGATGTGCATATGTATACTTATGTGCTATAAAACACTTATTCATATATGTGTATGTATGCAAATTGTGTGTGTTTAGAACATGAAGCCTATTCTCCCATTTCTTGTTGTTTTAAATATTGCCAATCTGTAATTGTATTTTGAAAGTTATTCAGCTTTTTTTTCACAAAGGCAGGAGAAAGGAAGTCTGCTCTCTCAAATCTGTTCAGTAATGACTGCAATAGAACTATGTAGAAAAGTTTGAATTATACAATTTCCACAATCAATATTTCCTCCTGTGTCAGCTACAGATCTTACATTTTACCTTGTTTAACATTTTTAATTTTATGGTGACAAAAAGGTGGTAGAACACCAGACAACAACGATCATCTCAATTTACTGGGCTAGACTGTGCACAAAGATCTTGGCTTCCCTTAATGCCTAATTGTTGTAGTTTATCAATAGAAGGACAATTAACTCTTCATTCTGTTTATTCTAAATATAGACATTGAAATTTTGTATTATTTTCATTGTAGAAATGTGATATGTAAACATGTAATATATGGCTATTATTTACATTTGCACCTAGCATTTTGTAATTGTTGTAAGCTTAGAAAACCGATATTTAAATATTTTAAATTTGAATTGTTTCAAAATATAATTTGACATGTACTCTAACCTTTAACATCCCAAGACCAATTTTTATAAATTTGTCACATATAGAATACTGTGCTAGGTGCTAGAAACAAAAGAGAGGGTTTGAAGTAAGTAAGTCAGCCAATAAGTATTTGTTAAGTCAATCAATGAACATTTATTAATATTTCTACTTTGCTGACTGCTGGGAATACAAAGAAGGGAATAATCACAGTCTCTGTCCTAAAGAGAGCTTTTCATTAGACCCTGGGATCCTTGAGAGAAAGGACTATCCTTTGCTTTCTTTGTATTTCTAGAATTTAACACAGTATTTAACAGGTAGTAGGAATCTTAAGAAATGTTCATTGATTGGCAAATATTCTAATGAGGAAGAACATGTATAAATATATAGATATACATACATACACTGTACATATATACAGAGAGTCAGAAAAAGATGGAGACAGGGAGAGGGAGAGAAAGACAGAACAGAGACACAGAGAGAAAATGAAGGAAGAATGAAAAAAAGGAAGGAAGGAAGAAAGAAAGGAAAAAAGAGAGAAAGAGAAAGAAAAAGAAAGAAAGAGGAAGAAATAAGAAATAGACAGAAACTAATCAAAAAGAGAAGAAATTAGCAATTGGAGGAAGATAAGACTACCAATGCCTGTAGAAAATTGGATTTGAGCTGAGTCTTGAAAGAAGCCAAGAAAATCAGGAGGTAGAGACAAGAAGAAAAAGCATTCCAGAAATGGAAGATGGCCAGTGCAAAAGCATTTAGAGATGAAGTGTTGTGTATGAATAATGGCAAGTAAACTAGAATGGTTGGATCATAAAACAAATACAAGGAAATAAATAATAAGTTTATGATGTCAAACTGAAAAAGAAAGGGACCCCTGCAGGCTTCAAGAAAACCACAAATTAACATCATCTATACTTTATTGTATTTTTTGTATTTTTACTTATTTTGTTAAACATTTCCCAATTACATTTTAGTCTAGTTCAGGCCTTACTGCAGTGTTTTGTAGGCCCAGTTTAACATCTCTGATGTAAGCAGACTAGAAAAGATAGAGTTAAGTTGTGAAGGACTTTACATGCCAAGCAGAAAGGTTTAATGTCTAATTTTGGAACCATTGGAGATTTTTGAATAAATGAGGGGAGAGGTGATATGTTCAGACTTGGGTTTAGTGAAGATCACTTTGAATTGGTTTTTAGTAAAAATCATCTTTTTTTTTAGTATAAAATTAGTTCAATTTCTTCCCTTATATAATTTAAAGCTTTTAGATAAAGACTCTAGGACTTTCCCCTTCATTATTAACATATCCCTTTTTTTACTTTCCATTCTCTCACTATGACCCCAGTACCTTTCAGATGCAAAGTGTGCTGTTGAAAGTAATGCTGATTAACCAATTTAAGAAGGACACAGTGCATTAGTTACATTAGCATGTAATTAAGTTACTTGGCAGGGTACTTCCCATGTGTACCCTATTCTGTTTTTATTTAGTGTGTTCAATGTTAACCCATATTAAGTTTAGGAAACTTCCCTCTTTTATAAAATGAGGCTCAGTTGTCTCCTGTAGTAGTCTTTTGGCATAGTTCTATAAATATCACTCACCATCGTGTCTCATAGCTAAGATCTCATCCTGCCATCTCACACAGTGGTAATATTTATCATTGGTGTGTTGTCTTTGGGGTTAACCTGCCTGTCAGAGCCATAATTATGGCAGAAGAAAGAAGAATCCTCAGGAGATCTGACCCCAAGGATGAAAATGAACCTTGGATTCTGAGAATAAAAGCCTTCAGACTGAATTAGAACATTGTCAGAACTTCTCCAAGGGGAGCTGTCTAAAATCCTAGATAGTTTCTCCCTGTAGTTGCCTCTCATTCTGTGGATCAGTCCCCTCTGTCTCAGTATCTGTCTTTGTCTTACCTAAGGCATTCTTGCCCTCGATCCATATCCAGCCTACACTTGGTTAATCTCTATGCTACCAGCTTGTGCTGATTTATGCATTGCCTAATTTTAGTCTGTTTTTCTAGAAACAAGTGCTCTTTGCTATCTTTATTTCAAGTGTCATTTGCATCCATCAAAAACTATAAAAGGGAGAGTAACATTTGAAAATTTTTGTTAACCATTATTATTTTCTCTGAGATGGTGAAAAGCATCACAGATCAACGAAGAATAATATTCCCCAACACTGTTTTAATAGTATGTTGGATTTTTGTCTAAATCAGTTTGCTTCTTCAAATGTCACTTTGAAGTGAATATACAAAGCAACACCGAATGTTCAATTATCAAGTTGAAACAGAGACTTCACAGTTTGATAAATTAGATATTTGTGGCACCTGTTTTTATCTAAAATGACATTTTTGTATCTTAGAAGTCTTTGGGTGGTTTGTACATTGAATTTTTAGATGTATGATTCTCTCCAAAGAGTCTGTGGTAACACAGGATCATAGATGTAGATTTGAAAGGAACCTTAAAATCTAGCTTGACCCCTTCATTCTCCAGATTAAAAAATTGAGGCACAGAGGTTTAATGATTTGCTTGCAGTCAAAACAGTTCCAGGCTTCAATCCTAGATCATTTGGGTTCATTCCCTCTGACACTTGAGCAATAGAATCAGTCTGGTCAATAAAAACAAGGATCAGGACCTCTAAGAGTTCATCTAGCGAGAAGGGGTGCCTTTGTAGATTCTCTAAATCAGAGAGGCTGGAGGTTACCTCCAGGGAGGAGGGCAGTCAAAGCAAAAAAGAGAAGGCAGACACTGTGGATCCAGGGATATGATAGGTCCTGTGTCTGAGAGGCATGGAAGTAAGATCCCAGACTTAGGATACTAGGGAGAGGAGGGAAGGCTCAGGTGGTAAGTCACATAAGGAATACAAATCAGAGTTCAAGCAAGAGTTCAGAATTTAGCCCTTTTCAGGGTGGCAAGAAATTGGAAACTGAACGGATGCTTATCAATTAGAGAATGATTGAATAAGTTATGTTATGTGAAAGTTATGGAATATTATTGTTCTGTAAGAAATGATCAGCTGGATGATTTCAGAAAGACTTGGAGAGACTTATATGAACTGATGCTAAGTGAAATGAGCAGAATCAGGAGATCATTATACATGGCAACATCAATATTATAGGACGATCAACTCTGATGTGATTTTTTTCCAACAATGAGATGATTCAGGCCAGTTCCAATGATCTTGTGACAAAGAGAGCCATCTACACCCAGAGAAAGGTCTTTGGGAACTGAATGTGGATCAAAACATAACATTCTCACTCTTTTTGTGGTTCACTTGCATTTTGTTTTCTTACTCATTTTTTTTTTTTTTGGATCATGATTTTTCTCGTGCAGCAAGAGAATTATATACATATATTTACACATATTGGATTTAACATATATAGGGCATGGGGAGAAAGAGGGGAAAATCTGAAACACACAGCTATGCAAGGGTAAATGTTGAAAAATTATCTGTGCATATGTTTTGAAAATAAAACACTTTTTAAAAAAGTTCAAATTTAGAGAGAGGGTTGAATATAAATCATGGGATACCAACTACCCAAATGAACCTTGAGATTGAGCCAGAAATCTTTTGAAATAGTATGTATTTGGGTAAGGGGATACTCTGTGCCATCATATATGCATATCAGCATCCAAAATCAATCTGAAGTCTTTTATCCTCAGAACCAAAACATTAGTAGAGAATATCGTCCTCCTTGTGCTCAGAACTTCTAAGGACTTTTCTAACTCTGTCTCTTTCTGTCCTTCTTCCCCCTCCCCTCCTGCCTTTTCTTTTTCAGCTTAAGCACCACTTTCTACATAAAGCTTTTCTTGATGCTGCCCTTCCTTCCATTGCTAGCGTCCTCTTTCCCTAGACCACATTGTATCTATTTTTGTATTTATTCAATTGTGTATACATATATATATATGTATATGTTTACTTAAAATCCATACATCATCTCTCCTTATAAGAGCAAGTGCTATCTCATTTATATCCTTACATCCTCAGTGTCAAGAACAGGGCCTGCCACATAATAAGCACTTAGGAAATGTGTTTGAAGGTTCAGACCCTACCTCTGACACATACTAGTTGTGTGACCCTGTATAAACAACTTAACCTCAGGGTCTAATGTGACTGCTTATGTCCATAAGTTGCAGAGAAATTATTGATTTGTATTGTAAAAGGGAGCTTTTTCATTAAGAATCCCTTATATCATTCATAAGTGAAATAAAAAAAGAAAAAAGTACATATATATATATATATACACACACACACACGCACACACACACACATATACACACACACACATATATATATATATATATATATATATACACACATATATATTTTTTAAAAGGTTATACATTGATGACCTCCTTTGACTCTCTTTTCCTTCTTTCTTCCTTCAACTTTTAAACCATCAAATGCAAAATCCTCCCAGGTGACTGGATAACATGAGAGTGAAAGTGAGCTTAGATTAGGTTATTTAACTTTGGATATTATTGGGTCATGGTTTATGTGTGTATTAGAGTTAGGGAACAGGATTATGTTTGGAAATTATTGCAACATGTGTTATATAAAGCAAAAATTGTAATAAAACATTAATTTTTAAAAGGAAGAAAATGAGAGTGAACTCATTTATAATCATAGAGCATCTCATGTACTTTTTGTTTTCTATTGTTCCATATACTAGACTGTTACGAAAATTTTAAAGTTCTAGATGATGGGGAAAAATACATTTTAACTCAAGTATTGCTCTCACTGAAATAGTAAAAGCCTCCAAGAAGATTATGTAGTTGTGGCTGTGATGTGTTACCAGAAAGCTGGTATTTTATATTAGGTATAGTTCAAAACACCAGGGCCCATAAGTCCTGAAAAATAAGAAAGGTAATTTTTTTCAAACCTGTGATTCCATTCCAGAACATTTAAGTACTAAAGCAGTTGATGTGTGGATAGGTCTGAATCAACTGGATGCAACTTCTGGCTGGCAGTGGTCAGATGGAACTCCGCTCACCTACCTAAACTGGAGTCCAGGTACTTATTGTAACTTATAGCTATACTATAATGTGATAGTGACTCCAAAGGTTTAACAGTCAGTGTTATTTATTATTAAAGTAAGAGATCTGGCTGGCTGGCTGGACAAGTACTTTTCTCTCATCGTTCAAAGCTTTGGGGGCAAAAATTACTTGAATCCTGAGATCTATTTTGGGGTCAGGGAGACATATATGTGCTGTTTACCTTGGGAATTCATTTTAAGAAGTCATATATTCTTTGTTCCAAAGCTTTTTAGACTTTCAGGGGAGAATACTTATCTACTAAGTCTCTTAAGTCTATAAATGCACTACCCAGAAAGGGACTAGCTAGTACAATTAAAGCTGAATTTTTGTTTGTCTGACTTTGTATCCCAATTGAGATTTTTCTTGGCAGAGATACTGGAGTGGTCTGCCATTTCCTAATCCAGTTCATTTTACAGATGTGGAACTAAGGCAAACAGTGAAATGATTTGCTCAGGGTCACACAACTAGTAAGTATTTGATGCAGGATTTGAACTCAGCTCTTCCTAACTTAAGGCCCAGCATTCTATTGATTGCACTTCTAGATGCACCAAAGCTAAATTAAACTACAAAGCAAAAAAACATGTTGCCTTGTACCAGGCAACAATAAAAAGCCAAGAAGCTAGACAAATTGCCCAAAGCTGAAGAAAGAATTTGGGTCAGAGCCAGAATTGAGGTCAGCTAGTTTTTTTATAGTAACAAATTATAAAATATTTATCTATTCGAGAAACAGAGTCATCCCTGTATTTAGTGTGATATTTGGCAGATCACAATTGTTTTTCTCTTCCAAGTCACTTCTTTTCTAGATACTATTAATGATTCTAACAGGTCATGTAGGATTTTTTAAAGAGTCACACTAGTCACCATAAACAACATGATATAGGGAAAACAGCATTGGATGTGGTATCAGTTGATATACCATGTCTACCACTCACTAATGTGTGTGTGATCTTGGAGAAGTCACTCAACACATCTGAGTCTTAATTTCTAAACCTATAAAATCAGGGTTTAGACTAGATGACTTCTCAAGTCCCTATTAAGTTGAAATCTTATAAACGAATGCCAAGAACATGCTTTAGATTAAATAAATTTATTTTCTTGGGGGATTTAAAGAGGTGTTGTTTTTTCAGATGTAAAATTTGACCCATTTCTTGAACATCACTGTGGAACATTTAATTCTTTGATGACACAGTCCTGGCGAAGTCATGAATGTGAATCAGGGTTGCCTTATGTATGTAAAAAATATTTGAACCATACTCAACATAAAATATTTGGTAAGTATCTTTATTATGTTAATTAGTCTTATAAATTGTTTAATACCTCTCTCAACATAATTAAATACCTCCATCCATCTGTTGATAATACCTAATTCACACTTTGCTAATGTTAATTTACATTTATCCAATAAAACATATAAATCCAAACAATTTCCACTATTTCAAAGGAATCTTGAATTCCACATATATTTTCAAGATATTACTTTTTAAAAATCAACAACAAAAACCCAAGACAAGATAACTTTAGCATGTCAAACATTTCCCCTTCTCAGTTTTTCTCATTGGAATTCTCATTCTTTAAGCACTAGAACACACTTATTTCTCATCTAAATCTACTACTAAATTTCATTCAGGATCCCTTTGGAAATTGATTAAATCACAAGCAAGTTTTACACAACTCGGTACTTCAGTGATTTTCTGTTGTATTCTACACATCACTGATAAGCCCAATGGAGAAAAAAATCTACAACTTTTGGTAGTAAGTCTTTAGCCCAATTAATTTTCTTTTTAAGAATTAGTTCCTCATTTATGATGGGCATTAGAAATCTGCATTTACTCAAAAGGGTGAAGAAATCATAGAATTTAAACTTAAATCCTAGAATTTAACTCATAAAATCAAATACAAAATTCTGTTTGGTATTCAAAACCTTTCATAACCTAGTCCTCTCTTACCTTCCCAGTTTTTTTCACATCAACATATTCTTTTCTCAATTCATATTCTATAAACAAGACACTCTCTAGTCTCAGGGTATTATCTCTAGCTGTCTCCTGTGCCTGGAATGCTCTCTCTTCATTTCTGCCTACTGGCTTCCCTAACTTCCTACAAGTCCCAACTAAAATCTTATTTTCTAAAGGAAGCCTTTCCCAATTCCTGTTAATTCTAGTGTCTTTTCCCTGTTTGTCACTTCCTGTTTATCCTGAAGATAGTTTGTTTGTGCATATGTGTTTGCTTATTGTCTTCTCCATTAGATTGTGAACTCCTTAAGGGCAGGGGCCATCTTTTGCCTTTCTTTGTGTCTCCAGCGCTTAGCACAGTACTTCTCTCATATTAGGTTCTTAATAAATGCTGATAGACGATTCATTATAGCTAGGAGAAACTCAATGTTTCACATTATAATCTAGATTATCAGTTGTAAGGGTTTTCTCTTATTGAAGAAGTAAATATAATATTTTCATTTTTATTTTCTTCTAAATATCCATTTCTAAAGTTTTTACACAATTTAGATAAGAGTAATGAGTCAATTTGTCATCTCTATAGAGAGATTCTTTCACTGTTTCAATAATTTGCTAAAATTCACGTAGAATTCTCTCTCTTGTTTTCTTCTTTGTTTTCCTCCTTCCTTTTATAAAATGGGCATTAAATCACTAAATTATTGTTAGTCAACATTCAACAAGCATTTATCAAATATGACTATGTGCACAGCTGGCATTTTTAAATGCCTAATGTTTGCTGTAGGTACTGGCAGATCTAAAAATCTTTGATAAAATATGGTTGCCAACTTCATGAAGCTTAGGAGGGGCATAAAACACAAACTTGGACGACTATAACACAAAGAGCTCTGTGAGATCAGAGATAGGTCCCTTGTACTATGTACCAAACCAGGTAGCTGTGACAAAAGAGAACCTGGGATTTCACTTGTATAGAGAACTCCCTGGTGAGGGAAATCCTACTCAATTCAGATTAACCGTCTCTCTGAAATTTATAGTCTTAGATAATTCCCAGAATCCTGAGAAATCAAGTGATTTCGTCAGCACACAACCAGTATGTACCAGAAATGAAACTCTGAACCTTGCTAGGGCTTCTTGATTCTAAGACCGGTTGTTTATCTGAATTCTTTTTTGCTTTTGGCATTTTATTGTTCTGTCATCATCTCATATCAAAGGTTTTTAGTTTTCAGAAAATTATCACATGAAAAAATAAAAAAGACAATATCACTGTTCATTTTAAAAGATAATAGTATCACTATTTTTGATTATGAATATGTTTTTTGTTTCATATCTTTAAAATGAAAAAAGATACTTGGAAATATTACCCTACCCACTGTGAGCCAGGTTGGAATCCTTATAATCACAATTGTTACCAGCTTCAGAAAGAAAGAAAACCCTGGAAGACTGCCCTGCATTCTTGTCAGTCCAGTAACAGTGAACTAATCAACATAGCTTCATTAGCAGAGATGGAGTTTTTCATAACACTTCTTAGAGATGGTGAGTCTTTAAAGTTGTTTGGTTGCTTTTTTTTTTTCTCATTGCTGCTAAACTATAAACCCAGAATGTAACAGAAAATAAATCTGTGGGTTTATTAGTGGAATAGAAAATAAATCCATTTATTTTTAAATTGATCTTGATATACTTGAGATACTATTTTCAGAATATATTTAGTAATAGAGAGTCACAGCATTTTCACAAAATTTATGCTCAGAAGAAAAATGTAAGACACATATTTTAGGCAGATAAAGTGATAGACACAATGATAATTTTAAAAATATGACACTGAGTGTGGCATTCCATGCTATTTTATGACTTAAATTTTAAAGAATCAAACACTGAAACAAAAAATTTACAAACAGTAAAACAACACCAAACTTTTAATTTACTAATACTATGCATACACTCCAAGCAGTAAATCTTAATATTTATTAAGTTGAAGTTAAATGATACTGATGATAATGAGATAATGATGATTGAATGTGATGATGATGATGATGATGGACTTCTTCCTGACTCCAGAGGTGTTGCTCATCTTAATCAATCTAGTTTCTCTTGCTCTTCTTTCATAAGTTTTCTTTAGATGACACTTTCTTCCTTTGTTTAAGTTTGAGGAAGTTAACACACATCTCTAAGGAGGGGACTTCCTTTCAGCTTTGTAGTGACTCCAGCTCATATGTTGTTTTAAATGTGCAGATTTGCAAATCTTTTTTTAAGCTTGTTATATCTTACCACAGATTAGAACACAGAAGTTGTTGTTTTCTAAGCTTTTTGAAAAGAGTTAAGCCAGTTCACATGGATAATTTATAATCAAAAAGAAACTTTTTATTAAATAGTCAAAATAGTAATCTCCTTTTCCAGATAATACACATCGAAACAACAATCTCTTATGGTCTCTTACAGAAAATGTATCTGAAACGTGGATTGGAATGAGTAGCCCAAGCAATCCAGTTTTCTTTGAATGGTCCAATGGCTCATCAGTCACTTTTACTAACTGGCACACCCAAGAGCCCAATATTTTCCTCAACAGCAGCCAATTCTGCGTTTCAGCTCAGCAATCTGTAAGTTTCCCCCCTCATCACTAAGATGGTTACAGTTAAGTTGGTTCCCTGGGATACTGTTACTTTTAGGGTGATAGGGACTCTTATGAACTCTGTATTATTTTGACAACAGCATATTAGAAAGAGTAATATCTGAGAATATGATTTTTAGAGATTATTTAGTCTAACCAGAAGCTGAGGCTCACAGAGTTTAAGTGACTGACCTTGGTCATACTGTAAGAGACATTAAAGTAAGGTATCTAATGATGATCCATGACATAACTCTATGAACTCTATGTCAGGACTCCTGAGATCCATGACTGCCATTGATAGCCAACTGTAAAATTGGGATAAAACTTTTATAGACAGTTTCTCAGATAAAAGTCATATCTTAAATAGATAAAGAATTTTATAAAATCTACTAGAATATGAGTCATTCCTTACTTGACAAATCATTAAAAGCTATGAACAGGCAGTTTTTAGATAATGAAATCAAAACAATATATATTCATATAAAAACGCTTTAAATCGTTATTGACTAGAGAAATGCAACTTAAAACAACATTGAGTTATCATTTTGCAACTATTAGATTGACTAAAATGATTGAAAGAGAAAGTGACAAAAATTGGAGGGCATGTTTAGACACTAATTCAGTGCAATTGTGAACTTATCCAGTCATTTTGAAGAGCAATTTGGAATTATACCCAAAAGGTTATTGATCTGCCCATACTCTTTGGTCTAATGATAGCTTTTTCTAGAGCAGGAAGGTGGTAGAAGAAGGGAAGGGAAAAAATGAAAAAAATAGACTATTACATGATAACTTTATTAAATATTTTTTATACTAAGTTGTACCTAATAGACATGCAGTTTCATGTGCAATTTTAAAAATTATTCTGTGTTATGGAAATGCTTGTTTTATTCCATAGATTAAAAATGAAGCAACATTTTTAAAAAGCAGGCTACATGTACTACTCCCATGGAATTTCATAAGAAATCCTGCCTCTGACCCCAAATGACTATTTCTCTATTCAGAAGTTTTTTTTTCATATTGCAAGTAGTCTCAAAAATATCTAGGCTGACAGCTTTATTCAATTTGTGTTCTCACCCTGTTTATAGGACAAGCCTACACCTTTCTAAATCAGAGTTGTAGTGATATTTTCAGGCATTTTGTGTGAGTTTATATGTTTATGATAGTCCTGATCTTTTACTTGATTGTCAAGGAAACTCAAATGAGATCTTGATAGCTTTTTATGATCAGAATGAAGGAGAGAAAATATTACTTTGACAACAGCATATTAGAAAGAGTGAGAGCTGAGAATATGATTTTTAGAGATTATTTAGTCTAACCAGAACCTGAGGTTCACAGAGTTTAAGTGACTGACTTTGGTCGTACTGTAAGAGACATTAAAGTAGGTTATCTGATAATGAAAAGATATTAGTAAGAATGTGTATTTATAGGAGAGATGTACAGATCATGAAACCCATATCACTAGTAACAAAGATGATTCTATTAGAAGAATTTTTAACTTATTTGGGTCATAGATGCTTTTGGTGAAAAGATCTGGTGAGACCTTTAGATAGCTTCTCATAATCATATTCTTAAATGCACAAAACACATAAAATTACAAAGAAAGTCAATCATATTGAAATATAGTTGTAAAGTATTCTTTTCAGAAATGAGCTTTTAGTGCCCAGCTAAATAACCTCTTTATTGTAGGATCATCAGTGTGAGAGACCGTAGAAGCACTCTAGTACAACTCCTTCATTTTACAAAAGTCCCAGGAACATTAAGAGATTTGTATAATTCACATAATGTCAGAGATGAAATTTGAACTTAGGTCCTCTGACTCCAATCAAATGGTCTTATGGAGAAAAATAAAAGTGTTAGGACTTAATATAGGTGGGAAAGAAAGAACAAGGTGTATAAAATGAGTATGAATTATCTTTAAGGTAGTTGTGGTATGGGAATAAATGAAACTTCCCAAAATATAAGTAGAAGAACAATACTGAGAAAAGATTTCTATTGGATATGTTGACACTATGTGCTATCATCTCATCTCCTTGTGTATCCCAAGACCTCTTGCTGGGCACATAGTAGGTGCTCAAGAAATATTTATTTTATACATTGGAAGAATGAAGAGAGACTTTAAAAAAGAAAAGATGGTGAAATCAGTAAGAAAGAAGAAATAAAATATAGTTTTTGAAATTCAGTCTAGAAAAAATATTAAGGTGATAACTTTCTGTTATGTGCTAAGAGGAGATTGTTTTATACTGAGTAGAGTATTAAGAATGAACAAGCCATTTATGGCTTAACCATAATTCCTTGGTGTTCTCTATCGGTGAGAGATGCTATCTCTAGTTGTTTGATTTCTGACCTTCTTCCCAGATATTGTGGTAGCTCAGTGGAATGTCACAAGATCCCAGATGTAGACCTTAAAGTTCATCTAATCCAATCTATAACCTCTTGAAGAAGATAAAATGGAAGCCATGAATGTATACAAATATTCCAAAGAATCCTGGCTTCCAGAGGACTAATGACATCACAGGCGACTTATGCAGAATTGTATTTAAGTGAGTCAGAGTTGCAGAGTAATCAGTCTCATTTTCTTTTCCTGAGTCATCAGTGGATGATCATGATATTTTCCATGTCTGAATAAATTCAAAGTACCCCTGGCTTCAGCCCACCTACCAAGATGTTTTTACTGGGATGTGGCCATTGCACATGCTATGTTTTTTTTTGGAGTCACTGGTAAGAGTTAGGTGACAAGTGGATATCAAAAGTGGTTGAGCAATCCTGAAAAGGGCTCAGCAAGCCATCTCTCCAGAGGTGCTAGTTTTCCCTGTACCCCATATAGATATGGATATATATTTATGTATATGTGTATGTATGTATATGTAATTATATTGATATACTGGGGGAGGAGAGCAATCATGTGGCAACTACTATAGATCATAGATTTAGAGCTTCAAGGAATTTTAGACGTCATTTAAGGTCACAACCTTTTAATTTATAGATGAGAGAACTGAGGCCCCCAGAAACTGTGACTTATTTCAAGTTGTGCATAAAACATTTACTCCCTTTAAAGGATACCATTTAATTGAACATTAGAGGAGCTAGACCAGCAGCTTAGGGTGCTGTTTGTGGACGAGCCTCAAGATGACGGTTTGAGCTGAAGCTTTGCCAGCTCCCTCAAGTATGTATGAATGAGAACAAAATCTCCAAGTTTGAGTTGCTAGCTCACTTACTCCATGCATGTATGAGCAGTTCTGGCTGTCTAAGTCTTCCCAACCTTATGTACCTCCTAGTGTTTCAGGTTCCTATATAGGGGTACAAATGTTCCAGTAATAATTTGTAACTTTCTTAACTTGTGGCTCTCATTCTCTAGATGCCAGTCCCTTTTTCCTCATCTGTCTGGCTCCACAGTGAATTCATTTAATCAACATTTAAACTAAACTTCATTGTCTATAAATGGAAATAAACTTAATAAAGTATAATAAAGTTATGTCCAATCATTGGGATTAGCCCCAACTGAATTCTTGCCCATCCTCTTCTATGTTCATCATCATTCTCCTTGCAGAACAAAAGAAGGATGACACATTTAAAGATCTTTATAGGGGTGCGCTCTCAAAAGTTCTTTCTTCCTTCATCCCCCATCCTAATATCAAAGTCAAAGAGGAGAAAAAGTAAATTATCTAACCAAGCTAGAGTTTCCTTTGTCTTCATACAAAACTGATGGTAAACAAAATCTACCTTCTGGACAAAAAAAAAAGCAAAATCTATTATCTATAACAATTCAGCTATGGATTCTGGAGAAAATCCCCCTAGGTAATCCTAGTGAAAAGTTTTCTTCTCCATATCTCTCTTGTGTGTACTTAACATCCATGAAGCCAAATCAGGTGCAGGGTTTCCATAGACTGGTCTTGCCCTCCTCATTCCAATAGCCACCCACATGTCAAATAACAACTTAAAGAGGGATTTCCTAGCCATTTTTCCGGTACTATTTACTCCTCACAACAATACTGTGAGATAAATACTATTATCCCCATTTTATAGATGAGGAAACACAGTCTGAGAAAGTAAGTGACTTGCCCAGAGTCACATAGTTGTAGAGTGGTGGAAGGACAATTTAAACTCAAATCTACTTGACTCCAAAGCTAGAATCATATCCACTATGCCACTGGGATTAATATTCTGAAGATTTATCATAGTATGGAGGTGCCCAAGGTTCCCAAAGGTTATGTCCGCATAATGTTGGCAATTATTAACAATCTGGAAAAGGCATCAAGTTATAGCTGAGTGACATGTCATATATCTATTGTTCATTGAGAGAGGAGAGGAGCTTTGCTTAGTTCAGAAAGACTCATCTCTGAGTATTGTCTCAGAGTAATGAATTTTGCACCTCCAAATTCCCTCAGGGACTATTTATAATTAAAGGAGTAAAAAGGTTGCCATCTGTGTTGATGAAAGAAATACCTACACTGATGAAATATCAAACTCTTGAAATTATGTAATATGGAACAAGCTTATTAGAAAAGATCATCAAAGGGTATTACGTGAGAACAAAGAGAAACAAAGAAGAAATCCAGATTTAGATTTCTGAATGGGCAGTAGTCCAAAATGATCGGACATGGCCATGCAGGGGATACATCTGTTGCTACAATGGTCACTTACAGTCATTAAGATTAGATACTTCATGCTGGCTTTAAATGAAACTTCTAACTTTTCTGTGTCATGAATTTGTCCAGCAGTCTGGTGAAGCCTTTGAATCTTCCTCAGAATAATGTTTTCAAATGCATAAAATAACTACAAAGGATTATAAAGTGTGACTTCATTGGAAAAGGTTAAGTCTCATATGAGGAAATTCCCTCTACCAATTCAGAACGATACCTTCTCTACAAGTTAAAGCCTCTGAGTCTTGTGAGAAATGATTTCTCTAGAGTCACCCATCATCTATGTGTCAGGGGTGGGAATTGAATCCAATTCTACCTGACTCTGAGGTCAGCTCTCTACCACACTATCTCTCTTCTCTCTGTACCTCTTACTCACTAGACCTTTTCTGTCTAAATATTATTGCCTATATTTTTGTCTTCACATATAGGGTTCTTTTCCATTACACTGTCTTTCTTTTCACATTTGAACTTTTGTAAAATAAAATTACGAAATCCTACTTTCTACAGAAGCCTTTACTAACATTTCATAATTATAGTGCTTTCCCTTTGTTATCCTATATATAATTTATTTGTATATATTTATTTGTCATCTCCCAATTAAATTGTGAATTCCTCAAAGTCCCCTATCTTCTCTTTCTTTGGATCACCAGTGTTAGGTACAGTGCCCAGCACATAGTAGATGCTTAATGTTTATTGACTGTTTATACATGATTGTTCTTCAAATGCTTGAAGACAATAATTATTATCATATTTCTTATTTGTACAGCACTTAATCATTTACAAAACACTTCAATGTACATTCTCTCAATTAAGGCAGCACAGTGGAGAAAGTACTGGACTTTCAGACAAGAAAATGAGTTCAAATATCACCTCAGGCATTTAGATTCTGTGGGATCTTGAAGAAGTCACTAAAACTCTGTATGCTTCAGTTTTCTGATCTGTAAAATGATGCTATTGATATCATGAAACAATGAAGATACACAGACAAAACTGAAACAGTTCCTTCCCTTAAGAAGCTTTTGTTCTTTTTTTTTTTTAAGATTTTAATATATTTTTATTTTTCCCACTTACCTGTGAAACAAACTTTTTACATTTGTTTTTAAAATTTTGCATTCCAGATTTTACCCTTTTTGTCCCTCCTCCTCATTGAGAAGGCTTACGTAAAATTGTGCAAAACATTCCATAAAAGTCATATTACAAAAGAAAACGTACATCTCTACTCCCCACTTAAAAAAAAAAAACTCTCAAAAAAAAAATAAAGTTAAAAAAGTATGCTTCAATCAGACACAATCAGTTCTTTCCCTGGGTATGGACAGCATTTGTTATCCTAAGTCTTTGCAGAGTAGTTTTAGATCATCATATTGCTGAGAATAACAAAGTCATTCACAACTGAACATCCCACAACTTTACTATTATTATGTACATAGTACATTTCACTTTGCCTGAGCTCATGGAAGACTTTGCAGGTTTTTTTTGATAGAACCAGTTGGAACTTAAAGGAGACCAAAGAGCAGAGATGAAAAAAGAGAACATTCCAAGCTTGTGGGCCAAGAGATGGAGCGTCTTGTTTGTGGAACAGCAAGAATGAAGTCACAAGATTACATGTCAGGGACATAAGAACACTGGAAAAGTAGAAGGACTTGAGGAAAATCACCTTAGTGGCTGAATGGAAGATGGATTGGAGTGGTGAAAGAGGCAAGCAGATCCACTGGCAGGCTATTGCATGCAATAGTTCTGGTGATGAGAGCCTGCATCAAAATGGTAGATGTGTCAGAGGAAAGAATGGAGAGAATATGAGAGATGTTGCAAAGGTAAAATAGACAGACCTTGGCAATTTATTGGATATGGGGATTAGAAATAGTGAGGAATTAATAGTGAGGGATTAGAGGAAGGTGTTGCCTTCTACACTACAAGGAAAGGTTTTAAGGGGAAGGAAGGCAAGCAGATAGGCAGCTCAATGGCTTGAGCCCTGGACTTGGAAACAGGAAGACTCATTTTCATGAGTTCAAATACAGCATCAGACACTCTCTGTGTGACTGTGAATAAGTCACTCTAGTTTATCTGTAAAATGAGCTGGAGAAGGAAATGGCAAACCATTCCAGTATCTTTGCCAAGAAGACCCCCCAATGGGATAATGAAGAATCAGACACAAGCAAAATGAATGAACAACAACAATAAAGGGAAGGAGTTTTGGGAAAAAAGATAATGAGCTCTGTTTTGGACGTATCTACTGGACATCTTACATGTGTAAGAATTAGCTGTGTCCTTAGTCAATAGTGGGTACAAGTTGCAAAGAGGTAAATTTGGTTCTAGATGAGGAAAAATTTCCTAACAATTATAGCTATACAGAAGTAGCCTAGGGTACCTCAGATGGGAATTAGTTCTCCCAATACTGGAGAATTTTATCTAGATTTGCTTTAAAAGAGATTCCTGTTCAGGCAATAAATGCTGAATTTACTTCCAATTCTGAGAAACTATGGTTCTGTCTGTGGTAGGTCATGCCACATACCCAGAATTTACATGTTTGTTTGTCGGTGATTTTTTTCATTGAAGTTTGATAAATTAAAATAACTTTACTTCTCAATGACATTTATAGTCTCTATGATAGTCCTGGGATTTGCTCTATTTGTAGACAAGCAAACAGCAATCAGTCAATGTACAAGCATTTATTAAATCAAATACTATATACCAGATTTGATGCTATGAGTACTTCAAAGAAAAGCAAAAGCAATCCTTGTTCTAAAGGGATTCACGTTTTAATGAGATAAACAACAGGCAAAAACCATGTTGTCTATGGTAAATATGGATACTAACATTTAGGAGGATTTGAAGAGAATAACATTTTGGCTGAGACTTCAAAGAAGCTAGAAAATGAAGATGAGGGGGGAGAGAATTCTAGATATATATGAAAATATATAGAGTTAGGAAATAGTACTGGGCTTCTTACTATGGTTCAAGCAAGATATTCTAAGTAATTTTATTTTTAAATAAGAAGTAAGGAGAGCTAGGATAGAATACTGGCCTGGGAGTCAGGAGGACCCAAGTTCAAATCCAGAATCAGACACTAGCTGTGTGACCCTGGCAAGTCACTTAACCCCATTTGCCTCAATAACAACAACAAAACTGGGAAAGGTACTCATAAATTCACTAGTATTATCCAATATTAGATTTTTAAGCTCCATGAGAATAGGCCCTATTGTTTTTTATCTTTTTAGTTTCTGTCCCCACACCTCGCACTGTCCTATACTTAGTATGAATTGAATTTAGTAGAGCCAATGATACTCTATCTAGGAGGAGCCAGCTTCAATGGGGTGTTGGGAGACAATTGTTAAATTTTCAGTGTGAACATTTTTATACCTGAGGAAGCAACTAATACAAATCAGGGTTTGATTTATTGTTTTGTTGGTTGTCTAGATTTAAGAAAGTAATGGAAAAATAATAATGCAGATTAAACTTTAAATTATGTCGTTTTTTAAAACAGAGATCCAGTTATTAAACATTTCCCAGTATGTCTATTTCATTTACTAGAGTAAAAGCTCTCTGAAAGCAAGACTTTATTATTCATTTTAATATGTCCTTCTCCTTCAGGCACTTAGCTCTGAGCCATAAACATATTGTTAAATATTTGTTGAATTTGTTTTCTTCCTATATTGCTGTAATCGTGCTTACTCATGGTTCATTTTCTGGCAGAATGCTAATTATGAAATGAATAAATATAATAATTTGCCTATTTCTAAGAAGTAAAATTCAGGTAGCTTTATAATTAACAGAGTACTTAGTCATCCGAGATGCCTAAATTTATGCCTGAGAAGTGGATTGGATGTCAAAAGAGGAAAGGCTTCAGTGGTAGACAGAGCAGCCAGTCCCCCACCTGCTGGCTGCTGCTGAAATTACAGCTCTGAGTTTCTAAGATTTTGACCAATGGACAGACATTCCAATGCCTAGGACACAACTTCATCATCCTCTGGGGAAAATATCCCAAACTCAACTTGTTTAGGACTAGCATTGACTTAAAGCAAGGAACATTTCTTCACTTTCTAAAGTAAAGCAGCAAGGAAGGGGTCCAAAAAATGTGTGAAGAAAGTGAATTTTACAATGTGTTTATCAAAATTATTGCCAAAGGTGAAATATTCTTTCTCAGTCCCTTTTATTGTATACATACACATTTGAAATTCTATAAAACTAAGTCATAACATCTAATCCTTACAAGCTTAATCAAAAGTTGAGAATCTTAAACTATTTTGGTTTTGCATCCAATGTAGTGGAAATTATACCAACAAATAACTGTAAAGATTTTTTAAAACAATACTCATCATAAAGAATATGAAATCCCATTATAAGATATTTTTCTCAGGAATTGTACTTTAGTTCTAATGAAATCATGTAAAAAGAAAGCACTCAGCAAGCCCATAATTTTTTAATCATGTGGGAAAGAAAATAAGAAGAGACAAAGAGAGTATGATTCCCTTAAGTCAATTTAAGGCATCAGCAATACACTGGGCTAAGCCCTTGGGATATAGATATCTAGAAGTGTTGCATATCCCACACCCATCCACCAAATTACTAGTAAAACCACCCAAATACAAGATATCTCCCTACTTTCTAAATTGGAATTAATTTTTTTTCAAAAAGGAAATGTGCATATTATCAGATTAATGTTTTATAATAAAGAATTATATGCAGAAAAGTGTATTTGTATCAATCTCTAACAAAAGATTATAGTGTTTGGTGACCATTGAAACTCAATCCTCTATTTCCCATAGGTTCAGTGAACTAATGTTAACATTTTTGACTTTTGTGTCATTTCTAGGAACGTTGTTACCTCTATGAAAATCAAAAGTTGACCATATATGTACTGCTTGTCAAGTAAAAATTATAAGGAAAGTTCTTTACAAATCTTAAAGCCTATGTAAATAAGATCATAGATTAGAGTTGGAAAGGAGTTTTATAACTATAAAAGTGTTAAGCAATACATTTTGCATTTTTATTTTCTTTAGGAGGGTTGGTGGAAAGTTAAAAACTGTGAAGAAAAAATTTCATTTATTTGTAAAAAAACAGGATATGCCCTTTCTGAAATTAAATCATACTGTCATGAGGTAAGTCTGCTTAATATTATAAATTATGCATAAGATTCTTTTGACATAGTCATTTGAAATTATTATCCTTTTTTTATAAGAGGAACTAATTATATGAGAGTATGATTTTTAAAAAACAATACAAATGAATCAGAAAATCATGAAAGATTTACAACTTTTTAAAGGCTGACTTTATGGATCATTGCCTTGTTGACACTTGTGACCTAAATTTCCGTTTCTTTCTAGATCAGAAGTTTAAATGATTTTCTTCTCCCATCTGTGCAAATAATGAGTGTTACATGATGCCTCCTCTCACACATGGTTTTCATAGTTCAAGTGCGATGGCAGAGGGAAAAGGAGGCATTCCTTTGATCAGGGGAGGGGGTCCATATACCTAAACTCTTACATTCCTTTGACTTACAGAAAACACAAATAGGGTAAGGGGACTATCAATCAATATATTTGGAAGGAATAAAGCAATCAAAGACTAGAATTTTTTTTAACATTTATTAAAAAAATTTTACCACTTTAAGATAAATGGAAGACAAAATTTACATGATTTTTAAAATAAAAATAAGATAGAAAAATTATAGCTATTATAATAATTGAAGGATATTTTTTATGCTGAATTAAAACTATCAGGGACATTAGACATAGTATGATAGTACTGAGAGTGGGGCCTTGGAATCAGGAAAATGTGACTTTAAGTCTGACCTCAAATGACTACTAGGCTATGACCAAGAGCAAGTAAGTCATATAATCTCTTAGTGTCCAGAAAACTTTCTAAGTCTCTAAAGTATAGATAAGCCATCAATTGGCATTGGGGAAGGGGAGAATGAAGAAGAGGAGTTTCCTCACCAAGTATATGGATGAAATTAATTTTTCCCCTATAGCACTTTGGGGGCTTCAAATGACATATAATTGTTGCCACATTTTCATCATCAGTGAAAAGCATTTACTGATCACCTACTTATGAGGTACTATGCAAAGGATACTATAAGATCAGAATAACTTGTCTCTTCACTGATCCTGGATAAAAATGACTGATGCATAACAAATAAGCTTTCAACATCTTTATTTTTTTTCTTTTTCCTTTTCTCAAATTGTCTCAGCTCTTAGGTTTTGTTTTTATTTATGTGTATGCATACACATATATAAATATATGTGGATAAAAACAGATATGTGATTTCATTAGCATGTAAATGATGAAATAAATTTAATTAGTTATAAAATTAAATTCCCAGTGAGAAGAAATTCCCCTATTAGTAAAATCAGTACCTTCACTTCAATATATGATCTTAGAGAATATTGTAGTTAGTGTTATTAGTATTAATAATAACTGGAATTTACAGAATAAGTTTTAAAAAATACTTTAGAAATATCACTTCATTTAATCTTCACAATAACTCTAGTAGGTAGGTACTATTATCCCCAATTTACATTTAAGGAAATGGAGGCAGACAGAGGCCTTAACCAGGGTCAAGTTGACTAGCCAGGAAGTATATGAGGTTGAATTTGAACTCAAGCCTTCCTTACTGAAGGACTAACACTATCTCTCTGTCTATATATATATATATATATACTCACATACATACATAGTTATATATGTAGTTATATGTATATATGTGTTTGTATAGTTACACATACAGTTTTACGTATACATACAAATACACATATTTTATATATGAAAAAATAGATGAAGAAACAAGTATGAATATGTTATATGTATATATGTGTGTGTGTGTGTGTATGTGTATACATATATATATATATATATATATATATATATATGTATGTACCTAGAGCTAACAAATCAGATTTCAAAAATCAGATTTTGGAATCTTATGGATATACATTAATATGGTCATGTACAGATTTTCTTCCATTTGGCCCATTTTTCTCCTTCTACTAAATCTACCTGTAACTGTTTAGCTCATGATGCTACTGCAGTGAGGTTCAAGGGCTGGACACATCTATAAATCATTTTGTTTCTCTTTGTTCCATGGCTACAGTTTAAATGCCCAAACCTGCTCAACCATTTTCCAAATGCATATCATTTTTTCTCTCAAATCACTCAGAGGGGGAAGGGAGGATCATAGAAACTTAAAATAAATTCTCCTAAAGTTTCTATAGATTTATAGTGTCTCCCAAAGATAAAAAGAAAGCTTATAATTTCTGTTTTGGAACTGTTTGTGCCATTGTAAAAAACAATAATAGCTTTTTATTTTCAAACTACATACAAAGATAGTTTTAAATATTCACTCTTGTAAAACCTTATGTTCCAAATTTTTCTCCCTTTTCCCTCCCTCTTCCCTTCCCTAAATAGCAAGTAATCCAATATAGGTTCTGCAGTTCTCCTAAAAATTTCCATATTTATCATGCTATACAAGAAAAATCAGATCAGAAAGTGAAAAATGAGAAAGAAAAAAACAAGCAAACAAACAACAACAACAAAAAGAAAAAAGGTGGAAATACTATGTTGTTCTTCACATTCAGTCCCTGTAGTCTTTCTCTGGATGCAGATGGATCTCTACATCACAAATCTATTGGAATTGCCCTGAATCACCCCATTGTTGAAAAAATACAAGTCCATCACAGTTGATCATCATATAATCTTGTTGCTATATACAAGGTTTTTATTGGTTCTATTCATTTCATTTAGCATCAGTTTATGTAAGTCTTTCCAAACCTTTCTGAAATCAGCCTGCTGATCATTATTTACAGAACAATCATATTCTATTACATTCATATATTATAACTTATTCAGCCATTCCCTGTTTCCAGCTCCTTAACACACTACAAAAAGGGCTGCTGTAAACATTTTTGCACATGTGGATCTTTTTTTACTTTTTAATGATCTTTTGGGGATCCAGGTTCAGTAGAGATACTATTAGATCAAAGGATATGCACAGTTTGATAGCCCTTTGGGCATAGTTCCAAATTGTTCTCCAGAATGGTTGGATCAGTTCACAACTCCATCAATATATGCCATTATTTTAAGAGAGATCATAGATTTAGAACTAGAAAGGGCCAGCTTTACTAGCCAGCTTTCCAGCATCCTTGCTTTATAGGGGATGAACAAAGGTCTAAAGAGACTCTTAAGTAACTTCCTCAAAGTCATACAAGTGGTAAGTAATGAACAGAATTGGAACTTCTGGTCATTTTGATACACCATTGTAACCTCCTTTAAAAATTCACACATGGAGAGCTTTATTTAGATTCCAGTAAAATCTGCCTTTTCTCCTCTCGTACATAAATATACATAAACATATGCATGCATATATGTGTATATTTGAAATCAGAATTCTTGAAATATATGACATTTTAAAAGGTTTAAGAGACATAGTTTCTGGGTAATTTAATCATTTTATTAACAAGACCATCAAGTTATTAATAAAAGGATAGTCTTTTGGCCAAAGACAATCATTGTTAAAGACTCACAATTTATAGTACCCTTTAAAACAGTAGGTGGTTCCTCAAACAGCAATCAAATATAAATGAATAACCTAACTAACTGGAGATGAGCCGAGTATCTCTTGGGTAGGGAAAGTATCTCTATCTAGACTACCCATAGTTTAGGTTATCAAATCAAAGAATATATAACCTCCCCAGCTCAAGCAGAATGTAGTAGCTTTCAATAGGGGAGGCCTTGAACAAGAATGTGAATCCAGACTTCTCAGCAAATGTCTTTAAGAACCAAACTTAAATTTAGGACTTTGTAAGAAGTAGGGAGCTCCAAATCTCCCCAAGATATCAATTATTAATAATCATTTCTCATCTCTATGGATTATTTTTTAGTTGTTTTGAAATGTCACACCCAATTCTTTGTGACTGCATTTGGGGTTTTCTTGGCAAAGATACCAGAATGGTTTGCCATTTCCTTCTCCAGGTCACTTTAGTCATGAAAAAAAACTGAGGCAAAAAGGTTAAGTGACATGCCCAGCGTCATACAGCTAATAAGTGTTTGAGGTCAAATTTGAACTCATCTAACTGATTCCAGACCCAGTCCTCTACCTACTGCACCACCTAATTTCCCCAGAGCTTAGTGAGTTTAGCTCACTCTGTGAATAAGGTAACTGAATCCCAAAGAGCTGAAGTAACACCATATATTTCTCGGTCAAAATCACAAATTAAAAAGCAAATGTTATATGTTTACATATATTTATTTCTGTTTCTTTCCACTCTATACTCGTTGGACTAAGAGAAAATGACAATAAGGAATGACAAATATCTCACTAAAGAAAACACTCCAGGTGTTTAAAAACATCTGAGATGTACAGGCACATCCTAAAAATTAATATAGTTTGAACCTCCATAGGAAAAAGGTTTTACATATAGTATGTATACACATGTAATTGCACTACTAGCTGGTATATATGCATCTTAAGGGATTTAAATATTGCAGAATTTGTATCTTTTAGTTGATAGAATTTTTTTTTTTTTTACTTCAGATTGCTCAGAAACCAAGCATTATGTCTTTTTTTTTTTCTAACCCAGTTGTTTACATTCTAGTGATAACAGACAATACAGATTTCTGCCTTTTTACACTAATTATTGTTTGAGAGAATGATCTGGGTTGTTGTCTTCCCCCCCCACCCCCAAACTGTATAATACCTATGTTTTGTCTGTAATTCACTTAATTGTATACAACTGTTGATTTGATTAGCACTAAGCATGTCAGCCACCTATCATTCCCTGCTGAAGAATAATGGACTTTTCCAAATTGTTTTAGTTTCATTTTCCCCCATTCTGAAAGGAGAGTGCATATCTGCCATAATTTAATTAGAATTTGCATATTTGATATTTGATAATTTTTCTCCCCATCTTCTCTCTCCTCAGACCAGCTTTGTCAATGTTTATAGATACAGTGCTTTAATGTCTTAATATATTTGTAGCACACCAACATACTTATTTATTATGAATATAATTTGAATATTTCCCATCTTTGTAACCGTTCATTTGCATGTAACTTCTTTTCCATAAACTTTGCTAAATCAAATCAGAAATTCAATCTGGTGATTCAGGTTAAAAAATTAATTTTTCCTCTATACCAGTTTCGGTGACATGAATGGCATGGATAATTGTTTCTATATGTTTGTTATTATTTAACAGCATTTAGTAGTCACTAAAATACCAGTAAATATGATCAGACTGCCTTTTATTTTCCTTTAGTAAACACTGGCCCCCAGAAAATAGGTTTTCATTATTTTTATTTATTTTCCCCTTTTATCAAATTGCCTCAGCTCTTGAATTTTTTTTCATTTAGCTAAGCACTCTTATCAGTTCTCCTCATCTAAAAAAGGCTAATGAAGAGAGAATAGTTCATCAAAAAGGTTAAATTGTCAAAATTCCTTAGCCTGCGCATTTAAACTCAAATGGGATTTTTAGCTTTTCTTTCCCACTTCATCCTGAATACTTTAAGCCTCTGCCTGTGAGGTACCTGGGACTGTGAGAGAATGGAAGTGGGGATGGGGTTAGGGTGAGGGAGAAAGTCTGGAGGAGCCAGGAGCAGGAAATATAGAACTATGAAAAAAAGTAAGGGTGGGTGGATGAGTGAGCTCTTATAATTCATGACTCACTTCATGATAATGTTCCAAACTAAAATAGCTTATTTCTAAAGTTGGATTTTCTCTAATTTACTATAAGACAAAAAACACTTGCCAAGGATTAATACAATAAATTGTGTTATTATGATCTGATAAAAAGCAATAAGTAATGGCAGAGGATAAAGGGAAGAGGGCTTAAAGACTGGAAAGCACAGAATATTCCTTCATCCATAAGAGAATTTATTCAATTGAAGGAAATTCTCTAAATCTCAGTTGAAAAAGAGAAGACTAATGACTATATTTCACCTACATTGGACTGTTAAAAAGGAGGGTCACATTCCTCAGTTTGTGTCACATCAATTTGGGGCCATTAATTTTGATTGAGGGGCAAAGTTCACCTTTTTTCTATCAAAAAGATAGTTATTTTAGCTCTTTCATCAGCCTTTTTGCTTTCAGTAAACAGCCCAGAAATAAGATCACTATTGGTTTTAGTCCCTATGCTGCCATTAACTAGTTTGGCAAATTTCCTCAACTGTCTGGGCTTTAGTTTCTTCACCTGTAATAGGGGAACAATCCTTTCCAATCTCACATATTTATTGCGCAGAAAAAAATAACAAGAGATCAAAAGAGCATATTGAAAAATAAAGATCCCTATTATGGACATATTTGCCCTTTCTTCTATAACTTTACATATAGCTTAAGTTCTCAGTGGAAATCACTTGTAGAGTATTATTTAAGTCTGAAGAAAATATGTAAAAAGATATTCCAGTGTTTGGGCAGAGATGGGGGGACCATAGAGGAGATATGGGTGAAAGAAATAAATAGATATTATTATTCATTCCTAGAATTATATGGAAATGCAGAGATTCTGCTAGGGCTGCCATGCTCTCTACCTTTCCAAGATAGGAAACAAGAAAACAAAAGCAATCCAAGGATCTGGTTTTATCTGATTTCCAATTTTTTTTTTTAATTTTTATTATTTATTTATTTATTTATATTTTTTATATTTTATTTATATTATATATTTTATATTTTATTTATTACTGGGGGTTTGGGGATATGAAGGGAGGGAGGGAGTTTCTCCATTTCCATTTGCTTTAGGCAAGTTTCAAGATAGTGCCTCAGATAACTACAATGTTAATGTAAGACTAAATGTTATTAGATTGTTTTGGATATGTACATAAAAACTGGGAGACAAATTCCAAACGGGTCTGTGGATATAGAAAAGGAAGTCATAAGAGGTCATGAATGAGCTGAATTCAGGAGGGATCATGCTTAATAAACAAGTCTGTGTTGTTTCCCTGATTTTATATTTCCTTTTTTAAGGGATGGGAAAGACATGGTGGATTTTGTTACAAAATTGACACAATCCGTCGAAGTTTTGAACATGCATCCAGTGGCTATTACTGTCCTCCTTCACTTGTAACAGTTACCAACAGGTAGAATAATACTTTTTTTTTTTTTTTAACCAGAAACATAACTGAGACACCAAGCAAAAGAGAAAGACTGAGGGGGGAGGGGGAAAGAGAGAGAGGAAACTTTGCTACCAAAAGAGATCAGCTCCAGCTGTTCCAGCTGCTCCAGCTGCTTTATGATCCACTCTTCATGAAAAACAAATGCTTATTTTGTATCATAGTATCAGTTTCTTTGGCTGAGATTAGCTGAAATCATAAAAAAACTATTCCCAAATTGACTTTATAGTAACAAATGCTAATGCAAATATTTTAATATTTCAGTCTCTTAACATTCCATAAAGATTTATTAGCTATTTTACAGAGTCTTAATATTATTGTTTCCAACCTTGATAATAAATTCAGCTGAATTTTGGATTTCATCACTTAATTACTTATTTATGTAAAACAAATATGTAATTTAAAAATTATTTTCCATTAAGTATAATACTTTCTTTGATTCTAATCACATTTTTTTAAAAATTGGAATAGCAAAAAGAAATAATGACTAATGTGGCAAATGTTCAAATGCCTCACAATCACCTCTTAAGTGTCTACTATAACTTATAGTCTTCCTTGGAAATATAGAAAAGAGGAAAGGGTACCTTTCATGCTTCCTGTGCAACTCCTAACAAATTAGAAAATCTTAATATGTGACAAATAGTATTTAGAGCATAGCTGTAGACATGGTTATCCCTTTCTTAAATGCTAATGGGAGCCCTTTTTAAAGTTAAGGGATAGACTTGAAAGATTGACACTAAAAGCTTTGATAGGGAGGAAGACTAGAATGGAGCCAATGCAAAATCATGGCACTATACCAACTTTTGACATAAAACATTAGTTCAAATTTGACCTCAGTATTTATTAGCTGTGTAAACCTGGGCAAGTTACCTGATCTCTATGTGCCTCAGTTTCCTCATCTTGTAAATGTGGATAATAATAACATCTGCTTAGGGCTGTTGTGAGAATAAGATGAGATCACATTTTTAAGGCATTTTGTAAACCCTGAAAAGCTATAAAAAATAAATGCTAGTTGTTATTACAATTACTGTTCGAAGCCCAGGGCAACTTGTCTAAAATCATACAAGCACTTTATTATATACTAAATGCATAGTGCCTAGATGATATATTATCAAAAGCAATCTGGTAGAGATAAAAGACTTCACTCTCTAAAAACCAATTAGGACCAACATGAAGATGTCATAAAATGTCAGGACAGGGATAGGGATAGACTTGATATTTATTTAATTTAAAGAACTCCTGGAAGAGAAAACTCCCTCTGTCAATTAATATTAGCATCTTCCTTATAACTTGTATAATTTAGAGAATTACTTAGGTAAGTTAGAGTGAAAAGAATGTCAGGTCTAAAGTTAGTTACACTCATCTTCCTGGTTCAAATCTGGCTTCAGATACTTCTGGGGTGTATGACCCTGACCATGCTGTTTCCTTCAATTTCCTCATGTGTAAAATGAGTTGGAGAAGAAAATGGCAAACTATCCCAGTGTCTTTGCCAAGAAAACCCCAAATGAGGTCATAAAAAGTCAGACATAATTGAAAAAGAACTGAAAAATTAAAGTATTGAGAGGTTAAGTGATGGAGCCACACAGCCTGTATATGTTGGTCAGTATGAATCCTGGTCTTCCTGGCCTCTGGGGCTCTCTTTCAAACCATTACACCAAGCTGCCTCTCAAAGTCTCAGAATGATTTTAGTATGTTGATTTCTTCAAAAATTTTAAAGCAAGTTGTAATTTAATTTGTGATGTAAGTGGACCAAAATTTCTTAATTTTGTGCTCAATTTTCTTGAGAGTTTATTTTTTAAGGAACATTCAGCTCTAGACAAAATTTTGATTATTTAGTCTAGGCCTTTCAAATTACAGGTGCGGAAATTGGGATTCAGTGAAGTCAACTTGCTGAAGATCATGCAGTTCATCTATGGCAGTGGCAGATTTAGAACCCACATTCTCCTGACTCCTAGTGTATTTTCCTTCTATTACACCCAGCTAATTCTACATCTTAAATAAGATCACATAAGCAGCAAAATTGAAATGCCACTAGGTTTTCAAGTCTTACATTTTTAATAGCAACTTTTTATTTTTTTTATTTTTTATTTTTAATTTAATTTTATTTAATAATAACTTTGTATTGACAGAATCCATGCCAGGATAATTTTTACACAACATTATCCCTTGCAATCACTTATGTTTCGTTTTTTTCCCCTCCCTCCCTCCTCCCCCCCCCAAGATGGCAAGCAGTCCTATATATGTTAAATATATTGCAGTATATCCTAGATACAATACATATTTGCAGAACCGAACAGTTCTCCCGCTGCACAGGGAGAATTGGATTCAGAAGGTAAAAATAACTCGGGAAGAAAATCAAAAATCAAATAGTTCACATTCATTTCCCAGTATTCCTTCTTTGGGTGTAGCTGTTTCTGTCCATCATTTATCCAATGAAACTCAGTTAAGTCTCTTTGTCAGAGAAATCCACTTCCATCAGAATACATCCTCATACAATATCGTTGTCGAAGTGTATAATGATCTCCTGGTTCTGCTCATCTCACTTAGCATCAGTCCATGTAGGTCTCTCCAAGCCTCTCTGTATTCATCCTGCTGGTCATTCCTTACAGAGCAATAATATTCCATAACATTCATATACCACAATTTACCCAGCCATTCTCCAATTGATGGGCATCCATTCATTTTCCAGTTTCTAGCCACTACAAACAGGGCTGCTACAAACATTTTGGCACATACAGGTCCCTTTCCCTTTTTTAGTATCTCTTTGGGGTATAAGCCCAATAGAAACACTGCTGGATCAAAGGGTATGCACATTTTGATAATTTTTTGGGCATAATTCCAGATTGCTCTCCAGAATGGCTGGATTCGTTCACAACTCCACCAACAATGCATCAGTGTCCCCGTTTTCCCGCATCCCCTCCAACATTCATCATTATTTTTTCCTGTCATCTTAGCCAATCTGACAGGTGTGTAGTGATATCTCAGAGTTGTCTTAATTTGCATTTCTCTGATCAATAATGATTTGGAACACTCTTTCATGTGAGTGGTAATAGTTTCAATTTCTTCATCTGAAAATTGTCTTTTCATATCCTTTGACCATTTATCAATTGGAGAATGGCTTGATTTTTTATAAATTTGAGTCAGTTCTCTATATAATTTGGAAATGAGGCCTTTATCAGAAACTTTAATTGTAAAGATGTTTTCCCAGTTTGTTGCTTCCCTACTAATCTTGTTTGCATTCGTTCTGTTTGTACAAAGGCTTTTTAATTTGATATAATCAAAATTTTCTATTTTGTGATCGGTAATGATCTCTAGTTCATCTTTGGTCACAAATTTCTTTCTCCTCCACAAGTCTGAGAGATAAACTATCCTATGTTCCTCTAATTTATTTATAATCTCGTTCTTTATGCCTAGGTCATGGACCCATTTTGATCTTATCTTGGTATGTGGTGTTAAGTGTGGGTCCTTGCCTAATTTCTGCCATACTAATTTCCAGTTATCCCAGCAGTTTTTATCAAATAATGAAATCTTATCCCAAAATTTAGAATCTTTGAGTTTGTCAAACACTAGATTGCTATAGTTGACTATTCTGTCTTGTGAACCTAACCTTTTCCACTGATCAACTAATCTATTTCTAAGCCAATACCAAATTGTTTTGGTGACTGCTGCTTTATAATATAATTTTAGATCAGGTACAGCTAGACCACCTTCATTTGATTTTTTTTCATTAATTCCCTTGAGATTCTCGACTTTTTATTGTTCCATATGAATTTTGTTGTTATTTTTTCTAAATCATTAAAATATTTTCTTGGAAGTCTGATTGGTATAGCACTAAATAAATAGATTAGTTTAGGGAGTATTGTCATCTTTATTATATTCGCTCGGCCTATCCAAGAGCACTTAATATTTTTCCAATTATTTAAGTCTGACTTTATTTGTGTGAAAACTTTTTTGTAATTTTGCTCATATAATTCCTGACTTTCCTTTGGTAGGTAGATTCCCAAATATTTTATGCTATCAACAGTTATTTTGAATGGAATTTCTCTTTGTATCTCTTGCTCTTGGATTTTGTTGGTGGTGTATAAGAATGCTGAGGATTTATGGGGATTTATTTTGTATCCTGCTACTTTGTATAGCAACTTTTTATTGAGGAAAGCAACGAAGAAAATGAAGGTTCCATTCAATGGTTCTGCAGACCTAGACAATCCCCTCTGTGACTTTGAGCAAATTAATCTGGGCCTCAGTTTCTTCCTCTGTAAAATGATGAGTTTTATGTAAATTCCCTATAAGGTTTCTTTTGACACTGAAATTCTGTGATCTGAGGAGTTATCCACCAGTGCTTTTGACAATCACTTTTCCCTATTACAGATTTCCTGTTTGAGGTAGAGTCATTCCCGTCACTCACTAGCATACCCTGGCTCAGTTACTAATGGATTTTCCACCCTTCTGCACAAGTGAGTGGCAGGTTGGATGGGCACAATTAGAACCACCTGCTCCAAATTACTTAGTTCTTTTGTTATCTGGACAATTCTTAGTCCTGGCTTTTTTCCCATTAACCCTTTGTTCAAGACAAGAAGAAAAGGAAGATGGAGCCCTAATCCCGAGTAACAGAATTACTACCTTTTACAAAGTGGTGACAGACTTCTTCTAAGCTTTGATGCTCTGTTTATACAGAGGTCACAAAGGCAGGAGTACTCATGTGAGCTCTAAAGTTGCCATTGCTGATTATCACATTGCATGTACAATTACATATTGAATCAGTGTGCCATGAAATACTGGGTAATCAAAAGTCCACATAGCTTGATTCTTTTTTTTACATTTTAGCAACACATAGAAATGATCTTGTAATACTTCAGTTAATCTTAACTTTGTATTTGATTTCTTTGTCCAGTCATTTTTTTTCTTCATACACACATTTTAGGATATTTCCTCTAATATCATACTTCTAAAACCATATCAAATATAACAGCCTTAACTTCATAGTTCCACTGGATTCAGAGGTCAATAGCCAGGAAGCATGAATTGAATTCTAGGCATTTGTGCTAAGTTTGGGAACACAGATATTTAATTCAATTCCATTGAATAAACACTTATTAAATGTCTATTATCTACAAAGCAATGTGTTCAGTTCTGGGGATATAAAGGTAAAAAGTACACTAGTCCTTCCCTTGAACAGCTAACATTTTACAAGGGAGAATAAAACATGTATAAGGATGGATAAATAAACAGATTATAGATAATAAATAGATAGCTAAATAAATGTTATATTTATATAGTGCTTTAAAGGTTGCAAACATTTTACAAATATTTCTTATTTTATCCCACTAAACAACCTTAGGTTAAGTGCTGTTCCTCACATTTTACACATGAAAAAACTGAAAAACAGAAATGTTATGTGACTTTCCTAGGGTTATAAAGCTAATCAGTGTCTGAGGATAGATTTGAATTCAGTTCTTTCTGATTCCAAGTCCAGGATTCTCTGTACTTCACCATCAAGCACTAATAACTGGGATTATCAGAAAGAGCTTTATGAAATGTAACACAGACTTTGATTTCAAGAATCTTATAGTTTATTGGTGGGGCTTTCAAGAATCTTATAGTTTATTGGTGGGACGGAGAAGATATACACAAATAATGGGCTAAGTATCAAGAATTAGACCAAATAAAAGGAAAATTAGAAAAAGGAGAGATCTCTTTTTTTAAAAATCTAGAATTGTCAAGTAAAATATCATGGAGGAAGTGGCACTTCAATTGAAACTTGAAACAAGAGAACTTCATCAGGGACAAAATAGGATGCTCTTCCCCATCTAGGCATAAAGAATAACCCAGATTGGTACAGAGATGGTAGAGAACAGAGTAAGATTGGAGGAAGAGATTATGCAGTTTGATTGGAATATAGAGAATGGAAAAAGGGAGCAATGTCAGATAAAGCTTGAAAGGTAAATTTAAGTCAGATCATTAAAAGGCTTTTAATGACAGGATCAGGAGTTTAAATTCAATACACAAGGGGGAATTATTAAAGGTTTTTGAGTAAGAGCAGAAATAGGAGGGCATGATTGTTTTGGAAAGATTATAGATCAGTGTTAGGAAGGATGGATTGGTAAGTGGGTAGACCAGTTAGAAAGGAAAACCAGTTAGGAGACTGATAATAGTCCAGGTAAGAAGAAAGGAAGCTAGAACTATAGGGAATACATAAAAGTAGAGTGGTAGGAGAAAAAAAGGTGGTAGAGTCAAATGTGAAAGATTATTGTAGCTAATTGCTAAGTTTCCTATAAAACTGTATTGATGCCTTTAAATACTACCTGCACTTTTTCTTTCTCATTAGCTTGGTGACTGTTTTGTGTGTGTGTGTGTGTGTGTGTGTGTGTGTGTGTGTGTGTGTGTGTGTTTTCAGACTTTTATTCTTGTGCCAACATCTATAGAATCTTAAGCTCTGGAATTTTTCTTGTCTTTTTTTAGAGTGACATTCTTGTCTTCATTTAGAGTGACATTCAGATCATATCTGGCTTTCCTCTTCTCTCTTGAATTTCAAGGAAGGAAGAAAGGATGAAAGAAGGAAGGAAAGAAGGGAGGGAGTAAGGAAGGAAAAGAAGAAGGGAGGGAGGGAGGGGGAGAGAGAGAGACAGAAAGAAAGAGAAGAAAGGGAGGGAAGGAACAGAAGGAAGAAGAGAGGGAAGGAAGGAAAAATTTGGAATGATTTGTCATTCATCATTTACTAAGAGTGGTAATCTTCATAGAGGGATTTTTTCTTCATTGATAGTCATCTTTTTAATCTGAAATAAGAAATTTGATTTCTTATAAGAAGTTTGATTTGAATGCTTTAAGGTTTAATTTATAGTTTAATTATTCCATTCTTTTTGATATAAAATGGATCATTGCTTATTCAAAAAGCCGAAGGCTTATATAGGGGAAAAAATGTTGGACTGGGGTCAGGAAATCTGAGTTCAAGCTAACGCTTTTAATAGTTGGGTAAACTTGATCAACATAATTTGGGCAAAAGTTTCAAATCCAAGCTCTGCCATTTACTAGCTATGTGACCATGTGCAAGTCACTTAATTTCTCATTTTCTTCATCTATAAGAAAAGGGACTAGATGATCCCAAAAGTCTATGATCTTATCACAAGTCATTTCTTTTTTTTCTGAGCCTGTTGCCTTATCTGCAGAATAAGAGTTAGGTTAGCTGATTTCTAATCTCTCCCACTAATACAATTCTCTGTCTTTTCTGGATAATAATAAGTAGAGTTGAAACAGACACAGAAGACCATTTTTTTAAAAATCATGAACAAAATTGCCATAGCTAATGAATGCTGTTATTACAAAAGCTTAAATAGTTCTCTAATAATTTGATTAGTACCCAGGAAATGGAATTGATACAGAGTTAGAAACTAGTCCTGTGATTTTATTGTATAGGGAACTCCTGGAAAAGGAAAAATTCTCTCTACTTAATGCAAGTTAGTACCTCTCTGTATCTGAGAATCCTTGAGAGTTGTCTTGGGCAGTGAAGAGTTAAGAGACTTTCCCAGATCATACAGGGCCACTCTGCTTTATCAAAAGCGAGGCTTGAACTCGGCTTTTCAGGAATCTGAAACTAGTTCTCTATATACACACATTGTCTCTAATCCATAAATAATCCTAAAAAATGGAAACTCTTTAATTGGGCATTGGGGAGGTAGCATAGTACCTTGAAAAGAATGTTGACTTTTCCATCTGAGCTTAAAGTCAAGAGACCTGAGTTCAAATCCCAGCTTTCCCCTTTACTACCTGTATGGTGTGACCTTGTGCCTGCAACTACTTAACTCCCTAGACCTTGATTTCTTCATCTGTTTAAAAAAAGGTGGGAGGGGAGACATTGTACAGATGGAGTCTAAAAGTCCCTTCCAGATCTAGAACCATGGACCTATCAATTCTTAGCCATGCCATTGTTGAATTGTATTGTATTTGTGGTTTATTATATAAAACTTTAGCTTTTCATTGACTGTACAGCCCTGGCCAGGGGCAATTTTCAAGTCAACCTAAGCTAGGCTTCATAATTAAATGTTCAAGTTTGATCATTCCTACTTAGTCACTTCTACATTTGGGAGGCAGCATGGTGTAGTGAATGGAGGGAAAACCTTAGTGTGAAGAAGACCTAGCATCAAGTCCTATTTCTGACACATACCAGTGTGCGACTGTGAGCAAGCCCCTTAACGTCTTAATGTTCTAAATTATTCCCCAAGATTTAAGTCACAAATGATTTTTAAGTCTCGAGTTCTATAAAAAGAATTCCCTAAAATGATAAAATTACAGGTATGGATCCAGAGTAAATAGAAAATCCAAAGAATAGAACTGAGTGTGTTTTTGCCACTACAAATCAAAGAAAAAAATTTTCATTTTCTAGTAGGTGGAGTTTACAAAATATAGATGAATTTATCAAAATGTTAGGCAAAAGCACATATACATGCATGTGAGACGAAGTCAATTCTCAATCTGTGTTAGGGAAGGGAACATATGAAGCAATTTCAAAACCAAAAATCATGCATTCAGCTAACTGGTAAATCCATTAGTAAGGAAACCTTTAACAGGGTTTGAAGGTTATCTCATTTCTGTATAAATAGCCTTTATAGACTTTTTTTTTTTTTTTTAAAGCAGAGACAGTATTTAACTTATACTTCAACATATTTAACATGTATTGATCTACCTGCCATCTGGAGGAAGGGGTGGAGGGAAGAAGGAGAAAAGTTGGAACAGAAGGTTTTGCAAGGGTCAATGCTGAAAAATTACCCATGCATATATCTTGTAAATAAAAAGCTATAATTAAAAGAAGAAAAAACCCAAAATAAATAAATAAATAAAGCAGAGACAGTTATGCATACTACACTATGTCCTGCATGAGAAAAATGGCTTAATGTTGTGTCAGTACACTGGAATTGCCAATATTTGTTTATTCAAAGGGGAATAATACCTCTCTTTTCTTCTCCCCCAGAGCCTCCTTCCCTACTCTCAATTCAGGCACTGTGGCCCTGTGTGTGGCCCAAGCTTGTGGAGGGACCACAGTGCCTTAGGGATTTTGCCACTGTCATGGTAACTTCCCCCAAGTTTTTTCCAAAAGGGCCTGACTACTACCCCAACTTCTCCCCCCAAAATGATCCTGACTAGAATCATTATAATGCTAATAGGAAGGACTGGAATCTAGTTAGTAAAGCCAGATTCTTTTCTCTGAAATATTTCTGGGAATCAGACTGACATCTTAGCATTTCTTAGTCATGTTCAAGGTTTTCAGGGTTTTTTTGCTGTCCTATATTTTAAGTATTTCATCAGAATTGCTTACTCTGGTACCATTCTGTGCACCTCATTATGTTTTAATGCCATTTTTTATTGCTGAGAAACTTAATATAATTATTTCCCATTTCCCCTATTAAGGTTTGAACAGGCTTTTATTACCAGTTTGATCAGTAGTGTGGTGAAAACGGAGGACAGTTATTTTTGGATAGCTCTTCAAGACCAAAATGTTACTGGAGAATACACTTGGAAAACAGCAGAGCAAAAGGATGAGCCAGTACAATTCACAAACTGGAACAAATATCAACCAAGTAAGTAAAATATATTGCAGCATAACTTAAATTTTCAACACTAACTCCTGATCCTTTGTTCTTTTAGCCCAATTTCTTCCATCCATCAATTCATTCCCTTTCTTTCTTCCTTAAAATCTCTTTACATCTCAATCCACTCACTAACTACCAGTATTTGTCAAGGGACTGGTAGTTAGGCTGCCTACCTTTTTTTTTTTTTTTTGGATGTTTTAGGGTCAGTTCTTTCATTTAGTAACGATTTATTGAGAACTTTTCATGTGCTAGATGCTCTGCTAGACACTGGAAAATGCAGAGATGAATCAAATTATTCTCTGTCTTCATGAAGCTTGCAGTCACACCATATGTACATGAATAGAATGAAGGGAGAGTATGATATATACACATACTATTATCATATAAAGCAGTATGTACCTAAGGCTATGAGTTATATAAAGAAAGTATCACAAGAATTCAGAAGAGGGAAAAACAGCTTTCTTCTAGGGTCATAATGATATAGCTAAATAGCATCTATGTAGCATTTGTATACTATTTTACATATATTATCTCATTTGATTCTCAAAACAATCCTGTGCAGTATTCACTAGCATTATCCCTAGAAATGAGGAAATTAAGTTTAAGAAAGTTTGTGACTTGGCCAGGTCCACACAGGTATTAAATATCTAAACAAGGATTTAAACTCACATCTTCCTGACTCTAAGTCCATGCTTTATTCTATGTGCCCCCTAGCTGGTATCAGGAATCACTGCATGGAGGAGATGATTTTGAAGTAGGCATCAAAAAAAATGGATTGAGGGAGATCATTTCAGATGCAGGGAATAATTTTAGCAAAGATGGAACTGGGGAAATCATGAGCTGTATATAGGAAATAATATGGAGCTTTATTTAGCTGGAGAATAAAATATATGTAAGGAATCCTGGAAATAGGATAGGAAAAGTAAATTGAGGCTATATTGAGAAAGTACCATGCATTTGGACTTGGTATGAAATTGGAAGATCAGCGATTGAAGAGTTTTGACTGAACAGCAAGTTCAAAAAAGTGATTTTTAGAAAGAGTAACAGTAAGTGGTGTAACAAGGTAGATCGAAGGGAGAGAGGGACAGAAGGTGGGATGAGCAGTTAGGGAAAAATATCACTATGACCCAGATAAGCAATGAGGGGCTGAACTAGGGTAATGGCAGTGAGAATCAGCAGGATTTGGTGACTGACCCAAAGTAGCTGGGATAATTACTACTAAACCAAAGATGTGTTAGAACTGTACACCCCAATGCCTGCCCATGTTCTAAGGCCACAAAATCCATTTCATCACAGATTCCACCATGTATTGAATTGGCTCTTGATGTTCAGAAACCCTGGTGGGTTTGAAAACATTCTCTAGTTCTAATCTACACTCCTTGGCTGACTTCCTCAGTCTTTTAAGACCTTATTAAAATGTGGAAAGACCCCCTCAACATCTCTAGAAAAAAGAAGAGCAAAGGAGGAAAAGATCAAAGACAATTCAATCAGCTGAGGGCACAATTAAGAATTTCAGCTCAGTTATTTTGTGAGGGAGAATTCAAGTTAGGCTACATGACCTGTGACATTCTTTTCAGATCCAGAATTTGGTAGTTTGGAGAAAGATGATTTAGACTGCTATTTATTGTCATTAGTCAAAAAAGACTAGAAATTGCTGACTTTTTACCACATTAATTAAGAAGTATGGCAATTCACATACAATGAGCTTTTTTTCATTAATGTTTTTTCCTTAATATCTCTTTATGTTTCAATTCACTTACTAACCCCTGGTTCTTACCAAGAAATTGTAGATAGGCTGCCATTTTAACAGATGTTTGGGAGTTGGTTCATTCATTTAATAACAATTTTGATAAATCTACACGTTATTTTTGCTTATTTTATACTGAAGAGAGGAACTGTACTGAGGAAATAAAGGGAAAAGAACAAAACATCAATATGATTTAACTACAAAGAATGATATATTAGAAATGGGGCTTTCATTTTTTATTCAGAATAAAAGTATTTTTACTCTGAATAAAGACTAAAGCACCAATTCTAACATACTTTGGAGCATTGTTATAAAGAACTATACTTGTCAAAATAAATTAACTCTATTCTGGGAAGTAAAATTCCTTGGCTTCTATGTCAGGGAAGCAGTGGGGGAGGGGAACAAGGGAGGGAAGAGAAGGAGGCATATTTGCATGTTTGTAAAACTTGGAATATATAACAGAACTCCCTGTCATTAGTAAGTTTCTGCTGTAATTTATTTGACTGGCACGACTTGTCTTGCCTTTTCCCTAAGCAAAAATGCTGTTGTGATGCTCAGTTTGGCTGCTGATGCTGATTGACAGTGAGCAAATTGTCTTTGAATAAGATGAAAATGTAAATCTTTTTGAAGAAAATGGCAATATAAAAGCCCTTGTGTTTTCCTTTTCCCCTTAAATTGCAGCTTGCAGAAACAGTACCCTAAATCACATTTTCTTTTCTACCTGTCACAAAAGAATCCATTAGCCCAGCCTCTTGTGTCAGAATCTTAATCTAGCCAAGACTGACTAATAAATTGACCACTGAACAGGAAGCTGACTGCTTTTCATAAACTCAGCCAAAGCAGTGACCTTGTGTGTTACCAACAAAATAATCACTCAGTGATGGATTCACAGTTCTGCCATTTTCAATCAAAAAGCAAATTTGTGGTATGTGCTCTTTTATAAGGAATAAAAATGCAGGTCATTGACCAAGAGAAATATTTCAGATCCATATTAATTAATAGTATTGATTAAAACATGTGATTACAACTAAGGTCTTCCTTAGTTACAATGCAGCCAATGATTAGAAGTTTAAATGCATTTCATGATTTGGACCTTTAAAATTAAATTGTGCTTTGTCTCTGATAGGAAGGAATAGGTCAGGTAAGACAATGCCAAAGAGCATTTTGTGACCAAAATTGGAAGTTACCTATTATCTGACTAGAGAAAAAAGGAAGATTTTTGAAATATATAGCCTGTTTTACATTCACCGTATAATAACTGTGTCCTTTTCAAACATGTTTTGGAACTGCAGATTCTAGGGTTCTCTGAAGAACAGTTCTCTTTATCCCAATGAGTATATATCAAGTGTGTATAAAGATATGCACCCAATGGTGCCAAGAAATGGGCAATTGTATGCCAGAGAGACATAAGTGCATTCACTAGAACAAGTGAAACATTTAATTATACTAATAGCTAATGTTTACATAGTACTTAATGAGTATTATCACTGAGATCACTGAACTGTTTTTTTAACCTTTCAGTAATCATTTCAATATTTTTGCTTTTTCTTGTAATCCTATATTTTTGATTTTGTGCCTTTAAAAACATAATTCTGTGAATGCATCATTAGGCTTTTCCTCAAACTGTCAAAGAGGTCCATGACACCAAAAAAGGATTACGAACCCCTCATATAATGCTGTAAGGTTTGTAAAGCATTTTATATTTAAATGTAGATATCATATATATGTATATACAAAATCACAGTTTCTCTTCATAACAATCTTATGTAATACTTGCTATTAGGGCCCTCATTTTACAGAGAAGAACCGAGGCTAAGAGAGATTAATTAACTTACTCAGGATTACACAACCAGTAAGTAACTGCAGCAGTATTTGGCAGCTAAATGGTATTGCGCATGGAGTCAGGAAGATCTATGGTCAAATAAAGTCTCACATGTAGTATTTAGTATCATCTATCTTTCTATAGTTGCTAGCAGAATACCTTAAATATAGTATTTATTTAATAAATGAAAGGAAGGGGAATAAGGAAGGAATGAAGGAAGGAAGGAAGGGAAGGAAGGAGGAAATGAATGGAAGAAAGAAGGAAGGATTTAAAGGTAATAGGCATGTTAAAAGTACTAGAGAAAAGGGGGACCTAGAGAAACATGGTAACTATCTTCAGAGACCTGAAGGATTTTCCTGTGGAGGGGCAACTATACTTTTCTGGCCCTATAAAGCTGAAAAAGAAACAATTCCTTAAAAATTACAAACAGATTTCTGTTCAATTTGAGATAAAACTTAGATTAGATTTCTAAAGTCCAAAAAACTGCTTCAGAAAGTAGAAGGTTCTATATCAGACATGATTCCTATCTAAGTACAGATGGTTAACCATAGCCCCTTCAGCTCTAAGATGCTAGGATTCTGCAAGATACTATACTAGGAGCTATAGAAACAAAGAGGAAAAATTATATTTTCTCAATTCTAATTGACAAATATTCAAATAGTGGAATGTGACAAAAATCCATAATAGAAATCAGAATGAGATATGTTTTAAAACATTAAAATGTTTTTTAAAGAATAAGAAAATTAAAGAGTCAAGGCTAAATACAAGAGGCATAAGAGACTAGGAAAAGAGAAATCTTCAGCTGGAAGGATCAGGACAATCTGTAGTTCACTACAGATCACTGGTGAATGGATGTCAGTCAAGAAGTGGATCTGCAGGAACTCTGCTTCTTTGGTCTGTTTCTCTTCAATATTTTTATTTAAATTTTGGATAAAGACAAGTATAGTATGCTTGTCAAACTGTGGGTGACATGAAGCTTAGAAGAAATCTGTGACAGAATAAGGATTTAAAAAAAAAAAATTCGGGAAACTGGAATGTCAACCCACATCTAACAAGATGAAATTTCAAAGGTATAAATTTAAAGTTCTATATTTGGGATTCACAAAAAATTAGTCATACAGGTACAGGATGAGGGAAACTTCATTTTCACATTTTTCCTGTGAAAAAAATTTATTAGTTGATTCCATATTAAATGAGTCATTAGTGTAATGTACTGTCACAAAAAGAAAAAAGAACCTCCAATTCATCTTTGACTACATTAATAGGATTATAGGATCATAGATTTAGAAGTGGAAGGGGCTTTTGATCCACACAGATCTTTTTATAAATGAGGAATTAGGAGTTAGGAATTAGGGTAAGTGACTTGCATAAGGTCACATAGTAACAGCTGGGATACAAACCCACGTCAGCTGACTCCAAATCCAGCATACCCTCAACTGCTAAGTGTAAGGTCTAGAATTAGGAAGATAACTACCATGCAATATTATGCAAAAGTAAAATGACTTTTAGTTGATAGTAAGCCCCTGCGATATGCCTATTAAGCACCTACTATGTGCCAGGCAGTGAGGTAGCACAGTGGATAGAGAACTGGGCCTGAAGTTAAGAAGATTCATCTTCCTAAGTTCAAATATGGTCGCACACACATAATAGTTGCATGACTCTGGACAATCCACTTAATCCTGTTTGCTTCTATTTCCATATCTGTAAAATGAACTAGATAAGGAAATGGCAAACCACTCTTTGCCAAGAAAACGCCACTGGACTCACAAAGAGATAGACATGACTGAAATGACTGAAGAACAAGAACTAATTGTGCCCAGCACTGTGAAGCACTGAAGATGCAAAAAAGACAAAAATGGCACTTCCTCTCACAGAGCTCACAGTTTAACTCAGTTCAATTCAACAAGCCTTAATTAAATACCTCCAGAATATAAGGCACTGTGCAAGTGACTCAGAATACAAAAATAAAATAAAAAACAATTCCTGCCCTCAAAGAGATTAAAATTAACTGGGGAATATATGCAGATTAGTAAATGCAAGATAATTTGTGAAAGAGGAAGCACAAATAATTAGAAAGATCTGAAAGCCATAATTTAAGATGAATATTGACAAATGAGCACACACAGAGGATAATGATCAGATCAATGAAGAGTCCCAAAACTTTATCATATTGGCAAATAACATTGTTGTTGTTCTTTAGTCGTGTCTGATTCTATGATATTATTTAAGATTTTCTTGGCAGAGATACCAGAGTGGTTTGCCATTTTCTTGTCCAGCTCATTTTATAGATGAGGAAATTGAGGCAAAAAGAATTGAATGACTTGCCCAGAATAAACACAGATCTGAGATCAAATATGAATTCATGAAGATGTCTTCCTCTGCCCACTAGTCACCTAGTATTGTTTAGACAATTAGGGAAACTGGGTCAGGACATTAAAAGGGAACTGTGGCATAACACCACAATCTCTAGAGAAAGAAACTTGACTCTGGGGCACAGACGACTTTCACTCAGTCTTTAGAACACTGTCTCCATCTTGCGAGATAGCTTTCACAATTCAATTGAGCACTTCAGGGATTAACACTCCTTATTATGAAGCAGATTAAAAGTTTCAAAGAAGTTACTAAAATCTTCCTAAAAATAACTTCATAGTGATAAATACAAATTTTCCCCATTTCATTCACTCATTCAACAAATATTTACATGTAATATTGTAACACGAGTTTGCAAAAGTACAAAGCTTTGCAAAACAACACAAAAGAACCATAAATTCAGATTGTTACTGGCTCTCTGATTGTCCAAATGATATAATGTGCATTGCCACATTATGGTCACATTTTATTATAATATTTTAATAGAGACCTAAGTTCATCTCTGTTACTTACCACCTGTATGACTGTGTCATATCTACATTTAGCTGCAATCACAATTTTCTCATTTGAAAAATAAAGGGATTGAACTTCTACCTCTAAAGTCTACGAGTATATGAATATCACTGTGAAATCATCTTAATTAGAGTAATATAATGCAATTATTAAGTGTTTCCTAGATGCAAAGCCCAGAGTGATATAAAGATAAATAAAACATGATTCTTACCATTGAGAAAAGCTTACAGTGTTGTAGGTTCACTTGGATTTGCCATCTTTATTCACCAGCAAAGGATGGAATTTCTTTCTGGAATCAAGAAGGAACAAACTGTAATGCCGGAGAAAACTGTGGCACAACAAAACAACTGTAATGGATAAATAGATTTTCAAAAATTTCAGTTGGTTCTTGGAGGATATATGGTAGGCAGTCATGGATTCAGTAGTAAGGATGCCTTTTTCTCAAGACCTAATGGTGGCAAAGGATGGGATCTGGGGGCTCAGGGAAAGTTTCTTACTTCAGTTGTTCCCTATCTAGAAATAGAGATTAATCTCAAAAGGAAAGTTCTTGCCAATCTTTGGAAAAGTAGATGAAGAGAGGTGAAGAGAGAAGCCAAGACAAAGAATGTAAAGGCCTTTCTGCAGAGTTGTCACTGTGTGATTAAAAAATGTGAACAAAATGGGAAGCAATGAAGGGGCCTTCAAGGAGATGCATAATTATGAGAAACGATGAAAGCTTCCAGAATTGATAAAAGCAGGTCTGTTTGTCAGTGAGTAGCCAAGAGCTGTTACAGATGCTAGAATTCAAAGAAGATGCAGCTTGAATTTTCCTCGGACAGTTTTTAAACTTGCAATCTGATGGCATTTACCAAGATGGTTATCTGGATCACCAATGAAAAATGAAGTGATTGTTGGCTTTGGAGAAAGATGATTCATCATTAGATCCTTATAGGTAACATGATGATGTTCATTGATTGTGCTCATTGATAGAAAATGATGAGCACACAGATCATGTTCATGCCTGGATTTCCTCTTCGTGATCTTGTCCTTGTTCAAGCATCATGGTTAGCCAAGGGATTGTGTCCACTTTAAAAGGAAAGTCTGTTAGCATGCAACCTTGATTAGGGCAGGTGACTTTGGCAGGGATTCTCTGTGGTGTTCCTGGAAGGTATTTGTTAAACTATGTTTTGGGCAAGATTCTTTGGGTTTCTCATGTAATTTGTCTCCCAAACTCAGGTGTTAGGTAGTCTCTAATCTGATAAAAGTCCATGTAGACTCAAACCCAAATATAATCCTAGGCAGAACCCACAAAATGGTCAAGGAGCATTGTGCAACTAACCAATAGTCTTGGAATGAGTTTTGGAGGTTTTTCCTTTCCTCCTTCCAGTTCAACAAGATGCAACATCAAGGTTACCTTGCTAGTTAGTGGCAAAGTCAGGAATAGAATCCAGTCTCTTTGATGCTTGACCTTCTTTCTATCCACTGAACTACACCCAAGTTCCTATACGTCATACCTAAGCAATCATTTTCCTCATGTTTGACTCAGCTTCCCAAATCTGTAGTATAGTAGTGCCTGGCCCATACTAGCTTTCCCTAACTACTCCCATGGTCCAGGATCTTCTCAACTATTTAGCATCATCAAAACAATCTTTCTTATGTTCCAAATCCCCTGGCACTTAATAGGAGAGCCAGATAACTAAATGTGTTATTTTCTTGATGAGTTAATATTTTGTCTTTCCCAGAAATACATTCTCTTTTAAACAAAGACTTTCCACAAACTATGCTCTAACCAAATAAATCATTTTAACTGTTAACTCTCACATTACAGCATGTGAGCAATGGCCTATGGGAAGAGCAGACTTTCTGCCTTAGTTATGACATATAAATAGAAAATACAGTTAGGTCATAGAATAAGTGGCTTACCCAGCTTTACATTTTAACTTTTCAAATTGACTAAAATGTACTTCATTCCTACATATGTGATATTTTCTGTCCCTCTCCTCTTGTCTTTGTTGAGTATCTTTGTGGGGGGCAGGAGAGGAAGGGGAAGAAGATAAAGAGAATTGAATGAAAACTATGGATGCAACTTCTAATCTAGCATTACAAACTAAAGTCCAAACTTCCCTAGATTTTCTTTTCTTTTTTTTTCTTTTGAGGGAGTTACCAAGCTTAAGAAATAGCCCTTAAACTAAGAAAAGAAACTTTCGTGATTTTTTTACTTATTATCTGCTATGCTTCTTATTTAGCTTTGCAAGCATCACCATGATATAGGATTGTAAATTCTGTTTGTATCTCCCTTAGCCCAGCCTCCCTTTATTATACCCCTTTATAGCTTCTTTGGGGGCTGAGTCTCTAAAATTTAGGTCAAATGTTCCATTAAGGTAACCACTTTAAAATACCAATAACACTCATACAGCATTTTTCATCTTCATAGTGGTTTACAAATATCTCCTTTCTTCACTAATGAAGATGAGTTGGATTTCTACAGTGTCTAAAACCAAAGCTATTTAATCACTGTCTTACAGAAAAAAGTAAAACAAAATGCAAGACTAACAAAAAAAGTATGTTACATTTTAAATTTGCTGATTCCAAGCTCTGCAAAAACTCTGGGTTTTTTTTTTCCTTCCAATGTGTAAGCAAGACTTTTCTACTATAAAGTCCCAGCATCATAATGAAATTGAAGATATATCTACAACAGCCCAGCTTTTCCCATAAGACCTACAATCTAGCTAGGGAGTGTATTTTAGGCAACTCGAAGTGAAGAAAACTCATGTTATAAATTCCCTATACATAGAAATTTTTTGGCTGACAATATATTTATCAACTCTCCTTTCTAATTGCTCACACTGAGGGCATGGCATTTAGAGAGATAGCAAGGTTCGGTGGGTAAAGAACTGGAGTAGGTAATTAAATACTTAAGTTCTGATCTCAGTTCTTCTGTTAGCTATGTGACATTGTGTGAGTTACCCTTTCTCTCTAATGCCCATTTTTTTGTATGTAAAAACAGGTGTAATTAAATAATCTCTGGGATCATTTCCTGCTCTAAAATTCTCTAAAAGTTGAGATGAGATCCTCCAGTTCCCTTTGCCTACTGATCAAAATGTTTTGAGTAGATAATAACACTGAATTATGGGACACAGCAAATTGTCTAATGCAACTTCTCTCTAATATCTCTTTACACTCTAGGAGTATCATGTATGTTACAAGGTCAGCTATTTCCTCTGTTTTCTACATTTTAGTTGATTCCACCTTAAGATAATCTCTTTTCCACATCTTTGACTAACTTCCTTTCCTCTTTTCTTCTAATTCTTACCCAGAAAACTTTTCTCCTCCCTTCTCCATTTCTGTTTTCCTTTTTCACTTTATCCCCTCTCTAATCCCTTACTTTACTGATTTCCCCTCTCCTTATTCTATTTATGAACTTAATCATGACTGATAAGTATGAATAGTATAGATAATGAATCCTAATCAAGAAAAAGAAAGGTCATAAATTTTGAAGTGAGAATATATGTAAGAAAATAGTGGCATCCTCATCTGGCTTAGAACTTCCCCTTCTCACAAATCTCTGTCTACCTCAGTCAATCTTAGGTGGTTGATGTAGTAAATTATGTGACTTTTTGGTATTCAAATGTTGGGGTTCAGTCATGTGAAGAATTTTTTTGGCAAAAGGTAGATTTATTTAGGAGAAGAGGTAACAGACAAAATGAGATACGATACTAGAAGTGGTAAATATGAAATAGAGTTGGGAGAGCACATAGCAAGAAAAGAGTTTTAATAATTAATGATAGAAAAGACAAGTTCCCTAGTGGAACTCACAATCAACCTCTGTAAGGCTGGGGTAGCCCTTAGGTGGCAGCACATTTAATGATTTAGCTGTAAGAAGAAGAAAGACACCATAAGACATAATGGGGATTGAGAGAAGAGGTATCATGAAGAATGGCAGGGATTGAGAGGAGAGACTGGGGGGGGGGGGGGGAAGGAGGGAGAGAAAGACACCAGGAGGCAGAGTGCCATGGTAGACTGACCCAACGGGATTCAGCAAAGATGGCATAAGCCATGGACAAATTTATAAGGAAATTTAACTTCAGGGACATGACTGGGATTTTTGCCAACACATCCAGGACCTTATCAAATCCATAAATAATCAGAAAAGCACTTATTTTGTGTTGGCCACTATGCTAAATACTGGAAATACCAAGACAAAATGAATATATTAACATTTTAAAAATTAAAATAATTAAAATTTCAAATGTTTTTCTTGGTAAGTTCTTAGCACTTATGCTAAATTAAAGCTTAAAAGTATATTCATAATTTAATTGATTATCTAATTTGATTAACATTACTTAAGTGCCTACTATATTCAGTGTCTTGTGCTAGGCATTATGGCATACATAAAGATGTGTTAGACATAATCTCTACCTTCACCAAGGATCCTACAATCCAATAAGATTAAACAAATATGCAAATATTAAATGGTGATATAAATAATAAAAGAATGTAATCAGTGCCTTTCAAGAGGTTTATTTTGTTTTTATTTTAAGTGTTATAGGGATTTAGGGAGGAGAAAAAGCCTTTCTAGTTAGGATTGCCATGGAAGATATGGCAGTTTAGTTGCTCTTTAAAAGATGAGTTGAAGTTCAAAAAAGGAGACTCAAATGTAGGCCATTCCAGGAAGAGAGGGGAGGAATGGAGAAAGGAAACTTGAGTCTTGTGGTGTTCTCTTCTTTTGTATAATATATGATGGTTCTCTCTGGGAGCAGGTTTCTTGGGGACGTTTTCTGGAGGCAGCCTTAGTTTCAGTTCAGATCAATAATCACTTCAAATACAGCCAGCTGATAAAATCCAAACGTTTATTTTCTCCTTCCAAGTCTTATCTCTTTTCTTGGGCCCGGTTAGCTTTCTGAGAGGCCTCTTTCCCTCCTTGGTTCCAAGAACTCTTGCAGCTCTCTCTGAAACTCCAGTTCTCAATCTCAGTCTTGGTTCTTCTCCTCCAAATCCTTCGTTCTGCCTGACTGCAGTCTCTAGCTTGTCAATCTTCTGAACTGAACTCTCACTCTGTCAATCTTCCGAAGTGACTTCTGGCTCTAGCTCAACTCCGACTCATGGCTTCTTCTGAACTAACTGAATTCAATGACTCAGCTCTTTTTTATGCTCTCTCAAAGGTTGACTCCTCCTCTGAGAGTAGGATTATGGGAGGTATGAATTCACAGAGTTACAAAACTAACTTTGTGTACCTCCCATACTTGTGAACACGTGTTCCAAACTTGTGAACTAATGTGTATGAGCTCTAATGTGTGACCTCTAATGTCTAAACTCTTAAAGGTGCAAACCCAAGCACACAAGCATTGCTTCCATCAATTCCACTTAGTACCTTGTTTCAAGTTCTGGCCCATAACATCTCCTTGTAGGATCACATTAATCATACTGAACTATGCTAAATTAGATAATTATTGTCTCTATCAATTCTAATGACTTAACACTTTGTAAGGATTCCAACAGAGACTAGCTGCCATTTATAATATTGTTTCTTTGGGAGAATGTATTCCTTTCTATGAACAGCCAACTTGCTAATACACTCATGGAATAGAACCCATTTGAAACTTAAGAAATAAGAAATAGATTTGTCACTTCTCTATATTGCACCCTAATTCTGCAGATATGCCTTGTTGTGTTAAATATTGGGGGAAGTTGTTTAGAATAAGCATAGTCTCTGACTTTGAAGAACTTTAATTAATATATAAGTTGCATAAATAACTGTAACACAAAAGAAATTCAACTGCTGTTCTTCAGTCATGTGCAGCTCTCCATGACTTCATCTGAGGTTTTATTTGCAAAGATACTAGAGTGGTTTGTCATTTCCTTCCTCCTCATTTTATAGATGAGGAAATTGAGGCAAACAGAATTAAGTGACTTTCCCAGGGTCACACAGCTAATAAGTAGGTGAGGCTAGATTTGAATCTTCCTGTTTCCAAGTCAGCTTTATCTACTACATCATCAATTACCCAATATAAAAATACTTGTGTTTTAGAGAGGTGCAAAATACTTTTTTGATGTTACAATTTGGAGTTCAGTTGTTTCAGTCATGAATAACTCTTCCTCACTCCATTTGTGCTTTTCTTGGCAATATTAGCAACTGAGAACTCATAAATTCTTGAGACGGTGAAGTTTAGAGGAAAGAATGCTAGCTTTGGAATCAAAAGATCTGTATTCAAATACTATCTTAGTCAAGTCTCAGCTTCAGTTTCTACATTGATAAAACAGGAAATTTGGACTAGACCTATTAGGGTTTCTACTAGTTAAAATTCTGTGATTGATTGTAAGAGTTAGGAAGACCGTTTGAGGTCATCCAAATATCTCTTTTTACAAATAAAACTGAGCTCTGCAGAAGTGAAATGATATAGGTAGCAACAGGGCTAGGATTAAAACTTGCTTTCTGGTATTTTTTCCAAATTCCTAATTCTGGTATTTTTTTCCCCTAACATGCCATACTTTCTTGGTGAAGTCTTCTCAGAGGAGGGCCCTACAGCCCTTCTTTCTCTTCTGAAATCAAGCAGGGGCAACCCTGATAATATTTAGAATAGTTAAGAGATTCCAAAAGGTTGGTCATGGCCATGCAATAGAAATCAGTCATTTCTTACCATTTGTTATATGTGCCAGACACTATGCTAGGCGTTGGGAAAACAAAGACTAGAACAAGACAGATGATATCCTCAGGGAACTTACACTCTATCAGAAGAAACAACATACACACACACACACACACCATATATATGGTGTGTGTGTGTGTGTGTGTGTGTGTGTGTGTGTGTGTGCATGTATATGTACATATACATATATAATATATATGTATATGTACATATAATATATACACACAAAGCAGTTTCAGGTGTTCACTGACAGATTAAGGATAAATCAAGAAACACCTCATGTAAATGATACTTGACTTGAACTTTGAAAGTAGTTCAGTTTTATAAGCGAGTGCAAGGGATAATGTTGTAAAAAATTACCCTGGCATGGATTCTGTCAATACAAAGTTATTATTAAATAAAATAAAATTTAAATTAAAAAAAAAAAAGAAAGTAGTTCAGTTTCAAAAAGGCAGATATTTGTGAGAATTAGAAGTTTTCACAATTAATAATATTTTTTCAAATCACATTTAAACATAGTTTTCTTTTCATTTTTGTTGATAGTTAAAATATTATTTTATTTTTTCCCAAATACATGCAAAGATAGTTTTCAACATTCATTTTTATAAAACCTTGTGTTCTAAATTTTTCTCCCTCCCTCTTGCCTCCCCTTCCCCAAGACAGCAAGCATTCTGATATAGCTTAAGTATTTGCAATCCTAGAAGGCAGATATTTGGAGGACAACTAAAAACAATCCTTCATTTTCTGTGACTGCCATGTGTATTTAGCCCAATGTCTGAGTTTCCTGCTTGAAAGAGACTAAGTGCCAAATTCTTTCTTCTCTCTTACAATTTTCTATCTTCATTCTGTTCACCAGAGAAGAATAGAAATGAGGCAATCAAGCCAATGAGTGCCTTTACTTTTGCATTTTTATTGTTATTGTCTCAGTATTTTATTACAGGATGTTAGTTATTCACTACTGAGATGTTTCACCTGAGCACAAAATGATGTTGTCTCATGTTAAATCTGCTTGTTTTCTGGTTTTTAGGCTACAGTGGAGGCTGTGTAGTTATTCGGGGAAGGAATCCCCCTGGTTTCTGGGAAGTCAAAGACTGCAAGAAATTTAAAGCAATGTCCCTGTGCAAGCAACCAGTGACAGTACAGAAAGAGACTGAGCATGAAGAGAGATGGCCTTTTCATCCTTGCTTATTGGGATGGGAATCAAAACCCAGTCTCACCAGTTGCTACAAGGTGAAAGAAAGACCTTGTTAGGATTATTAATTCAGTTCACATTTGCGTACCTTTCATCTATGTTTCCTGAAGACCTAAGTGATAAATACAAATTCAGAAGGAATTCATTCCTGGAGTCACTTACAATCAGATGACATCATGCATATAAAATGCGTTGTAAATGTGAAATGCTCCATACATGTGAATTGGTATTATTGTCTGGGCTACAAAGTCGAATTCTGAATTTCCCTAAAGACTATAAGTGTGTAATTAATCCTGGGGCCCCAAACAGTATAGCTTATATTGATAAGATTCAAGGAAATATAAGAAAAACAGAGTGGAAAATACCTGGAAATGAGAATAGATTGATTTTTTATTATATGTGAGTAAGTTAATTGAAGCCTTATTATAGGTCAGTACAATTTTATACTGTTTAATCACTCAATAAACATTTATTAAACATATACTATAAAGCAAGCACTATGATAGGTGATGGGGTTATAAAGATAAAAAATTAAATAATTCAACTTCAAAAGAGCTTATTCTTAAGGGTAACCTTTAAACTGTCTCAGGAGCCTGAAGGTTCTACCCACTTTATTTACATTTTTTAGATTTTTGTTTATGTGTGCATATGTGTACTGGTAATATTAAAAGGCTTAGAAGAAGACCTCTACTCAAATCAACAAGTCAACAAGTATTCATTAAGCACCTACTCTATGAAAGGCACTGTGTATTGCATTGCTCCCAAAGAAGGATTTATGGAAGAAAATGGACAAGACTGTACCAGAGTATTGCTGCAGTGATTGGTCCTAATTTAGTATATTAGTGGTATGTGTGCATGATATGGAGGGAAAAGCATTAGGTTGGAGATCACAAGGCTTGAGTTCAAATCCTGACTTTGAAACTAACAGGTAGTGTAGCTTTGTACAAATCGCTTAATCACTTTGGGCCTTAATTGAGTCAACAAGCATTTGTTCAGAACTTGGTGTAATATCCAGACTAGTTTCTGGTGGGGCTCAGGATCAGTCTGAGACCTTGGGGTTAGTGGGGGAGTAAAGTGAAGGAGGCAGAAGAGCAGCCACCACATGGCTGGTCAAAGATGGAGTCTGGAGCCTTCTTTGGGGCTGAGATCCTCGTGGCTGAGAGAGCCCTCTGTCTCTGGGACTCCCTCAAATACCCCAGCACAACTATATAGGACCCCCCCCCCCCCCCCCAACTGGGCATACACAGCTATAGAATGTCACATCACCACATTACCCTAAGTATACACCAACTAGATTGACCCCATCATTGCATTACATCAAGTTTGTGCTTAGAGAACCACCATCTCCCACCCAGTAGGTACTTAACTACAAGCACCTGCTGTCTTAGATTCAAATACACTCTTTCAGGGTTCCAGCCCCCTACAGAGAGGAGTAAAGGAAATCTACATGTTGCTTTTCAGAGCAAAAGTTTAAAAAAACAAGGGAAAATTAACACTTATGGGACACATGCCAGTAACTCAGCCAGTGACAGAGTCACTTAGCAGCATTTATTAAGTACTTAACACTGTCCTAGAAGCTATGCTGCCTTTTGGGGAAGCAGAGGAATGCCAGGAAAATACTCTTGAATTCAAGCAAAAAATTAAAAGCCCGGTAGAGAACTTATGTTTATTTTATTTTATTTTTCCATTCTGGGTAGGATTCTACATGTGAAATGCTAACTCAGATTTCATAGGGAATGAAGGGATAAACTCTCCTTATATAGGGTCTAACAAGGAAGAAAGAATTTATTAATGTAACTTTGTATAAACATGTATATGCATGTATATATTCCATAGCAAGCAATATTGATCTGTTTACATTCCTCAGAGTAAGGACTAATACTTGCAATTACAAAATTCTTAGAAACAAAACTATGTCCTTATATATGTAATAAGAACTACTTAGACTAGCTATTATGCAAAGCATTACAGCAATTAACATTTTGTTGATCCTACAAGTATACATAGCAATTGTTGGTATGTGAGGGTAGATATTTTGTGAATTAGAGTGAATCAGGAAGGAGCTACATTTTGAGTTATAATTAAAAGATGAAAACAGGAAATGTGATGTATAAAGGTTGGAACGCAGGTTACCTCAAGGTTAGCATAGGCAAAGTCCAGAGGGGTGGAGGGTAGGTTTATTAGATTGGTATCAAAGACAGGCTGGTGTATTGAGTTCAGATAAAGAGACTTCCAACTTTAAACGGCCTTCAGAAGTCAAAGTCTGTAGTGCTAGAATATAAGGCCCTCTGAGCATAAACTCCCTAACTTATATCATAGAAGGCAATTCAGTTCTATTCCCTATGGTGAGAACAATTAAGTAGAAATCTAGAGCAGAACTTTTTAAACTTTTTCCACCCATGATCCCTTTTCACCCATGGAATTTTTACATAATTGCAGGTATATTTGTTACATGATCCTATTGTTATAAACCTGCAATCTGCAATTTAAGAACCCAGGAATGTATGTATCACCAGGTACTATACTTGGTTGTTCAGCTAAGATTTAGCATCCCTGTAATGCCTCAGTTTGAAAAGTCAATGTTCTCCCATCTCAACCCTGAATTGAAGATTTTAAGATTCTTAATCTTTAGGCCCTCCCTCCTTCAGGTCTAACTCTAGCCTTCATGGAAGATTTCTACAAATTGGGCTCACAATTAGTTCTCCCTTTTCAGGGTTAAATATTTAATATATCCTTGACAAATAGGTTACCTGCTATTTCTGTGCCTGGAATGATCAGTGTTGCTGAATTTTTTTTTTTAAATAACACAGGTATTCCATAGTGAGAAAGTGTTGATGAAAAGAACATGGAGAGAAGCTGAAGCATTTTGTGAGGATTTTGGAGCACATCTTGCAAGCTTTTCTCATATCGAGGAAGAGAATTTTGTAAATGAGCTTTTACTCACAAAATTTAATTGGTAAATATGTATTATTTGATTGTGAAAATTTTTCCAATGACTTTTCAGTCTTTCAGTCATGCTACCTTCTACCAAATATTCAAGGAATTTTCATCTATGTGGAAATTGGAAGCCCAGCTCTGGGTTTGTTATTTTACCTTGTACATTGGGAAGAAAATGATAACACTTATAAATTTGGAATTATTCAGCAGTTAATAAGAGGTTTACTTAGCCATAGCAAGAGAAGGATATTCAACATGGAAAGGCATTGAGAACATTTTGAATTGAGTCAACTAAGTGAAGCCCCCTTGCTTTCATTGCAAATCATGTACTGCTAAGGATCAGAAAACTCCTTGTAAAGTTCCTTTGTATGAAGACAACTAGGAAGTGATGTCAACAACCTCAGCTCTTAGTCCTCTGGCCAACTAACTCCCTTTTTTTTTTTCTTGAGGAAATTAGATTTAAGTGACTTGCACAGAATCACACAGCTAGTAAGTGTCTGAGGCCAGATTTGAATTCAAGTCCATCTGACGCAAGGACCAAAACTCTATGCAGTGTGCCTGCTGTCCCTAGCTAACCAAATCTTGAAGATGACCTTATACCTTTTGAGTAAAAACTAAATTTACTTGCATGGAAGGGTTAAAATCTGGCTCCTACTTTAAGGCAAATAGCAGATGCTGACTCAAAAAAAAATGGTGGCATCCTCTAGTTCACTAATTAACAGTCATCCTTCCTAAAACAAAGAACAGAAGCTCCTAATTTTGTTTTTGGATTCTTTCCTTTCTCTTCAGTCTAGGGAGCTTTCATTTTCATTGTCTTAATAGTACAAAATTAGACACTGCATCAGTAATAACACAGTTTTATGTGCTCTTGAAATGCCTCAAACTCTTCAAAACATGATTGTAGGTCAACAAGCATTTGTTGCCAGAACAAGCTCTGGGTGATGGGCATTATATAATCCATGTGAAGAGGATGACAAAAAAACAGAAAAGACAAAAAGTTTTGTCCTGCCCATAAAAATCCTGACAATTCATTGGAAAGAAGGCTAACAGATTAAAAAGGCAAAATATACTTATATATGAATGAATTAAAAAACAACCACTACAACAAATACAAAGTAAGACAGTTATGTGAATATTTGTATGTACCATATTTCTCCTGGAGAACTGCTTTTTTGGGACCAGAATTGTGATTTTATTAATATAGGGAACTGTTGGTGAGGAAAGGTCTACCAAATCAAATCAGCACCTGCCCTACAACTTATAGTCTAGGACAATGAGACATTAAGTAAATTACTGGGAGTCACACAGTAGAGGAGCTGTTTTTACTAGTAAACATGATAAAATTCAATCCATTAAGAAAACAGTCTGGAAAACTGCTAACTTAGTTGCAGAAATGATTTGGACTTAACATATGATATTTGGAGACGTGTCCAATTTTCTTTTCTTCCTGTAACCCTTATTCTAAAGTTTAACTATGGAAATGATCATACCAAGACCAGAGGAAACTCGGGTTAAAGAACTTTAATCTAATTTTTTACCATCCAGCCTGAGTAACTCAAATATCTGATAACAATAGCTTCAAGACAGTTTTATCCTTGGCACTAAAGAAAATAAAGCATCTGTCAAGATTTCAGGATCTTTTAAATATTTAATGCTGCAAAATTATTCTCTGAAAATTATCTTAGTGAGCTGCTTCATTGTATAATTAGTCTTTATTATTTGATTTATTGAGCCCTCTCTGGCTTGCCATATCTGTACCCTTCCTTATGTGCAGGAACATAATTGGGTGTGGCATTTCTCACTGAGTTAAAACCAGTGGTGAGTGCTGGAGATAACCCACTAAGGCTTAGACTTTTGCAGTGTCTGTGGAAATACTTATGTGTGCATTACCTTCAAAAAACTCTTCTTGGAAAATCATATTAAATACTGTGATCTCTATTAATTGCCACAGAATATGGGAGCTTTTGGCAAAACTAACAAAGGAGATGTGCAAAATAGTAAGTAAGTAATATTGCCCCTTTGGAAAAGGGAGCTCTTCCAAGCCTACATGGAAGTTCTCTTCCACATTTAACTCTTTTGAATTAAATTAACAACTAGGTCCTTAGTAGATTCCATTGCATATTGGAAAAAAAATTACATATTCATAAGTCATTATTCAACAGTTAATAAGAGATTTTCTTAGCCATATCAAAAGAAGGATATTTCAACATGGTGAGGGACTGAGAACTCTGTGAATTTAGTCAACTGAATGAAGCCTCCATGCTTGTTAGTTAACAACTTTTACTAGAATGCATAAATATTCTAACTTATGATCCTGTATTCTTAGAATGGGCTGACATTTCCTACAGCTAACTCTGCCTTACCAAAGGTAACTCCCAAAATAAAAAGCCGAAACAATGCCCAGCTTCATTAGGTAAAATTTAAAATATCAACTATGCTTGAATTGTCTGTCTGTGACACAGAATCTTACACTGGTTGACTCCTTACACTGGCAGACTAGGTCTCAATTTTAATTGTGCCAATAGCACTAAAAGAATATTAAATTTAGCCAATAAAATTTCAAAGTATCTTTTTTTCTGATTTTCTAACATTACTGTTAAATTACAGCAATAAAAACCAGAGTATTTTTGTTTTCTTTTCCCATTCCAGGACAGAAGAAAGGCAGTTCTGGATTGGATTTAATAAAAGAAACCCATTATCTGAAGGGTCATGGGAATGGTCTGATGGAACTCCAGTAAGTTTTTACAAATAGAATGGTTGAATTTGGAATGGAGCATTATTTTGAAGAACAACTGGGTGGCACAGTGAATTGAGAACTATGCTTGGAATCAGGAAGACTCATTTTCATGAATTCAGATCTATCCCCAGACACTTCATAGTTGTGTGACCCTAGGCAAATCACTTAATCCCATTTGCCTCAGTTTCTCATCTGTAAAATGAGGTCACAGAGAGTTGGACAGGACTGAAAATAGTGAACAATTACTCTAAGACAGATGATGCTAGAACTTCTTCATTTGCCTACTGAACATTGGTATAAATGTGGCAGGCTGATAATGTGGTGGTGCTAGCCAAATCTCCCCTGACCTATTCTTTTATTCTATGGATAAATTCAGAGATCCCAAACCTAAATGTGTTAGGAAAAGATAAGAATACTAAAATTTAGTTTAGCCTACAACGTTTCCTCTTGGGTTTTTCTCTGAGACCAAGGCCAAACATATAAACAGGCAAGACAATTATGCAACCATGCTTAGAAAATTTCAATGAATATTAGAAGCCTTGGAGTGCACAAAAAACCAACTCACCTGTTAGTTGGGATCCCCCAGGCTTGAACATTGGAGTTCCATACTAAATGATAGATGTAGCTCACAGATCATTGAAGGGCTCTTTTATGGAAGAAGAATACTATTCATGTTCTGTTTTATTGCAGAGGGAAGAAGGAGGAGGAGCAAAGGAGAGGAATTATTAAGAGTAGTATTAAGGCTCCTTAAGGAAATGCATGCAATCCTCATTATTCACTAATTCCATATTTGCAAATTCACCCTTTCACTTAAAATTTATTTCTAAATCCAAAATCAACACTTGCAGCACTTTTGTGATCATTTGCGGACACAAACAGACATGCAAAAATTTTGAATTGTCCAATGGGCAAGTTCTCAGCTGAGATTAAATGAGACATTCTGCATTCTTGTCTCAGATTTCATTTTGTAAACAAATGGCCTTTTCAGTCTTTTAGTGTCACATTTTTGTGGGTTTTTTTGTTGGTGGTAATTTCACTGTTTAAAGTGACCCCTAAACATAGGGTGGAAGTGCTATCTAGTGTTCTTAAGAATAAGAAGGGGATGCTATGCCTTACAGAAAAAATATGTTTGTTAGATAAGTTTTGTTCAGGCATAAATTATAGTCCTGTTGCCCATGAATTTAATGTTAATCAATCAATAATTCAGTACATCAATGAAGAAGGAGGAGAAGGAGAAGACTAATAAGAGGAAGAGTAAAATTCATCAATCTGTATGTGAGGTTACTCCAGAAAATGCTCAAAGTAATTGTTGGCACCAGAGCCCTGTAGAAAACTAACTCTATACTTCAGGTAGGAGCAATGGTTCAGTATTCATTAAATCATTGTTCTTAGTGACTTAGAACATAAATACCACAAATGATAAGAATCAAATATAGTTCTGAACTCTTAGAGCTGTCCAAAAATGAAATGAGTTAACTTATCAAGTAGTGGGTTGTTCTTCACTAGAGATCTTTAGGTAAAGATGAACCTTGTTGAGAATATCATTTGGGGGCTTTTTGATCAGATACACTTTGGATAATATATTCCGGGAGATTCCTTCCCAATGAAATTTTATGGTATTTCCTGACATCCTTTAAACCTAATTCATCTTCTTTTTTAGAAAGCTTACACCAAGCTTTCCCTGGGTGTTCCTATTCTTTATCTTAGATGTTGCTGATGAGCCTGAAACGTAACCTCTTTTAGATTGGGAGATTATATTAACTCTCAGTTATCTGAAATCAAAATCACTCATAACTTTTTAAACATGGAAATTTTAGCTATGTGTTTATTTTATAGGGTTGCAAAAGTCATCACCACCAGTATCCTTCAAGATTTTTCATCTGTGCTAGAGTCATTTAGAAGACCCAGCTAAAGCTTGGAATGGTTGCAACAAGGCAATATAATGTATACATGAGAACTATATGAAAGGACACACAACACAATTAAATACTGAGTGCTGATGAAATATTTGGAAAATGTAGAGCGAAAGGTAGTATAGTATAGTGAATACAATACTGAACAGTATTGGAAGACTTGGATTTAAATCCCAATGCTTTTACTTGTTGTGGACATTTATTCTCTCTGAGCCTCAGTTTATAAAACTGAAGAATGGAGAGCATAAAATCTGAGCAAATCAGAAAAACCTCCATGAGCTCAAGCAAAGTGAAATATACTGTGTACATAATAATAGTAAAGTTGTGAGATAAAGCTATGAATAACTTGGCTATTTTCAGCAATACCATGATCCAAGACTACTCTGAAGGACTTATAATGAAAAATGCTACCTAAATCCAGAGAAAAAACTGATTGTTTCTGAACATAGACTGAAGTGTATATTTTTAAAAACTTTTTTTTCTTGAGGTTATTTTTTGGGGGGGAGGGAGATCTGTATTTTCTTTTGCAACATGACTTTTATGGAAATGTTTTGCACAACTTCACATGGGTCAATCAATGTAAGGGGGAAAGGAAGGGAGAAGAATCTGGAACTCAAAATTTTAAAAACAAATGTAAAATAATGTTTTACATGTAACTGGGGAAAATAAAAATATTATAGTAAAATAAAATCTGAGCAAAAAGGTAAATGAAGAGTCACTTAATACAATCCCTTATTTTTCAGATAAGAGACTGAGGTTTATTCACAGTTAAACAGATAATCAACACTTGAGGCAAAATTTGAACTCAAATCTTCAGACATCAAAGCAAAGGCTTCTTCTGTTCACTGCTCATACCTCTAACATTAATTTCATTACCCATGGTGTGGTATTGTTATGAAGACAGTAAAACTTAATGTTGTTATTACATAGTACTGTTTTGTTTAAATAAAATAAACAAATTAAGTAATTCAGAGAAAATTTTGTTCATTTTGTTTATATTTGTTATGAGGACAGTAAAACTTAATGTTGTTATTATATAGCACTTTTGTTTAAACAAAATAAGCACATTAAGTAATTCAGGCAAAGTTAAGTAAAATATTTTACACAAAGTAAATGAGATTAAAAAAGATATAGCTATAGACTTACATCCCTACCACTTCTCTCCGGGCACAATGAACTACAAAATGCACATTCTCTAAACATCTATCATTTTTTAAATTGGTGAATTGTTTTATATATGGGAATGGAAAATGTGTGATCTTAGGGTTCCATCTTAATCATTTCTTACCTCAGTCAGCAAATGGCCTTTTGGCTAAAAACCATTTGTACTACCAACTATCAATAATTTTGTATGTCTTTTACCTAGAGACCATCTCCTGTTTTGACAAGATAATGGAATCTTGTCATTTCATAGTTGTATGGGGAAATTATTGAGGATTTTTTCTTCATTTCTAGGTTATATGATCTCTCTTGGGAAAGTGTTATATATTTTCAAGATTAAAACTACCTAGATGTTAGAAAGGAGATATTAGTAGCATAAAATCTTGGGCTTTGCCCCAAAGAGCTTTACATCAACAGTATTACTCAAATCTGACAACACCTTGAGGTTCTTGCAAAAACTACTAGGAATCCCAAGGCTATAACCAATTGTGTCCATGCAACATAATCCTAAAAGTTTTTAAAACACACACACAGACTCACGAAACTTATTTTTATTTGCAACTTCTAGAAAAGGCAAAAAATCTGGCCACTAGGCTCCTTTAGAAGACGTGTCTAGTTTGCTAAGTAGCTTCTCCACAATGGGAACAGCAGATTTTAATTGAAACTTTAAACCAGCATTTCTGAATGTCTCTCCAAAAAAAAAAATAATAATAATAATGACTATTGCTAGGGATGGTTCTTATAAGGGAAAAAAAGCTTTAAAAACTCTTGTTTAGGATTACTATTGAGGAGTAATGACCTTCTTTGCTACAGGTTATCGCTTCATTTTTAGAAAATACTTATTTGGGAGAAGATGCGAGAAATTGTGCTGTGTACTTGGCAAACAAAACTTTGTTGCCCCTGATGTGTGGTTCCAAACGGGAATGGATATGTAAAATACCAAGAGGTAAAAATATAAAGAGCTTAAGTCGGTTTGTATGTGGTGGATTTTTGTATTCTTCCCCAAGGATATGGAACTAACATATATAAGCTTTATGTATCCATCAGCCAAGAGGTAATGTGGGTTAGTGGATGGAGAGTCTTCCTCAATGCTAGAAGTCCAGGCTTTAACAAAACCTGCCTCTTACACATATGTGGCAAATAATTTAATTTCTCAGTTTTCCAGGCAATTAAGTCCACAAGTGATAAACTAATGTTCAGTCTGCACCAGTGCAGGAACTTCCCTACACTGACAAAATTACAAGTTCAGACCAAAAACAAAGAAACCTCAACAATACATTGTCCACTGAATAGGTTTAATTAATTGCACTGTATATCTTTAAAAAAGCAGGCATGATAACTTCTTGAGTGTTAAAAGAAAATGAGAAAAGATGCTACCAGGTATTTTAAGAATTCAATTATTAATGAAAGTTATCAAAATATTCTGCTGTAATTGCAGAATTATGGCCTCTGCAGGTATGGTTAGATTTCAATAGTACAAATGATAAATTCGTTTCACTGGCTGCCTATTTAAAATGAATACTACTGATAGTAAATGAGTACTATTGACAATTATAATTATGTAAAATATAGAGATTGATTCTGACTCAATGGATATATATATAGAATGCAAATTCAAATAATGCACCTACTTCACCAGATAAATTCACACTAATTCAGATATAATTTTAAAAATATGTCATGTTGGCATTTTTGCATTTAATATGTCTACATGGTTAGTGGGTATAATAAGTAGCATTTTTACGAATATGCAATGTTTTACCCATATATTTACATATATGTGTATATTGTCAGATATATATACACATACACATGCACACACACATATATATTATATCAAGTATCACAAATTGTTTCCATTAATTAATTAATTAAGCATTTTCAAATTGAAATGAAAAGTATTATTTTTAAGTTTAAACTGTTTTAGATAAAAAGCCTCTTCTGAGAAAATATTCAATTAATTAGCTTGTTTTTATTTATATATCATTTTTTTTCTTTGTAGATGTTAAGCCAAAGATCCCAAATTGGTACAAGCATGGTAAGCCATTATTTGACAGATCTTCATTTTGTTATGGATTATTCCATTTCTGTCATTATCAGAACTTCTTTTTTTACCATTCTAAAAAAAAGCACATTTAAAGTCAGTGATGTAGTTAAGTGTTCCTAGGAAATTATATAATTTATTTCCATTTTTTATGATTTGTGATTTAAAAACAAGAAATGGTTTGTAAAATGAGCACTGGGCTTAGAGGTAGAAGATTTGGATTTAAGTCCTGGCTTGATGATCTTGGCAAGTGTTTTTACTACTAGGAAGTTGCAGTTTCTCCATCTATAAAAATGGGACTAAATTCCTTTCAAAGCTGCTGTCAGAAAATGCTATTGAAATGCTATTACACCAATTCTAAATAATTCTAAATAAATAATGTCTAATTTTAATCCCAGAGAACAGTGAAATACACCTCACTGCTTTAGGTAAGGGATGGGCAACTACCAGAAAAGAATTGCTACCTAAATTTTGAAGTATAGTCTGTTGGTTGTTTTGGCCTGCTTTTAATTATTAAAATGGAGGATTAATTTCAAGGCAAGCAGGGAGCTAATCCAGAAATGGCTTGATGTAAAACTTTTAAATATCAACAAAACATTTTTTCAGGAAAATGATCAGTTTAAGTATTTAAAAGAGAGAAAATTTTGACAAATTTTAAAGTCAATCTGATTATGCCTTCTTTTAAGTATACAATACATCTTTTGACGTGATTTTTAAAATTTATATTTTAGATGAACCATGGCTTTTTCATCAAGGGACTGAATACCTTTTTCATAGTGATCCTTCTGAGTGGATGAGTTTTGAGTTTGTCTGTGGTTGGCTCCGCAGTGATATACTCACCATTCATTCTGCACTTGAACAAGAATTTATCCACAGCAGAATAAAAATGGTAATCAAATATAATTTCTATACAAAAAAATCTTGAATATTTCAAACATTAGCTCCCTCCATATTCTTCTGAGACATTTTCATGTTGATTTCAGACCTTTAAAGCTTTCTAGAAAACATGACCATATTTTTAATCTTCTATTAGAGATATTGAGGTGAAACAATTGACATTGGCATATGGATGTCATTCATTTCATTTTGCTTCCTTCTTGATTAGCAGGAATGTTGCAAAAGAAGCAGGGATTTTACTTTTGCAAAGTTTATTCTTTAATTAAAATCACCTGTTTTCCTTCTTTCAAGTTATACAGATTTCATGTACAGCAGATGGTAATTAGCAATTCCCCTTCTCCACTAAGGACAGAAAAATAATGGGCTTAAGCCATAGGATTAAGAACTTGAACTGGCTGGGGAAAAGAACATGAGACTTGTTGAACAGGAATAAGGATTTTGTCTCTGGAGATCTTTGAAAATGAAATGAAGCCTCATCTTTTATCTATGGTTTACATATATTTCTGCCTAAAGACAGAGGGAAAAACTAGGTGGTCCTACAGGATCCTTTCCAGATCCAGCACTTTCATAGTACTTTATAATAGTTGATCAAGGAATAAAACCTTGTCCATATAAGGTGGGTCATTCCAGTAATCCCTGCCAGTGAAGGAGATTGAGGCTTTATGTTTTGGAATTCTGTCAAACGTCAGGAGGGCTAAACGGAAAGTAGGGTGTCCTCACTAAGTCTAGGACAAATATGTGGAGCCTACAGAAGAGGAGATTTACTAGGTAATATAATGAGGGGCAAACCAATCCAGGTCAAAAAAACTAAGCAAATTAAACCGTCCATACTGATCAGCAATGAAAAAGAGTTTTGAATAGCCATCACACTTCCATCCCAAGCTTTCTTGTAAGACTTTTCACAGCCTCCTGGCAATCATTCTTTATGCTTTCCCCTTATTCTCTCCTCCCACTCAATTTGGTACACTGGAAAGAACACTGAATTTGCCAGTACTGAATGTAGAGTCACAGCACCTGAATTTGAATCCTGGCTCTATCACTTACTGCTTTGTGATTTTGGCGAAGTCATTTCATCAATGACATCTTGTTTTGATTTTTCTCCTCTTTAATATAAGGGGATTACCTTAAAAGAGCGCTAAGACCCTTTTTGCCCTTCTAACTCATAACCCAGGATTATATGATTGCATGAGCCTATAAATTTCTTCCTCTACCTCTATTCTCACAATTAGTGGGGTTGGCAAAAATAAATGGAAAATCCAGTTGGATTGGGAAGTCCCAGGAATTTAACAGTGCTAGTACCATTTTCTCAGGTTCTGACCCTCCCATCTGGAGACCAGACTGACCTTGCAGCATCTAGCATATTCAGCTAACTACCAACTGGCTGCAAACCCTTGCCAGTATTAGAGGCATTGTATAGTATTGGGATAGGTCCCAAGAGGAGCCAGATGGCCTGGTTTTAGCTAGGAAGTATATGGGCACATTCAATTTCCTAAAGCATCTTTTTCCTGTTAGTAATAGGGTTGTTGTTTTTTTTTTTTTTTTAAATTTAAGTGTTTGACCACTTAAATTGGTTGGTTGCAAGGTCAAAAATAAAGAGATCCTTCATTTTGCTTATCCCTATTGGAGTAGTAAAATAAAATGGAGCCACATTCTCCCTAGAGAAAGAACTAAAACACAGAAAACCCATTTGGGATTCTCCCTTTTACCTTTAGCATCTCAGAAAGCAGAAGCAGGGTAATTGTTTCTTGGCATTGTTTTTTAACTTTATTTGTATACTCCTCCCACTTAAATAGTTCTTGGAATTATAACAATACTGAGAAACAAGAACATATAGTTGTGTGACCAGATCTAACCATTATATAAACAGGACAAAACCCCCTCCAAAAAGGCTAATAAAAAGGGAACAGTTTTAACTAAATGTTTTCTAATGTTTTCATAAGCCTTTTAGCCAGAGAAAAAAGTGAATCATTATTTTTATCTTTCACTCTTTCAGCAACTGAAAAGCTATATTAAAAAAGCACAACAGGGAGTAGATTGGTAAATACTTATTTTTCAAACTAACTTAAAAATCCTCATTAATACTCTAAATGTAAAAAGGAGCTGTTGAAAGAAAGATGTGTGACATGAACCATCTGTTAATAAGTGTACTAAGTTCCTATTGGATTGTATTTTGTGATGCCTGTATGTTGACTTTCTATATGTCCCTCCCTAAAAGTCAAGTTATTGGGTGTTCGGGTTTTAGAATATAGGGAAAGAGAGAGCTTCAATTTCCTGGGTCAAAATTCTAACACTAAAATTTTTTTGGAAATGAAGTACATTTATTTTTATTTTAAGCTCTAGTATGCTTAGATTTGTGCATCTAAACCGTTAAGAAATAATGATATAAAATCCATCAAATACATAAGTGTCAGTTGGTAAAAAACAAAAGAATCAGCTTTGTAAGGGGGACTTTTTCGTTTTTCTTACCTGTTTGAATGGAGAAGATAATACTGTTTAATAATGATCTTTATGTCATGAGTTGTTTTTTTTAGTTTTTACCAGTCAGTATCCCTGAGAAAATAGAAACAATTTTTCAATAAAAAGAGAAAGTCAATTATTATCTCTTCATGTGATTTGTACTTTCATTTTTTAATATTTTTAATGAGTTGGACACTTTATCATTGAATATGGGATGCTAATTTATTTGTTAAAGATTCTTTTGCAGTGGGGAGAGATCTGTGATTATTTATAGTTATTGCTTACTATTTTATTTCATTATGAATAGGAAATATTTTAAGGTAACAAAAGTTCAAGTTTTCTTGAAGTGGTAGATACTGTCTTTTTCTAGATAATTGGATAAAATAAAAAGGAAAAAATAAATACTGACTTTGTTTTTCCTTTTTTTGTTTGTTTGTTTGTTTGTTTGTTTTGCCAGCTATCAAAGAATAATAAAAATTGGTGGATTGGCCTCCGTGAAGAAAGACCTAATGATGGATTTCAGTATGATTTGCATTTAATTGTATTTAATTCTCATTGACAGACTTGATTTTCAGAATGATTATACCAATCTGTATGATCAGTGCATAACATCTCTCAATTATAATTTATTACTTATAGTCTTATTTTCCCCAGGAAAAAAGACATTGTGTACCTTTACGAGTAAAAGGAACAAACTGATCTTGATTCACCACTTTACCCCTGATCCCATGGATAATGTTAAAATGTGTATGCAGAATAAGAGAGGGAATATGGACTTTGTTTTGTTATTTCGTTGCAGCTGGAGAGATGGCTCACCATTAATATACCAGAACTGGGATAATAAAGGAGAAAGATCTGTGAATAATCAAAGTCAGAGGTGTGGCTTCATCTCATCCCAAACAGGTCTTTTTTGCTTATCTTTTGAGGGATATTCTTCATAAACTAATACTTTGAAGGTTAAGAAATATTTTTGTTATATTAGCAGCATTGTAGGGGAATGGTAGTGATAGATTTTTCCTCAAAAAATTATTTTGCTTTTCTTTATCAGTCTACACACTGATATTATTATCCATATGATCATAATTACAACTTGGTAACTTCCTATGAATCTGGGTTTTAAAAAAATTATCCATTTTGGAGTCTTCTCATTGAAGGAACAGACCTTTGGCATCCTTTTTCATTCATTATTCTTGGTAGATGGAAATTAGTTGGCTAGAGTTTTCTTTAGCCTTTGTGAGTTTACTTGAATGTTCACATTTAAGATAAATTGGATTTGAGAAAATGTGTCCACATCCTCTTGTTAAGTGTCTGTCATTAACTATTATTTGTTAACTACTATTTGGCCTAGTAGGGTGGCCATTTGCATCTTGTGTTTAGCAATCCTTTATTTTAACATGTGTTGCATTTTATTTCCTTAAGAGCCTTTGTTTTGGCTGTGTAAACTTCTTGTCAATTTGTTTTTTATTATTGCTTGTATCATTATTTTGCATTCACACTTAATTAAAAATAACTCATCCCCCAACTTAGCAGTGTTAACATCCACTGTTTAGAAAATGAAAGACAAAGCCAGCTTCTATAATTGCCATCAGGCGTATTTAGATTCCATGGCAAATTACATGGCTCTTTCCTGAGATTGTTTGGAAGCTGCATTGCTCTTAGAGTATTTCCTACTTTCTAATCAATAAATGGGAGCATTCCATGACCCTGAAAAGGGATACAGCTTTATGCTAACCTCGTGACCAAATGTCAGGAGCAGAAGAAGAAAAGAAATCCACATGATGAAAGATGCTTGAGGTTCCTCCCCAATTTTAGAAAAGGAAAGACCTTGTGATTAGTCAGCTTGCTTTTACCAGCAGGTGTCACAATAGTCTATGGAAAGCTAGTATGGAAATACAGAGGCTCATTTAAACAAGAAAAGAATGAGGTCTCCCATTTCAAACTATGAATTCTTTCTGCCTCACATTGCTGATACTAGGGTGGTGAACTTGCCCTGTGCAATTGGCAGGCACTACCAGTCCATGGGGAATTCAGTTTCAAAGCAGTCTGTATTGTGTTAGATCTAATCCTCTGCTTAGAAATCCTTCTTAAAATTCATGAAAATGCCCACCTAGAAAATCTTGTTTCTTACAAATGGCAAAGTGGCCAAGCAGAAATGGGAAGGTTTGTGTGTTTGTATGCACACGCATGTGTTTGTGTGTATGTGTGTGTGTGTTGCCCAGTAGTTTTTGCTAAGAAGTTTGATATTTTGCTATATCAGTTTCTCTGTAACTTCTTGGAGACATCCAAATAATAGTTTTAAAATGTCACCATTGTAAAGCTAAATGTTATATTCCATACTATTTTTTAAGAAACTTTCTCACCATAAAATTCTCAAGTTATTAAGCAATCTTCTATTTATTTTATTTCATTTTTAGTCAAAGCTAAATATCTTAAGCAAAATTGTTAGTATAACAAAGTACTGTTACATTATCCCTTCCATATCACAGGAGTTAAGGGCTTGATGCCCTCTGTGATCTGCACAAACCTCATAAAAATTTTTGGACCTTACCCCCTCACATACATTATTATAGTGTTATAATAATATACATTATTACAGTATTGTAAGATAAAATATGTTCATATCATTTAATACTGTATTTATATTTTATGCATTCCTGAGTTTCCAAACTTTTTCTGGTTTGTCTGCTGGCCTTTGCATGTTTTCTATGGCTTCTGCAAAATTCCCCAAAAATTCCAAATTAATTTCTTATTCTAACCCACAATCTATTGAAACCACAGTGGGGAAAGTCATAATGTGGAAGGGATAACTGTATTCTCTATTCTTCATGAGCAAAATATTCATATGATGTCAACTGGGTCCTCATTTTTGGCAGCCATTTTTTTTTTATCTTTGCAAAATCCCCAGATACAAAACTACTCTCAGAGTTCATTCATTGTGTCACCTAGTTACCTAATATTGCTTGAAAAATATATGATGAGTCATTATTTATACTGCAGTTGCCAGAATGAAAAATAAATATTAAGAATGAGTAAGCTATAGTCAGTCATAGCATTTGTCGAAAGGGTGATTGAATCAATGTTATTTTCAAGACCTTTCTATTTTTTTTTAATTTTCCCCTCTCCAAGGACTCTGGAGTAATGAAGATTGCTCTGTTCCTATGTCCAGTATTTGTAAGCGTAAAAAAATTTGGGTTATAGAGAAAGAGAGAGATGTACCAAAACAATATGGATTATGTCCCAAAGGATGGCTGTATTTTGACTATAAGGTAAACCTGATTTCAAGTGCTAAGTTATGTTACTATAAAATGAATTTCCATTTTGGAAATGTGAAAAAGAAATTAAAATGACTTTCAAGATCAAAAACTGTGAGTTGAAAATGGGAGCTTAATTTTTGGCTTTCAGTCTAATTGATAATTTTTTTTGGTTTTTGTTCCTCCTTGCATGCTAATATTTAGGATGAGAATTCAGCAGTCTATTTATTCCTCTCTTCTTGGGCACCTTCTCAGCTTTATATAATCTGTTAATATGGCTAATATATTCATTTGGGCTCCTGTAAACTTGTTTTTCAGTTATTTTTTACATGTGAGTTTTACCTTGAGGCAAAACTAAATTCCTCCAGGATACAGCCACAGTTTTCCATTTCTACTTTGTCTCCTGTGTCTGGGCCCGCTATCGTGTTGTGAACACATTATGAACTGAGACATAATTGTCTTTGATTGTTCAGATCAGTCTCAAGCCTCACAAAGCATTGAATCTCCATGCAAACTGAAATAAAAGAAAGATTTACCAGTAGAGCTTATGTTACCTTAGAGCTGTGATTTCATAGACTATGCTTAATTAACTCCTGGATATTTCCTCTATCTCCTCTGTCATGCCTAGTTTTTATAAATCATTCTATGGGCCTTAGGTGGAAGCTGTTAACCATGAATGCCAAGAGTAACACTCATTTAACTATTTGTTATTTTGATCATTTAGAAGAAATTCCAAGTTAGTTATGATGCCAGGGTTTCCATACTATTAAATGAACAGATTATATACTATTAATTGAAATATTTCACTCTATTGAAATAGTATCCTGTTCTTTTCTCTGATTTTTATTCTGTTGTTAACTTTACAAATCTAGCCATTATTGTCATACTCATGGTCCAACCAGCTCAGTGGAACAGAGAAGTTTGTTAGACAATATGGACGATCTCAATGACCCACAACATCATGCTAAACAATTCTTATCATTTTAAGCTACAAATTCAGCTTAAGTTACAGTATAAAAAAATTTAGCAGCTGACACCATAAAATTACAAACTAAAAGATGTTAGCATTTTAGTGGGTTACAAGCTCAACATGAGTCAACATGCAATTTAGCAGCTAAAAAAAAAAAAAAAAAAAAAAGTAATATTAAAGAACAAAGCTTCCCAGAGTAGAGAAGTGATGGTTCCATCCTCTGCCCTAATCAAACTTCATTGCAGTATTAGACTCAGTTCTAGACACCACAATTTAAGAAAGATACTGAAAAGTTTCAGTGTTCAAATGGAGGCATCTATGATAGCATCATGAAAGACCTTAAGGATCAATTGAAAGAATGGATCGTGTTAATCTTAGAGAACAAAAGAATCAGGAAGGCATTTAGTAGTTATTTTCAAGTATTTAAAGGACAGACATATGGAAGCAGAATTATGTTCATTCAGAGCAAAAACAGAAGTGAAACATGGAAATTTCAAAAAAGCGGATTAAGATTTGATGTTGGACAAAGCTTCCTAACCATTAAAGCTATGGAATCCATAGATTGGTTTTCCTTCATTTGGAGATCTTCAAGAGCAACTCAGTAGCCTTTAAATGAGTTTATTGCAGAGAAGATTACTTTTGTGTATAGGTTGGATTACATGACCACTAAGAATCTCACAACTCTCAAATTCTTTGGTTCAAAGATTCATTTTTTCTTAGTGTATTGTTAACCTGTTTTTATTCCTATGTAAGAAAACTGTACCTTCTCAAAGATGCACATTTGGAGTAATTAAAGAACAAATTTGTAGAGAATGTAAGTGCAATATCAGTACATCAGATAGAGCATTGGGCTTGGAAATCATGAAGGCTCATCGGCCTGAGTTCAGATCCAGTCTCAGATACTTACTTGCTGTGTGACCCTGGGCAAGTCACTTAACCCTGTTTATCTCAGTTTCCTCATCTGTAAAATAAGCTATAACAGAAATGAAAAAACACTCTAGTATCTTTTCCAAGAAATCCCCAAGTGGGGTCACAAAGAGTTTGGGAGGTTGGTGTTATTATTATTCCCATTTTACAGCTGAGGAAATGGAGGCGGCCAGAAATTCAATAACTTGCCCAGATTCACACAATTGAGATGCTAAATAGATGAAGAAAATCCAAGTATGACTTTAAAAGTAGAAAAAAATAAGAAACAAAACTAAATTTCCTGACATCACATATTTGTCAAAGAAGTCTATCCCAATACTACTGGTTCAAGCCATTTTTTAGTATTTAACTCACACCTTATCTTTTAAAAAATATTTAAGATGCTCTCAAATGGATTAGTGATCTCATCTATGTGAGTATATCACATAGAGATATAGTTTGCAGCCCGTCCATTTTCTCTCATAAGTTTTCCATAGAGGGTCTTTCACTGTGGATTCTTTCTTTTGTACTCTCTTCAAACCATTGATAATATTTTGGGAGGCATTATTCTTTTTGTTTGTTTAAATCATTTTAACTTTGTTTCCCATTTTCCATATAACATTTTCCCTAATTACATGTAACAAAGGCATTAGTCTTGAATTTAAGCCATAGCAGTTACCATAGTTAACCAGACATTTTTCATTCAGTCCAAGTCCATAACTAAAATTTCAAAAAGATATTTATCCTATGCCATTTTCTTCCAGGCTGAAATTTGCAGAAGAGAGTGGTAAAGGAGAAAAATTTTAGCCTCCCATCATTAATTTGTTTGGAGCAAATCCAAACAAAATTCTACCACTATAAGAACATACTGCATTTCTGAAGCAACAGAGATAAATGTGTCCAAAATATTCCACAAAGACCACTAATTTAAAAAGACCACTTTTCTTCTTTAGAAGAACTAAACTAAACAAAAGAAATAAATTACTTTCATAATTTTATCTCCTAATAATTTTAGGTAAAAGTTTTACACTAATAATTCAAAACTGACTTTATGAGTGACTAATTTTGTGGTATGATTATAGGACTTTCTTCTCCAAGAAGAGTAGTTCCTCTATGTTGTATACCTCTCCAATACTTTGAAATTATGGTTATCAGTTTCTCTTCCAATGACTCTTAGGAGACTGATTGATTATTTGTTCTTTATATATATGATAACTGAGGCATGAAATGGTTGGACAGTGTCTTTTCCCAGCATTTCAGAGAGCCCACAAAACTCCTCTTTAATGGTACAAAACATTCCAATGGAAATCCTTTACAAAAGCAACTTGACTAGCATTCATCCAGAAAGAAAAGTGTTAAGGTACTTGCTGCTTCAAGCTGGGCTTTATTTCAGAAACAAAGGCCTACATTTAGACACTAGGAGCCTTTGTGTGGGGAAGGAGGTCACCAAACTATTCTAATCATTCCTTTCTCTAGATAGACTATACTCTTCCTTTGTTACTTTTTTATTTATGGTTCTTAAGATCTCTAGATTCACTCATTGTTAATATGTATCACACAGTTTGTAATCCAGCCATTAACTGGTTTCAAAATTTTTTTTAACATTCTCTTCTGTTTAATAAAATACTTTATTTGAAGGAGATACTCAAAATACAGGAAGACATCTTCAATTCATAGTAACAACACAGATGTTCACACTATTCATTGTGACTTAAAAATTATATTTTGTCCTGTGGCTTAGTTTTCATTATAAATAAAAATGCCTCACCACCTATTAGAAAATATGGTATGGCATAATTTGGAGAAACAGTATGAGATACCACTGCCACACCCCGTTGACAAATCTTGGTCAAGGTAACTGTGAAATATTTTTTTCAGAGAAATTTATATGATTGTATTAGTGAGGTTCACTGGTGTCAGAAAACATGAGGCAAAGTCAGCAATAAATAATAAGTCTCCACTAATTAACATGCTACCAATTTGAAATATATAACAAGAAATCAGGAAAAGGAAACAAATAAAATTCTCTTTCCTGAAAAAAAAATGAAAACAAAAGCAATGACTTTATACTGATTTAGTTGTTAACAACATTAATATTGTTAATGTAATGACAGAAATTGTTAATACCAAATATACTTTGGACTACCATACCGTAGGTCCCCCATCTTGCCTTGATGTTCAAGCTGGATCTCAGTTTCTTTTGACCTTGTCCTATTTCCATTGGGATTCATGACATGAAGGGCAAAACAACTAGAATGAAGTGGTTTTCCTTGCCATTCATAAGCAAAATGCATGCCATCTCCTTTCCTCTCATCTTAAAATTATAAAAACTTTGTCATGAGTTTCTTTGATTAGGAACTCGCTAGATCTCTCCAGTGTGGCAGGTTTGCTATCTTCTTATCTCAATGAAAGGTGCTTAACTTATAGTTTTGATTTATTTCAGGGTATAATTCAGCTCAATCTAATCAGCTCAATTTCCTTAAAAAGGAAATATTTTAAGATTAGGAATCTAAGGATATTATTGAAATTCTGACATTGTAAGGATTATTAACAATTTCATTATGTGAGAAGTTATAGCAATAATTTTCTATCAAAATATATGCCCAGAAGTTCATAGGTTTGGAGCAGAAAGGAATGTCAAGGTCATCTAGTCCAATCCATTTCACTGTTGAAGAAATAGAGTTTTAGGGAGATTGTTACTTGCTTGGGTGACTTTGGTCACACAGGTAAAAGTGTGTTAGAGGAGAGAGAAATAATACTTTAAAAATAAATTTTGTCTAAAGTGCTTCCTAATGGAAACACCAAAGGATCCGAAGTACCAGAGGACTTGGAAGAGTGCTCAGAATTTCTGTGCTGAAGAGAATGCAACACTTGCCTCCATTCAAAATGAAGTAGAACAAGGTATGATATTGAAAGTTTAATTTTACCAAATTAACTATATTAGGCAAGTTTTTTATACATTTACTTTAGGTGTGTGTTTTAGTTACTTCTTTGTGTACATGTTCCTCTTCCTCAAAAAAAAAGAGGGGGGGGGGGATTTAAATACCTAGAGGACAAGAATTATTTTAGTTTTTGTGTCTATGTCCCCAGTGCCTAGCAAACACTAGGTGTTTAATAAATACTTGTTGAATAAATGAATGTTTGAATATCATCAGTGTTGTTCTAAAAATAAAAATCACATTCAAGGTGAAAGTTGTAAGTACATTGCCAAGACAGTATAAATATTCATCATTCTAAGCAATGATCTTCAGATGGAATGTAAAAAGGCTAGGGTGGTATAGGCATAACAATAAGCTGCTGGTGTTGCATTCTCTTTCTCCCCCAAGAGAATAGTATGCAGAATGAAAGGATATGTGTGATCAGTTTCCTAAATGGCAAAGAATGTAATATGTTGTTGGTGTGATGAATTTTCCCTAGGCCATTTAAAATTTTCTTTTCCCAGGATGATTTGGGTTTTCACCAGCTGTGCATTATAATTTAAGTATAGTAGAGGGATTGGTTTTTTTAGTAAAACAATCATTACAGGAACATACTAAAATTGTCTTGTTAAATGTGTGATAAGACCCCAGGCCTGACCATTTAATGTCAGTGAACAATGACATGAAATAGAAGAAAGAATGCATTACCTTAAATAAGGATAATGTAACAAACTCTTAGCGCTGATTTGTAATTAAGTTTCCTCTTTATTTAAATGTAGTAATCATGGCTACGAACAGGGATGTGTGATTACCCAAATGGTTTCTATGATATTAATGTTAGTAATGTATTCTTGTTTTTGCAGCTTTCATTACAATGAATCTTTTTGGACAGAAGGTTAACGTTTGGATAGGTTTGCAGAGTGATGATTATGAAAAATGGTTAAATGGAGAGCCTGTAATATATTCTAACTGGTCTCCAGTTGAGATAATAAATGTAAGTTGTAAGATATAGTTTTCAAAAGTCACTTAACAAATGATTTTGTTGAAGAAGGAAATTTTAGTCTAAATTATCAAGGTTTTTGTGATACTCAGTAGAATTTGCAGTCATTTTTATTAGTTTATTTTTAACAAATTAATTTAATATGTTATTCCGTGAATACATTGATTCTAATTATCACTTGTTATTTTTGCTTTGTGATGAATTCAGTGAATGAAAATTATATGAAAATATATGAAATTATATGAAGTAATTGATTAACTAATTGCACATAAATTTTATAGTAATTAGGTCCATCAAGAACTTTTTTTTAATCATGAATGAACTTTTTTTTAAGAGTAAGAGCCATAACTCTACAAATATTCAAGAACAAGTTCCTCTCTGTGCTTTGTTATCAAGTAACCCTAATTTTCATTTTACTGGAAAATGGTATTTAGAAGATTGTGGGAAAAAAAGTTTTGGATTTGTCTGTGAAAAAACACAAGGTAAGGAACATTTTTATCCATTGGTCAACATTACAGTCAATCTTCTTTTTCATATTTAATACAGTTATGTCCTATATACCTCATTATATGCCCTCTTTTCAGTGACCTCCCATGCATAGCAGAGTTGGTCATAAAGCCTGCATACTTATTTAATTTGTATGAGAAGACTTCCCTGCATGGTCTTGGACTGAGTTCTCTATTTAGCTGACAAGGAACACATCCTGAAGTGTATAGCCAAGTTGAAGGGGTGAGGGAAACCAACAGGTTGCATTAACTCTAATCCCCATCCCTTAAATTGTCCCTAGGACCAAACCTGGCAAAGGATACATTATTTTTCATCTTAGGAGTCAACACCACCAAAGGACTATATAGGAATTCAAAGACAGAGAAAATGAATCTATAAGACTCCAAAGATCTATCCGTTAATAGTGCCAGTGAGCTCTAGTCTGTTGATGTAGGGTATGGGAAGAACTTCTTGTGTCTGTCCTATGTCTAAGAACATGACATTGATGAAGACAATGACAATGAGCTGTCAAACTTGAATAGACTATCTTATGTACTAATTAGGAATTGAAAATCTCCATTCTATATCAGTTAATAATCTGTATACTACTTTGCAAACTTGAAACCACTAACTACATTGCCACTTATTACTATTGCATTTAAGTGATATGTAAAGATAAAATAATCTGGGATGAAATCTTTTAGTCTTCATACTCATTGTATAATCATAATAGAAATAGGTGAAATGCTGAAACAGAATATTAGTTCAGTTAGACTGTAAGCAATTGAATAATAGTCTATAAATCTGGAAGAAACCTTAACAATTATCTAGTCAAACTCTCTCCTTTTACAAATAAGGAGACTGAGGCCCATTGGTTTTTTCAAGGTCATCCAGATGTTAAGAAACAGAATTGAGATTTGAACCCAGATCTGTCTGACTCCAAATTCAGGATTCTTTCTAATATACAATAATGTCCCTGAGGGAATATTGGGGAAGGGACCCAGAAAGTTGTCCAGGAGAATCCCCTAAGAATTTTAGAGCTATCTATACCATGTCAAAATTTAGAACATATTACATATTTCTCTCTCTAAATAACCACTCCTTTTCTGCCAACTTAATTTAAGAATTTTATATTCATTCATTTATTCATTGCACAAACATTTGTATATAATTTCAACTTATTAGATATAGCCCAACATCTTAAGCTAGTGATAACTTTTAGGATTCTTAAACAGTTTTCTATCATGTTAGCAGATAACCCTAAGTTTTATGTCATCTGCAAATCTGATAAAGCATATCATTTGTGCCTTTCATCCAAATCATTAATAAGAATGTCCAACAGCACAGAGCCAAGGACAAGTCCCTGGATCCCTCCACTAGAAACTTTCATTCAAATTGATATCAAACATCAATGATTATTCTCAGGTTCTAATTGTACAACTACTTAAATATATTATTATTTAGCCTATTCCTCTGCATCTTTATACTAGGAAAGCACAGGGTTTTTTTTGAAAGCACACTTTTAAAAGTAGGATTATGTCCTAGACTATGATTTCATTGTTAATGGGAACTTCTGGACAAGGAGCCTTCCTCAACCAACAAGTCCACACATCCTCTGCCACATATAGTCTAAAAGATTTGTATAGACCACTGAGACAATAGGTGACTTACCCAGAGACAATAGGTGACCAGAGTCACACAATTGGTATGTGTCAGAGGCAGGATTCAACTCTATCTACTGTTCCACATTAGCTTTGCTAAAAATAAGGCCAGCAGTTCTCAAATATTTTTATATCAGGATTCCTTTATATTTTTAAAAGTATTGAGAAAATGCTGTCCATATACAAAGGAAGAATTGATTGTCTCTGAAGACAAATTGGAGCATACATTTTTATAAACTTTTTCTTCAGGTTTTTTTGGGGGGAGATGAGATCTATGTTTTCTCTCACAACATGACTTTTATGGAAATGTTTTGCACAACTTCACATATGCCTTCTTAATGGGAGTTGAGGTGAAAAGGAAAAATCTGGAACTCAAACTTTTAAAAACAAATGTAAAAAATGGTTTACATATAATTAGGGAAAATAAAAATATTAAATAAAAATAAATATAAAAGTATTGAGGGTTCCTCCCCAAAGAACATTGGTTTATCTTAATCTCTTAGTAAAACATCTTAGTATCACTGTAAAAATAGTTTTGACTTCACAATTTCCTTGTAGGTGTCTCAGGGACCTTTAGAGACTCCCAAATCATATGTTGAGAACCACTGATGTAGGTAAGTTATTTCTGTGATATTTACCTGACCAGCCTAGTAACCAATTAAAAAAGAAAATGAAGATAATCAGACGTGCTCATAATGAAGCCATGATGACTTTATTATTTAATAGATTTTTATTCATTCTGTACCAGATTCTCTCAATTTGATATTTGATATTGATTATATATGTGAAGTCATGCAAAACATATTACCATATTAACCAAGACATAAAACAACATAGATCCCTAAGAAAGGGGAGGGGAGAAAGTTTTTAAAAGTATGCTTACTTTTAAAGTACTCAGATTCAATTTTCTTTCTAAAGGTTAAAAGGATTTTTCCTCATGAGTCTTTTGGAATTGTCTTGGATCATTATCTTGATGAAAGTGGCTAAGTCCTTTTCAACTGATCATCCTTACAATATTACTGTTATTGTGTATAATGTTCTCCTGATTCTGCTCACTTTGCTTTGATCAGTTTAGATAAGTTTTTCCAGGTTTTTCTGAAACCATCTTGCTCATCATTCTTTATAACACAATTATATGCCACAACTTGTTCATTCACTCCCCAATTGATGGACATTCCCTCAATTTCCAATTCTTTGCCATCACAAAAAGAGTTGCAATAAATGGTTTTGTATATTCACTTTCTTTTCCCTTTGATCTCTTTGAAATATAGAATCAGTAGTGGTACTGCTGAATCAAACAAAACACCCAGTTTTAAACTGCTTTGAACAAAGTTCCAAATGTTCTTCAGAATGGTCAGACTGGTTCACAACTTCACCAGTAGGACATTAGCATTTCAATTTTTCCACATCCCTTTATGCTTGTTCTTTATGATCAATCACTTCTCTCTAGATTTCAGAATCATAGAATTTCCAAGCTGGAAGGGACTCTCTGCAGACAAAATCTACTATATACCTGAAATTTTTTTCTGTATCAATTTAGACAAGTTTTCCAAAGTTTCTCTGAATTCATGTTTTCAACTTTTACAGAAAAATAATATTCCATTGTATTCATATACCATATAGCAATTTATACAACCATTCTTTGTTTCCTAATTTTTTGCTACCACAAAGTTTTATTAAAAGTCTCATTTTCAATGAACCCAAGAATTCATCATTTGATCATAATTATTGAGGAAATTATAAAACTACCTGGAAGAAATTAGATTTAGACCAACTCTGCATTCCATATACCAAAATAAACTTCAAATGGATACATGATTTAGATTATAAATAAATTAGGAAAGCATAGAACAAATCCATGGATAAAGGAAGAGTTCATGATCATACCAGAAATAGAGATTACAGAAGATAAATAGAAAATTGTTATTGCATAAAATTAAAAAGTTTTTTCACAAACAAAACCAAAATGACTAAACTTACAAGGGAAAAAGTTAAATAAAGAAAAAAAAATTATCTTTGTGGAAATTTCTTGAATAAAGGTATCCAAGCTATATAAAGAATTTATTTAAATTTATAGGGATAGGAACCAGTTCCCAATTGAGTAATAATTTAAGGATATGAACAGTTTTCTGAGGGAGAAATTCGAGCTATCAAAAAACCATATTAAAAAATGTCCCATTCACTTGTAATTAGAGAAATGCAAATTAAAAGCCACTGTGAGGCTCCATCTCATACTTATGGATTGACAAATGTTGGAGGAGAAAATAGGCACATTAATGCAATGTTGTTAAAGCTATGACTTGGTAGGGCTTTTCTGGAATCCCACAGACATCAAACTATTACAAGGGATACTAAGCTACCAAAAAAAAAAAAAAAAAACCAACAACAACAAAAAAAACCAAACATGTTTTCAGCTAAAGTTCAAAAGGCTTGAAAAAGATATTGAACATGAGCCAGTGGGGATTAATGGATAAAGAATGAATTTGTATTCCAGAAAACCTACTTTCAAATTCTGTCTCAGACACCAGCTTTTTCTGACTGAACATGTCAGTCTCTCAGTGCCTCACTTTCCTCATCTGTAAAACAAATTGGGAGGGGGGGTCTTTTTCATCTCTAAATTCACAATCTTATGATTCTGCTTTGTTGAGTCTTTGAATTGTACCACAAGCACTTCCAATAATTTCAAAATTCTTCCATCCAAAATCATAGATTTAAATTTGGAAGGATCTTTAGAAACCATTTTTCAGATGAGGAGCAGAAGTTGAAAGGTTAAGGACTTGTATTATTGTTTGCTGCCTTGGGAAGGGTATAGGTAAGGGAACAAGAGAGAAAAAAATTTTGGAACCCAAAATTTTACAAGAAGGAAGACAAGAAGGGAGGGAGGGAGGAAGGAAGGAAGAAAAGGAGGGAGGGAAGAATGAGAGAGAAAGAGATGGGAAGGAGGAAGGAGTGGGGGAAGGGAGGGAAGTTGATACATTAAAGACCTTCCTTATCTAAGGTTAAATAAATTTAATAAGTGTCTGAGATAGGAGTTGAATCTAGGTCTTCCTAACTTCAAGTCCAGCACTCTAAGAAAGGCAAATTCACATATTTTTAAGCACTATTCAGTGGAAATTGTTTAAATAAACTAGCCAAAATTCCAGTAAGTCGTCATTTTGCTAGAGTATTTCAGTGTTTATGCCAAAGTTTCAATGGACAACTATTAAAGTTATATCACATACCCACAATTTAGAATCACCAGTTCCTAAGGCATGCTATAAATGAAAAAGTCAATTATAGTTGAATAAAAAGAATTCTAGGATATACGAATCAGACCTAGATTTTAACCCTGACTTTGCTACTAACTCAGTGGTATAAATCATTTCTTCTAGGATATACAAATCAGACCTAGATTTTAACCCTGACTTTGCTACTAACTAGTGGTATAAACCATTTCTTCTCTTTGAGGACCTAACATGATTTTTTTTTTTATTGTTACAGATGCTTCTGGACATTATATAAATGAATCCAATATGTATCCTATTCCAGAAACATTAGAATATGGAAATAAAACTTATAAAATAATTGGTGCCAATATGACCTGGTATACTGCATTAAAAGCCTGTATGGAGAATGGAGCAGAATTAGTCAGTATTACAGACCAATTTGACCAATCCTTTCTCACTGTCATCATCAACAGACTAGGACATGCCCACTGGATTGGACTTTTTACCTCAGACGTAGGTGCCAACTTTTTTTTTTTTTAGTATATTTGTGAATAATTAAATGTTGAGATAGGTGGCAAAATTGTTATGGAAAAAGAATTGGTGACTTGGATTTAAATCCCAATTCTGACACTGACTCTCAGTATGACCCTAAGCAAGTCATTTAGTCTCACTTAAACTCAGAGAAATTTTTTTTGTACTTTCTGACTCATAGAGTTGTGAGGAAAGTGCCAATAAAATTAAAATGCTGTATAAAAATACATTATTTTTCATACACTTTCTTACTGCATGTGGCCAGTAAGAACTTACCATGTAATATTTTATCTCATGTTAGTGAATTGGCCTACCTATTTACTCAGTTTTAAAATATCCCATCATGGCCCTTTTTGGTGTCTGGAAGCCTAATTTGATTATTGTCTTTAGCACTTATCAGGTACTTAAGATAGTACCTAGTACATAGTAGAAACCTAAATGTTTTTTGACTAACTTACTAGCACCATAATTTCAATCATTTTTGAGATTTAACTTACAGATGCTGTTCCTCTCACCTTGGTACTATGATTTAGAAAAATGTTTGATTATTTATTTGAAAACTGCAGATATCCCAGGATTTGGGGCGAAGAAGAGATATGTCTTCTTATTCTCAGGTTTTAATCCCGTCACCTCTAACTAGAGAGGTGGAAGTAGCAATAAAAATATCACTCCAATCTAGGTTCAGCTGTATGATATCCAGTTTGGAAGTGATCTTTATTTAGAGAATTATTGTCATACAAAGCAGAGATCTGCAATATCTCTGCTAGGAACTTCTAATTCAATAGTACTTAACCTGGGGTCTGGGAATTTTTGTTTTTAATATTTTGATCACCATAATTCAATATAATTAGTTTCCTTTATCTTATCTTATATGTTTTATGTTTTACATTTCAGGCCAGGAGGGTTCAGGACACACACATATCCACATACATAAATTAAAATCACTTACTCTAATCAAAATTTCCTTCTATAGAATGGTCTTAATTTTGAGTGGTCAGATGGTACCAAGCCCTACTTCACTTATTGGGAAGAAGAATCATCATCATCTGTGGGTGATTGTACATTCGTGGCTATTAATGGACGTTGGAGGCGTACAGACTGTGAAACACTTCTGCAAGGAGCAATCTGTCATGTAAAGGGTAAGATCATGACTGATCAATTTCATATGGCAGAAAGTTTACCATTTATTTTGTTCAACTTAAATTTATTTGCTAATACTTAAAAGATAGGCTTGTACAGAGCAGAAGTCATAAAGGGGTTTCTATGACATTTCCCCAGTGTCCATATATTTTGGCTTTACTCTTCTTTGACAGTACACTAAACTAAGAATTAGGAGATCTGTGTTATAAACTGTACAGCAGGGGTCCTCAAACTACGGCCCACGGGCCAATTGTGGTAGCTGGGGACGTTTATCCCCCTCACCCAGGGCTATGAAGTTTCTTTATTTAAAGGCCCACAAAACAAAGTTTTTATTTTTACCATAGTCCAGCCCTCCCACAGTCTGAAGGACAATGAACTGGCCCCCTGTTTAAAAAGTTTGAGGACCCCTGCACAGTCTTGAGCAAGTCATCTCTGTGAAACTAACTTTATATCTGGAAAATGAGGAGGTTGGTTTAGATAGTTTACAAGATGTCTTCTACGTCTGCTGTAATATGACTGAGATTGATGCCTATGGAGTATATGAAATGTGGACTGGGGGTTGCGGCTAACAAATTCAAACTAATTCTCCCTAAATCCTATTACTCCAATATTCCAATAATCCTTACTTAGAACTAGTAGCTGGCAATACTCAATCTTAAATAAAGGACTACTGAAGTGAATGCAAAGATCTGAACTTGTTAGGTTGCGTTACCTTTAATATTCTTAACTGTTTATTTTATTTAAATGTTTTATAAATAGTTCTTAGTTCGTGAAAATACATTTGGAAAAAATCCATGGAAACGAGAATAAACACACTCACAATTTATACCTTTGTTAAGAGATAATGAAGACAACAGCTATTTAATAAGCAAATCATTAGACTGAGGGCAGAAGGGTAAAAGGGCAAATACAACTTACTAATTTGCAGATCATTAATGGACCTGGGCCAACTGATGGGCGAATGATACACAAGGACTTTATGAAGTCCTTATAGACTCTTATAAATGTGATAGCTTGGGTTATAGATATGATAGAAATAATCTGTCATTTAAAAATCAGATTTATAAACAATGAGAACAATTACATTATAAATGTTGGCATAATATTGTGCTTTTTCAGATCATATGACAAATGTAAAATGGTTACTCTAGACAAAGAATCTGAGCTCTCTCCTGGGATCAATAGAATTTAGCCCACTTCAGCTCATTACACTGTCTGGTTCTTTAAGATAGGAATCATGCTTATTTTCTCACTATTCTCCATAACCTCTAGCACATAGCACAGTGAATATATTAACTGCTCAAAATCATCACTAATTACCATACCATTTACAGATTGTTTCTATAAGACCTGCTGCATAAATTAGTAAAGGTACTAGACTAGGAGTACAAAAACCTGTATTGTCATCTATAAACTCTGACAGTAGCCTGATGTAGAATCTGACACATGTCCTTTCATCTCTTTGGGGCTATTTCCACATCTATAAATGAAAGAATTTAAGCTAAATGATCTCTATAATGCCTTTTAGTTTCATTGGTGTATATTCTAACCTAAGTTTTTAACATTTAAAAATGAAAAGCTTAAAATCAAAATATGAGGGTCAGCTAGATGGTGCAGTGGATAGAGCACCAGCCCTGAACTCAGAAGAATCTGAGTTCAAATCTGGCCTCAGACACTTAACACTTCCTAGCTGTGTGATCCTGGGCAAGTCACTTAACCCTAATTGCCTCAGCAAAAAAAAATAAATAAATAAAAATATAAACTTTCTAAAGTAATGTTTATGTGCAGTTATATATGCATGTACATATTATGCATATAAATATACATATACATATACATATACAGAGAGAGAGAGAGAGAGAGAGCACATGCACGCATAGTACAGTGGAGTACTATGGAGTACAGCTTGCCTCTGAATAAAGAAGGTTTCTTCCTCTCACAGTGGGCAAATTAAATTTATTCTTTAAATAGTTCTAGACAACATTCTAAGACTGGACATTGCAGAAAAGGTGCCAGCCTGCATTGGTGGAAGGAGTTTCCTCATCCAGGGAGTTCCCAAAAAAATCAGTTTACAGTCTCTGTCCTGATATTTGTTTTTTCTCCTTCATAACAGGAGTCCTGTCTACTATTTCTATTTCTTTCATGACTGCATATAATTCTATAGAGAGATTTTTTGAATTGACTCATTTTTAAATAGATGCACTTCTCTGGACGTAAGTTTGTCATTTTAAAAAATGGGACTTCTAAGAGCCTTTTCAGCTGTATATAGTTCCACGATAATGTTCATGCTCTCTGGTCTCCTTTCTCTTCCCATCCACGTGAACTCCAGCAAGCTTGTAAACTAATTCCACTAAGTTGTTAGTAACTGATAACAGTTTTAAGTGTCTCTTTTCCCAAAGATATTTGCATTTTAAGTGGGGATAAGATGGTAGTAGATGAAAATATTGCTTTATTTAAAAGAAATGAAGTCAGAAAATAGACATAGATTGAAAGATAGAGAGAAGAGATTAGTTCTCATTCTCTTCACTATTTTCCAAATCACATCCCTTAGCAAAATAGTATTCTAGGTTTATGATTATCCCTGTGCCTTCTAATTTTTGATGAAATACGTCTGATATAAAAGAAAATCAGATATTAGCAAGCCTCTAGAAAACTAGATTTGCAGAGGCTTCACTGACATTAAAAAAAAAAAAAAAAAAAAAAAACCTTCCATAGTTAATAAATGGTCTTCAAGAGATGAAACGGCTGAAAAATTTGTCACTCTGTAACCAACCTGAGAGTGTTACTTTTCAAATTTAACTCAGCCGGCCCTTGGACAACAAACATATAGGCCATCATCAGACTCATGTTTGAAGTCTTTCTTCATTGGCAGAACTTGACAGCATTTGCACACCACAGCCAGAGTAATCCAGCATCAAGAAATTGAATGTTATTTCCATGCTATAATGAGACATCAAACAATCAAATAAGTGAAATAATATATATCTAGGGAACACTTTAAGATCAAGTCCAAATTGGGGGGGGGGGAGGTTTGTTTGGCGTGTGTGTGTGTGTGTGTGTGTGTGTGTGTGTGTGTATTTTATCTTGAGCTCAGTTATAGAAACTAGCTTTAGATATTTGGATTATAATAAAACTAAAAAAAAACAACATGTGGAAAGGAGGTCATTGTTCCTGGGCTTTTATGAGTCCTTGTATGTGATTTCACATTTTCTTGATATAGAATAAAAACTATCTTGAATTTTATAAGTGCATTGTTATTTTATATGCTTATTGGGAATCTTGTATCCTTTTATCAATATCTGTAGAGATCTTGACATTACCTTGATAGTAAGTAGAGAAAAAGGGGAAAATAAGCATTTATATAAATAGCATCTTGTAAGTCAAGCACTTAAAAATATTATCTCATCTGATTTTCACAATAATCCTAGGAGATGGGTACCATTATTATGGGAAAACTGAAGGAGGCAGAGGTTGCGTGACTTGCCTTGAATTACAAAATCTGATACTGGATCTGAACTCAGTTCTTTCTTTCTAGGATCAATGCTTTAACCACCTAGCTGCCTCACTTATATTTGGAGATTGAACCAGAAGCAATTCTGAAACAGATAAGCGAGAGAGAGAGAGAGAGAGAGAGAGAGAGAGAGAGAGAGAGAGAGAGAGAGAGAGAGAGAGAGAGAGAGAGAGAGGACTAGGAGGACTGCTTTCAAGATTGAATATGTTTCACATGAGTCAGAAGGTTAAAATGTTCAGCCATCAGTTACACATGCATATTGATTCAGTTGCTATGGCATACTAAAGATTTCCTAAATAAAATGCAATATTTTTAAATTCATGAAAGGTCTCTTTCTTCTCATAAAAGGCACTTATATCCAATTACATGTTATTTATAGTGTCCTATATTAGACATCATTGCAATTTTAGACAAATAATTCAAGTTAAGAAGTAACTGTACCTGATTTTTTTTTTAATGAAAAAAATCTTTAGGGGCAGGGGAAGAAGAAAAAAATTTACATGATCATTTTGTTGTATACTTGGAAAGAACAGCAAGTTACACATAGTAGATTTGCAGTTTCATGTAAAATCATCTTTTTAATAATATTTTGTTATGGAAATGCTTGTTTTATCCCATAAATTAAAAATAAAATTAATTTTTAAGAAGTTACTTATTTAAAATTTAAATTCAAAATAGAAAAAAGAAAAAAGAAAAAAAAAGATTGCCATGAGCACAGCAGAACATAAGAGAACAAAATATGAGACAATAAATTTCCATTTCAAGAAAACCTATGTAACATATACTTCATATTATATTGAAAGCTGTCTTTCTTTTCTTTTGTATGTTTTCTTTTGTTCTTTTCCTTTTTTTCACCTTTCTCCCATCTCTCTCAAGAAGGCTATACAGATATAAATAGATAGACATAGATACATACACATATACTTACACATACATATACAAAGGCATATATAATCACACACACACACACACACACACACACACACACACACACACACACACACATATATATATACACACACACACACACACACACACATATACATTCATGTAAGGTCATATTACGCTTGTTTGTCCTCTGTTTCTCTAAAGGTAGATAATGTCATCTGTCCTAAGTCCAAGTCTTTCCATATTTTTCTTAATCCACCCATTCATCATTTCTCACACCATAGCAATATTCCAACATTAGACTATTTTAAATAGTCTCAAACAATATTAATATAACTGACAAACAGTTTTCCAATTTTTCTCTTTTGATTAAATCTATTTTAGCTTTAATTTTGTTACATATACTTCATAGTATATTGAAAGCTGTCTTTCTTTTCTTTTGTATGTTTTCTTTTGTTCTTTTCCTTTTTTTCACCTTTCTCCCATCTCTCTCAAGAAGGCTATACAGATATAAATAGATAGACATAGATACATACACATATACTTACACATACATATACAAAGGCATATATAATCACACACACACACACACACACACACATATATATATATATATATATATATATATACACACACACACACACACATATACATTCATGTAAGGTCATATTACGCTTGTTTGTCCTCTGTTTCTCTAAAGGTAGATAATGTCATCTGTCCTAAGTCCAAGTCTTTCCATATTTTTCTTAATCCACCCATTCATCATTTCTCAGACCATAGCAATATTCCAACATTAGACTATTTTAAATAGTCTCAAACAATATTAATATAGCTGACAAATAGTTTTCCAATTTTTCTCTTTTGATTAAATCTATTTTAGCTTTAATTTTGTTTGAGACCAATGATTACTATTCCTATTTTTCCTAATAAATTCTAATCCTGATTATTATATTTGTGTATGCCTCTTATTCCTATCCTCTGCTTTACTTTTACCTGCTACCTTGCCTTATTATTACATAAACTTCTACTGCTCCAAAGATCCCTACCTTCTCTTCTCCCCTTAACTCTTCCTTCCCTCTCTATCCCTTTCCCATTAATTTACATAGCCTTTGTTACCACCCTCATCCTATTCCCTCTTTTCTTATTTCTTTTTTAAATTTAGAAGGCTTTCTACAAATATGTATTTATTTACGTATACACACACGTGTATGTATGTATATATGTATGTTTATATATGTATATGTAAATCTCATTCCCAATGTGAGTAGGATTCCAGAAATACCCCCTCCCCCACGTAATTCCTCTGTATCAGTTTTTGCACTTGTACCTCATTTGTATAACGTAATTACTCTTTTTACTTTTCATGCACAGTTTTGCTTTTTTAAATCACATTATATTCAGCTCTATCTTTCTTTTGAACTACTTGGTTACTCATGACAATCCTAGACATATAGTTTACATTTCCACATATAAAACATAAACAGTTTGCCCTGATTATGAGTCCCTTGAAATTAGTCTTTGATGTATATCTTATATTTCTCTTGGATCTTATATATCAAATTTTCTGTTAAGTTCAAGTATTTTTGCAACAAAATACTGAAAATCTAGCCATTCATTGAATGTCCTTTTTTTTTCCATTCAGGATTATGCTTAACTCTCCTGGGTATGATATTTTCAGCTGTAACCTTAGCTTTTTTGCTATTTGTTATATATTGTTCCAAGACCTGTAAGTCTTTTAATGTAGCTGCTGCTAGATCTTCTATGATTCTAATTGTGGTCCTGTCATATTTGAATTTTTTTCTTGCTGTTCATAATATTTTGTGCTTGATTTCAGGTTTTGAAATTTAGCTATGATGTTCCTGTAGTTTTTCCTCATTGGTCTCTTTCAGGTTATGGTCAGTGGATTTTTTTCTAATTCTATTTTCCCCTCTTGTTCTAATACTTCAGTACAATTTTCATTAATTATTTCTTGTGTTATTGTACCAAGATTCTTTTTATTTTTTGGTCATAGCTTTAGGTAGTGCAATTATTCTTATATTTTCTCTTCTTCATCTGTTCTCCAGATCTGTAATTTTTATTGTGAGACATCTCATATTCTCTTCAATTTTTTTCATTCTTTGATTTTGTTTTATTTTTATTGATCTTATAACTTTGTTGGCTTCACCTTGCCCAATTCTAATTTTTAAAAATTTATTTTCTTCCTTAAGACTCTGGATTTCCTTTTCTAGTTGTTGGAGTTTCTTTTCATAATCTTCTTGTTTTCCTTGGCTTACTTTTTCCTTAATCTCTGTCATTTGATTTTTAAAGTCTTTTTTGAGGTCTATAACTCTTTTTGCACAAGTGGCCATTTAACAGTACTTTTTAGGATAGGAAAGTTGTTTTGTTTTGTTTTGTTTTGTTTTAACTTCAGTATCCTCTGAAAGAGAACAACAGTCTTCCTTATTCCCACAGTAACTTTCTATGGTTGGATTCTTTCTCCTTTGCCAGCTCTTTTTTTTTTTTTTTTTTTTTTTATTTGCAGCAGATTATTGGTGCAATCACCTCTAGTTCTGTCTTATGGCAGATGGTGCTTCTAGCCTCAGATCCTCGTTCAATTCTTCCTCTAGTCTGGAGATGGAAATTAACTGTGCCCTCCTGTAATTGCCCATAGCCAGCAGTGTCTATGCTCCACTGCTTCTGCACTTACCCATTATGTGCTAGTTTCTTCTCACCCAAGGCTGCATTTTGGCAGCATAGCTGGATCTGCCTTTCATTCTCAGCACAGGTTCCCTCTATCTTCTCCCACTCCCTACACAGTCTGGGAGATGAAAACTCCTGTGATTGAGGCTACTTCCCAACCCAATTAGTCCCAGGGCAAGCAGCTTGATATTTACACTTTATGAAGGCCAAATTTCTATCCTGTTATTTATAGTGTCCTGTAGAGGTCCACAAATAGTGGGTGGGGGAACTCTGCATAAAGTTATAAGGCCCTTCATCCCAGAGGGAACCTGCTGACAAAGTCTGGTTTGGCTCCGCATCTCCCTTTGGTGCTCTCAACCTTTCTGAGAAGTAAAGGAGGGTGTGACTACTTGAAGCAAGGGATACTTATAGTAAGAGGCATTTACATATCAATAGCAGGATGCTTATAGTTAGCTCTTGCTCAGTGTGCTGTGGTGATATAATGGTTCTCCAATTGGCACATGCTTAATATGCTGTAATGATGTAATCATACCAAGGTATTTAAGGGCTGAGAGGACTTGAAATAGGAACTCCATCTTTGACCATCCTTGTGGTTCTCCGACTTCATCACTTCTCCACTAAGACCAAGGCTGGTCCCGAGATATTCCAGAGAGCTAGTTCAGACAGTATATTTTGGTACCCCAGCATGGGGGCTCTAGAAAGCACACTACAGCATCCTATATCACACATCATTGTAACTTTAGACAAATAATTCAAGTTAAGAAGTAACTGTACCTGTTCAGATCTTCTCAGATTGTCCTAGGAAGACCACTATTCTTCCCCAACTCTTATTATTTTAGTACTCTTTAATGTTCACCCTGAGGCACAATTTTGTCTTGTTTGTGAGGGAAATCTGGAGAGTTTGAAGTTTTCTATGTAAAAATTTTTTAAGTCCCTTTCCAAATGTCTTAAAAATCTTTCTGAATAATTGGTAGTACATATAAAAAATTCCTTAAAATACACACATCATAGTTTAGTCTTATCCAGAAGTTGCCAAACTACAATCCATGGGCCAAATATAACTTGCTACCTTTTTTATATGATCCTGTGGGCTAAGAATGATTTTTACATCTTGTGTGGGATGGGTGCAAAACCCCCCTTCCCAAATTAACTATTCAGAGACATCTTCAGGTACAATGAGAAAGCATCTATTTAATTCCTGCAGGGAGAGGAACAGACACACACCTGGGAACCATTCCAACTCCTGCCATGTGTCCCTAGAACTTCCCCAGCTGGAAGTAACATCTGGTTAAATAGGAAAAGACCCAAGCCTTTTCATTGGATAGACTAAAAGGACATAATCATTTTTGACCAATGGTCAGCAATGTTGTCTGCTTCCCGCAGATCACATCACTTTCTGCAACTTCACTAACTTCCTGCATCCTAGGGTTCAAGGTTCATTCCTCCAGAGATTATATGATCCCCCCAAGGTCCCACCCAGACTCAGAGTTTAAAGCCCAATTTCTCAGCTCTGGGAACAGGGATCATATGACTTCCTGAAACCCAAGGCTCAACTTGGTATAGAGATTATGTGATTTAGGCCTAGTCTCATAAACTTGAGAAAACTTCATCCAATCAGTTCCATTTAATCTTATAATAAATTTTTTAATGAAATGAAAAATCACTCGGCTCACCAGTATACAAAAATAGGTAGAGAGCCTGCTTTGACTCTTGGACAGTAGTTTGGCATTCCCTGGTCTAATACATTCTATCCTTGATGGTTTTCTCCTTTATATCAAAGCTATTTTGTTACAATGTTCCTAATATAAGTTTATGGGCATCAAGGTAAAATTTTGAGACCACACATCGACTGCACCTTTGAAATATTGAAACAATATTAGTACAGTGCCAAAGACCCTAATGCCTGTACCCAACACAATATGCTAGAATCCTGGAACTTCTTCCTTCAACAGAACCTTTGAAAAAGAGTTATTTTCTCCCAAAAATCAGCTGGATTTTGTCCATATGGCTACATATTAATGGGACCACATTCTATTAATGTGTAGATTATTACTTCTCTCAAAAATATTAACCAGCTGATGGTTTTATTAATATCTGCACTGAAAGATATTTTACAAATAATTACTATGAAAATGGTATTAGATCTCTTTTCGTAATTCCTTTAATAATCTAGGTCACATATATTTTTAAAACAAAATAAATATTCAATCACTACTCCCCAAATCTTGTTGTTGTTGTTGTTGTTTTCACAGAAATAAAACAATTAGAATACCCAAAGTTATGCAGAGAAACATCGATCCCCTGGATAAAATTTAAAAATAATTGCTACAGTTTTTCTACAGTCTTAAACAGCACAAATTTTGATACTGCACAGGAGTTTTGCAGAAAGAAAGGTAATGATTTAATGACAATAATAAGCTTTTTATGTTTTTCTTGATATCCCAATGAACAATATAATGTCCTTGGTTTATTTTGTTATTGTGTCTACAGGCAGGAAAAACCAATTGAAAAACTATACTCCATTCAAGATACAATTTTCAAATGTAATTCATTTATCACTTGGGGAATAATTCATGAAACTCATCTTTCAGCATGAAATTTTAAAATCCAAAATGGCTTACAATTTTAAAAGTCAAACTTTCCCTTTTTGTATATTCAATCATAATCTTTGAAATTATTTAAAATCAATATTCAAAGCTTTTGAAAAGAACAGTATTACATTTTATGCCTTTAAATAGATGGTGTTGTTTGAATTTAGAAAAAAAATTCAACTCAAAATTCAGTATGATTTTTCAGGATCATTAAATTAAGGAATGAGAGAAAAATAATACTATTCAGTGCCTGAGACAGTTATTCAGCTAGCTTACATTAAGCACCAATTTGTGTGCCTGGCATTGTGCTATAAATACTGGAAATACAGATGATGATGATATGGATAGGCCTTTTGTGCTTTACATATAAACATGACTGATTGCGTTTTGGATGTTTGTGTTTTTTCTACAGGAGCTAATCTTTTAACAATTAAGGATGAGGCTGAAAATGCATATCTTCTAAAAGAGCTCTTTGCATTTAGTTCTTCTATCCTGATGATCTGGTTGAATGCTCAATTTGATAATAAGAGTAAGTGATTAGAAGAGAAAAGAAAAGAAGTTAAATGATAACACATCATCATTAGTCCAAGGATAATGGCTATTGGCAATTAGAAACTCTTATCTGGGCCACTCTCTTTCCCTTATAGATATGCTTTTCTAACTTTTCTCCATGACTTCTGACTCTTTGCAATTATCCAATGAGAATAAGAATGTTTAAATAAGTTCATGGTATTATTTTTAGTAATACGAGGACATTTTGATTGAACATATTGAGATTATATTTGTATCTTTGACTTATGAGATTCCTCCCAGACTCTGTAACTGTACTTAAAACAGTTTTCTGTTATACTACAAGATGTATTTTTAGTACTTCATACTTCATGACCATATAAGAGTACTTCATATTTACAGTTTAATGTTGTGACAATACTTTGTAAAATCAAGGGAGTGATCCATCAAGCCAAATGTAGCTTAATATTTTCCATTCCAAATTCAGTTTGCTAAAGAGAGAGACATAATTTATTTTGCTTAATATTTATTGACTAATTATTATTTAATATTTTTCTACAGGTGGCACTCCCACATGGTTTGATGGTAGTCCCATTGAACATTCAAACTGGGGCATAAGAGAGCCAGAATCCAATCTTTTCAAGGCTGATCTTTGTTTTGCTTTGAGGACCACAGATGGTGTGTGGCAATTATTGCCTTGTAGAGAAAAAAACGGATTTATATGTAAAATGGAGACAGGTATTTGCAGCTATAATTGTGAAGTCCAAGGTTGTTTCTTATACCTTTCTTCTATTGTTTGCCCCCATTTCATCCAGTGTATATCATGTTCCTTTATAGTTGTTTGCATTTTATCTCCCTCATTAGACAGGGAGCTCCTTGAAATGAGTGACTTTTTTCATTATTAGTCTTCCCAGCACTTAACACAGTATCTGGCACATAGGTGATTGATTAATCAATGCTTATTTACATAGCTACAGACTACCTTAGGTTCACTCTACCTTCTAAGTCAGTATTCTCTTGACTGTACAGAGTTTTTAAATCCAAGCATTTCAGGAGTACGAATCTACTAGCTGTGTTTTATAGATAACAACAACGTTTCATTATTTTAGATGACCTGATTTTTAAAAATTAATTTAGAAAACAAAATCTTATTTTCTTTCTCTTCCACTTCTCTATTTTTCCAAGGGGGGAAATATACATAATATAGCAAAACCTGAATTTCTTTTTTTATGTTTTAATATTTTATTTTCCCTAGTTACAGCTAAAATAATTTTTTGCATTTGTTTTTAAAACTTTTGAGTTCCAGATTCTCCCTACCTTATTCCCATTGAGATGGCACATGTTAAGATAGGCAAAAGATTTCTATAAAAGTCTTGTTGTGGGGAAGAAAACCCATAAATCTCCACATACACTGCCCCCCAAAAAAAACCTCAAGAAAAAAAAAGTGGACAGAAGTATGTTTCAATCTTCATTAAAAGTCCTTCAGACTAGTCTTGGGTCATTATATTACTGAGAATAGCAAAGTCATTCACAACTGATTATCCCACAACATTTCTATTACTTTTTTACAGAGTACATTTCACTTTGTTTGAACTCCTGGAGGACTTTTCAGGTTTTTCTGAGAGCATCTTGCCCATCATCTCTTATAAAACAATAACATTCCATAATAATCACATACTATAATTTATTTGCCCATTCTCCAATTGATGAGCATCCCCTCAATTTCCAACTCTTTGCCCTGAGAAAAGAGCTGCTATAAACATTTTTGTACTTCTAGATCCTTTCCTTTTCCTTTTTTTTTTTTAAATCTCTTTTAGGATCATGCCTAATAGTGATATTATTAGGTCAAAGAATATGCATGGAAACCTGAATTTCTTAAGATTAACTTTTGTCTCTCTGTATTTGATTTCAGATATTAATAATATGAAAACTGGAGAAGGTAAGTATGTAAAAACATTAAGTATTTTTAGTTTCATAGAAAATAATCAGATAATATATATAGTACATAATAATCATCAGATAGTAAAAACAAGAAATTCAAGTTTCTTAAAAACCTCATACCAGTTTTATAGTATATATTTGTCTTTCAGTGTCCCTAAAAGTTCTTTTCCCCATCTTCTTTTAGCTCCCAACCACAGCCTTATCCCTCTTACAGTAGCTGTGATCTTAGTTACCATCTTTGGCATTTCCACATTCTTCTACTGCCTCTACAAGCAGAATGGTGGTTTCTTCAGAAGGCTCATCACTTGGAGTAGTGCTCCTTACACATCAACAAACTTAAGGTTACCTGTAGAAGAAAGCATCCTCATTTCAGATCTGGAGAGAAATGATTAATAAAAAATATCGAAACCAAAGGATCACAGTGACTATATTAAACTTTTTAAAGGAATGGATCTTAAGAAGCTCTAGATTGTATTTTATTTTATAACCTTGATGTTACAGTAATATAAATTTTATTTTAAAAAACAACTTAATCATTCCCTGCATAATGACTATTTGAATTACAACCTGTTAGCCTGGTTTTATTTTAGTGTTTCTGCCAAAATTTTTTATAAAGAAAAGGGTATGTAGGAGAAGGTGAATAAGATTAAATAATAATTATCATTCAGAAAGGTAAGAAATAACTAAAAGAATGTCCACTAGGTAAAGAAACCTCTTATTTGAGAAGGGCTTAAAATCCCCTATTTTCAAAATTCATAAAAGTTCACAAGATTGCCAGGCTAACAGAGTAATGTTATTTGCAATGCAATACATTTATTTCCATTGAAATACAATTATTGAATCTGAAATTTTTAAATCAGCTTGTGACCACATGTTCTTTTGTTCACTCCCACCCCACCTCAAACTAAATAAATTCATTAGGAGGAAGAAGAAAACATGTTTTAGATAGTTTATAAAGGTTAATAAAGTTACCCAGCCAAATCACTGGTGATATTTATTTATTTATGACTAGCTCTAATATTTTTCAGAAAATAGAAGAAGGAACTTCAAATAGCACATGAGAGAACAGTGTGGTACACTAGAAACACAGATTAGCTTGGAACTAAGAAGATGCAAGTTTCAATTCTGGCATAGCCATTTTGGTGTAGCACACAAGCCTATGGTTGTGGTCAATTTACTTCAGGTCTCTGGGCCTTATTTTAGGGTGTTGGAGTGGATAAATGCTAAGATCCTTTCCAAGGCTCTTGTGGCCTAGATCCTAATACTGCTTATCATCTGATATTTCTGTTTTACAAGCCAACCTTTTTGAAGACATACAATGTGACCTGAAACTATAAGATTGTGCTTCTCAGTAAGCTGAATTAAAAATTCCCATTATTCCAAATCTTTCTACTATACCACAATGAGCTTTACTCTTCTAAATGTAAGCATAGGTGGCCATTACCTATTTGTGACTTATAAAGATAAGTGGCTTAAATTAACCAGATGGTAAATAAAGACCATTTAACAAAATGTCATGTGAAGTTAAAGTTCTGTATTTCTAAGTGGTCTTGGTAAAAAAAAAACTGCTAATGAATTAGTCTTCTAGTCAAGAGATATTGAAATAGAACTGTCACATATAATGACACTACTGATTAAATATGTCATTAGCCAAACATTTTTTGGAGTAAGATGAATTCACCAATTTCCCAAAGCTCTGTAATTAGACATAGAGGGCTACATTTTTAAGTGTCTAGGCATATGGACAGTTAATGCAATCCTTCCTACTGCCAAAATTTCTGAAATGAGCAAATCTATGAAATAAAGTACTATAATTCTATGCTTTATATAGATGCACACATTTTCACTTGTAGACATATCTACATTTAATTTTTATCTGAAATAAGCTTTATAGTTTTCATAAGTTATCAAATACAGCAGGAAAAACCTATTGAACAATCTTACTAAGGAACCATGGATGCATTAGCTACTGAAGTACCTTGTTAGAACCTTGATCTTTTTCAGTCTTAACTCTAGAACTCTATTAAATAATGGATAGAATGTGAGGTTTGCTTCTGGAAGATCTGTTTGAGTTCAGCTTTTGATGAACCTCGAGCAAAAACTCACTTATCTTCATTGGGTCTCAGGCAACACTCTTGGACTTGATGAGGATGTCATTTGCATTGGTGGACAGAATCCTGTACTTAGAACTGATTAACTAAAAATTAAGACTTTAGAGAATTATGAAAGATGATTTAAAGAGTCAATCTACACATTCTGAAACATTAAGCTATTGAACATTACCTAGATGGTAGCATTTAGTTTCTGTCCTATATCATATAATTTAAAATGCTAGATAAAGCAGGTTGAAAAATCCCTTTTCATGTGAGAAGGTAAATTTGACCTTTTTTGGTCTCAGGGCAGCAGTATAGATACTGTTTTCTCATTTTGAACCTTACAGCATAAAGTGTCACTTTAAATAACTAGAAAAATATTGTTACCACTCTGCTTTAATTAAAATCATTTCATATCAGTATTATTTATAATGAGTTCATGGTCATCTCCTGCATGAATTGGAAATTACAAATAAAAGATCTGACTGTTGAACCACAGTAAGACATAATAACATTTTCTTAACCTTTTGCCAAGAATTTGAGGTTAAAAGATGATTTGTGACATGGATTGGGAGGGCAGCATGTTGTACAAAGGACCATATGTCTCTCTTCTTATTCCTAGTTGCCAAAACAGAAGGAATATGACTATTAGAATTCATTTCGGAAATTAAAAATTTTTTCTTTGATCAAGTGAGATTTGTTTCTCTAGAGCTTAAAGAAACTGAAACACTTAGATGATCCAGAACAGCCATAATTACTTGTGTAATAATAAATCATTAATTGATGATTTGGTAGACCACATAAAATCAACTTAAAATTTCATATTCCTTCAGGCAATAATATTAACATGAAATAGTTTCATGTGATGTCTCAAGGTTTTTTGAATTCAACTAAAGAGCACAAATTTAGGGAGAAGGTGAATATTTTAACACTAGTTTATTCCATATGTGTGCACTCTAGGTGTCCCTTTGTGAGTCATTGCTATTATTTCTTGTTGCATGAAGATTTTAAGAGACAAGCCAGTAAATGTTATACACCACTAAATCAGTAATATGAATGATATATGGATAATGTGTATTCTCTGAATGTGACTATACATATAATTTGCTCATATACAGAAAAGGTCTAATGAATTCTAATTGGGAGAAAGAATTGAAATTAAAAAAAGCCCTCTTTAAGCCAGTGACCTTCTTTACTAAAAGCTAATTAACACAAGTACTTGCTGCTTGCAGAGCACTTCTGCTACAATTTAGATCAAATTAAGGGGGGTGGTGGAAATCATTTGAGTGGTGTTTTCTTCGAACTCTGAAGAGGCTATGATGGACTGCAGTTAACTCATTTAAAGCAGCATCATCCATTTTTTGTAATTGCAAGTAGCAGCAACTTTGAATTTATTCTTTGGGGTTTTCTTAAACTTACCTATGAAATGTTATCTCTTATTTATTTTTTTTTCTATATTTCTATTTGGAAAAGAAAGTGGAATATTTTATTTAAAAGATAGAAAATACCCTGAGTTGCTGGAGTTTTTTTTTTTTTTTTTTTTCCCTCCGCTAAGGGAAAAAAGTATCTTTTTTTTCCCTTAACTACATATAGGGATCCTCAAACTTTTTAAATAGGGGGCCAGTTCACTGTCCCTCAGACTGTTGCAGGGCCGACTATAGTAAAAACAAAAACTTTGTTTTGTGGGCCTTTAAATAAAGAAACTTCATAGCCCTGGGTGAAGGGGATAATCGTCCTCAGCTGCCGCATCTGGCCTGCAGGCCGTAGTTTGAAGACCCCTGCTAGAGGCAACATGAGGTAATGGATAAAATGCCAAGTTTGCTTCAGGAAGATCTTGATTCAGCTTCTGCTTCTTGTATATATACTAATCCTGGAAAAGGAAGATAATCTCCTAGGATTTATTTACATAGACAAGCTGCCATCTATATTGGTGGAAGTGTTGTGAGTTGGGATCTTGGTTTAACAGTTAATTCAGTTTACTTAATTAACCCTCCACACACACATTCCTACAATACTAGCTTACCAGCAAACAAGGAAGTTTTAGTGCTGATGGAAGGCAATTTGTTCCTAGGTAGATTGATTTGGGACTCAGCTGTAGGCACTTTGGCCAAAAAAAAGTACCTAAAGAGTTTTGGGGACACTGGTGTGGAGTATATCTGAAACTCCCCAGGGAGCTTTCATCAATGCTGTTTTCTATTTCCTTTTCCCTAGCTTATATCTGTTCTTATCTTTCCAAACTACTTTTAACCATCCTGGGAACTGTTTTTATCAGAATGACACATCAGATGCTGGAAACATAATAAAGTGTGACAGAAAGGAATTCCCAAACTTGAGTTCCCTGTGCTAATAAAAGCAGTTCTTTCCCATCATCATACTTTTTTCAGGAAATAAAAAAATAATCTTTTATTTAATTTAACTTCTTCCTTGTGTCCCCTCTTCATCTCTGCCTTGTTCCCTGAAATAGGCATAATATGAAATAAAAGAGAAGTGCCTAAACCTGAAATAGGCATAATATGAAATAAAAGAGAAGTGCCTAAAGTGAAAATAAAACAAAATATTTTGAGGAGGTGATTTTGGGGGTGGGTATATAAATGATATGTTTTTTCCCCTTTGTGATAGAATTCCCTATTGACTAAAAGCAACAAATAGGTGACAATGGCTCTGTGAAATAGTTTAAGTTCCATAAAATCTGTCAGTTCATATTATTCTTTTTGGCTCTGTAAGGGGCAGGGAATTTGGGAGCACATAGATTTTATCTTTAAGTGTTTTTCAGCAAACATGTATTGAATCAACTATGGAAATCTATTAAAGGATCGACTTTTTATTGTTGTTATTCCTTGACTCATTCACACACATTCATTTCATATCATTCTTTAGTCTGAGTTTATTAATCTCTTGCTGTTTTCTTTACTAACATCACTAGACATCCTGGATTTTCTGATCATTTTTATTCATGCTACTTAGCTCTGTTATGCACTTGATTTTTTAAAATTGTATTTTACTTTTTGAAATCTATGTAAAGATAGTTTTCAACATACATTTTTATAAAATTTTGTGTTCTAAATTTTTTTTCCTTTCCTCCCTTACTTCCTACTTCTCTGAGACAGCAAGCAACCTGACATAGATTAAATGTGTGCAATTCTTTTAAACATATTTCCATATTTATCATGTTGTGCAAGAAAAATCAGAACTAAAGAAAAAAAAAAGAGAAATAAATAAATAAAAAGGTAAAAATACTATACTTTAATCCACATTCAGTCTCCATAATTCTCTCTATATATGTGGGTGGCATTTCCATCCCAAGTTTATTGGAATCATCTTGAATCTCATATTGTTGAGAAGACAATTTCCTTTTTTTTTTTTCCAAATCATGTTTTGACTTCTCATTACCTTTCATTCCATCATTTGTTCATTCATTCAAGCATTTTGGAATTTGCAAAGGGCATTAAATGACCCAAAATTTTTCTCTGAATCAAAAAATAATACAATTCTGTTCATTTTCTAGTCACTAAATACAATTGCAAAGGAATTGAAAATTAATATATCACAAAAGGCAATGGAAAGACATATGGAATGTGAGAGCAAGTGGCGACACATTGCAAACAAGGAGTTATGGTGGAGAACCAGAATAAAGGATGTTCTTAAAGAAATGTATTATCAAAAGATGATAATAAATTTGTCCTGTGGCAAGAATGTATAAATTTTTGCTCCTTATAATGTTAGAAAAATGTGAGAAAAAGTCTCAGCCTGTTGGTAAGCTTTCTATGATTAACTCATAGTAGGACGTAGGTAAGAACTGTATAGAACAGATGATGGCTTGCTTGCATCTGCACTACATGCACACATGTAATATATGTGTGGTTGTGTATGCATGCACTTTAGTGTTTTAAATATTGAGTCTTCTGGTAATGCTAACTATATGGTAAAGAGCCACAATCACCAAAGAGTCAAAATTATGGGTGACTTGAAGGACAGTGGAGAGCAGTATGATTAGTATAAATAGATTGTTGCACAAATTCACAAAGAATTAAATATAAGAATTATCAAAAAGACATCATCAAAGGATGGTATGACCAATAAAAATTGATCCAATCAATAGAGCAAAAAATAATAGACATTCTAAGTGTGACATTGACACCCATGTAATGTCAAAAAACCTAGAGGAAGGCCCCCATAATTTTGAGGGAGTTCCCCTTTTAAAAATTCATGACAGAAGAAAGGAAGCTAGATTAGGTGGTATTAGGTACAAGAGGTGGTACCCAGGATCTTTCTTGAGGAGAGTCTGTGGGTCTTCTATAAGGGTATGACACTACTCTGGAGTTACCATCTTCTGTAAACTATTATAAAGTCCATCTGCCTTAAATGAGTAGCTCATATTGTATGAGGATATGGGTTATACCATAACGAAGTTGTAATTCTGCAGGAAGACTGAACAACAGGCCTTCATCTTTGTGCCAGGCAATATGGCAGACATCTACTATACTATCATGCACCATCCAGCTATTTCAGTGATGGCTGTGCAGAAAAGGGGCTGCAATCCTCATTTTCTTGAGGATCTGGAAGGATTTAATAGCTCACAACTTCATAACTGGCACTCTTACTGGGCTACAGATATTTATGGTACAGTCAAAATGTACTTCTGTTTGCTCCTGATCACCATTAGTATGATACCCATAGCCTTGCAGATCAAGCTTGAAGCAAGATTTCTTTGCTCATGGGAAAATTCTCTTCATCATAGTGGTGTTGTTGCTTTTCCCCCAAGAAGTAGTCTGATTGGACTGAAGTAGCAAATAAAAAATGAAGAGACTAGGAGTTTTTAGAAGAGGTTTTGTGTATGTTTCTTTGGAAAAGGGAGGGTCAGAGCTGTGTCTTCTTTCACAATATGACAAATATGTGAATGTTTTTTCATGTTTGAACATGTTTAACCTATATCAAAATGTTTACCACCAGGAGGGGGAGAATGAAAGGAGGAGGAAAGAGAGTTTGAAACTCAATTTTTAAATGAATGTCAAAAATTGTCTTTATACAACATTCTCTTGGATCTACTCTTTTTGCTCTTCATTATTTCACGCAAGTCTGTTGATTTATTTTTTTAAGATCATGGAGTTCATTTATAAGAGGAATGAAGGGCTGGTTCAATATTAAGAAAACTATTACCATATTCAGCCATATCAATAACAAAACCAACAGACATCATATGAAATTTCAATAGATGCATAAAAAAGCTTTGGCAAAATCAACACCCATTCTGATTAAAAACACTAGAGAGCATAGAGATAAAGGAAGCTTTACTTAAAATAATTAGTATTATCTATCTAAAACCTACAGCAAGCATTATTTGAAATGGAGAGAAGCTGGGTACATAATAAGTTCATGAGTGAAACAAGGATGCCCATTATGCCCATTATCACCACTCTTATTAAACACTATACTAGAAATGTTGGCTTTAGCAATAAGAATAGAAAAATAAATTAAAGGAATTAGAATAGGCAATGAGGAAATAAAACTATCATTCTTTGCAGATGATATGATGATGTACTTAGAGAATCCTAGAAAATAATCCAAAAACATATTGGAAATAAGTCACAGCTTTAGCAAAGTTGCAGGATATAAAATAAACCCATACAAATCATTAGCACTTGTATGTATTACTGACAGAGCCCATCAGCAAGAGATAGAAAGAGAAATTCCACTTAAAATTACTGTAGTCAAAATAAAATAGTTGAGGAGGAGTCTACCTGCCATGACAAACCCAAGAACTATTTAAATACAATTACAAAACACTTCTCACACAAATAAAATCAGATCCAATTGGGAAAATATCAATTGTTCAAGGCTAGGCTGAGCTAATATAATAAAAATAACAATTCTGTCTAAATTGATCTACTTATTCAGTGCCATACCAAACTACAAAAACATGATTTTGTAGAACTAGAAAGAAAAGATCATCAAGCTCATTTCTTATAGCACAGTAGTATTCTATCATGATCATATATCACAATTTGTTCAGCCATTTCCTAATTGATGGGCAACCCCACAATTTCCAATTCTTTGCCACCCCATGAAATCTTCTATAAACATTTCAAATTATATAGGTTCTTTTTCTTTTCCCCTAATCACCTTTGGAAATAGATTTAGTCGTGGTATATTTGGGTCAAAGTGTATATAGTAACAGCAATATTGTTTTAAGAATAATTAAGAACAATTTTGAATGTCTAGGTCATTTTGACTATTATAAGTACCCAGAAGACTCTATTTGCGTCCAGAGAAAGAACTGATATAGAAATATGTATAAAATGATTTTATGTATACATACATATATTTATTTCTAATGCCCTAGGGCAGGGAGTGGGAGAACAGAAGGAAAAAAGGAAGATAATGTTATTATATATTTAAAAGGAATAGCAAATAGTACATAATAGATTTGCAGTTTCATGTGCAATCACTTTTTCTATGTTATAGAAATATTTGTTTTATTTTATAAATTAAAGAAGTGTAAACAATATAAAATAAAAGGTTAGTTAAAATGTATTTAAAATTTGAAAAACTCTCAAAAATTGCCTTTACTTTTAATTGGAAAACAAAAAGTGTCTTATAGTTGAAAAAAAAACCCACCAAAAAAAATGTGAGGGAAAAAGCTCTGTTCTCCAAATGTTTTCTTTGTCTCAGCTTTCAACAAGTTCATAAAACTTCGGTCCTGTTTATTAACTCCCTAGAGAAAAATATATTTGCCAATAAATAATTTTAATAATGTTTGCAAATTTTTACATTTATTAAACTCAATTGATAATTTAGTGCAATTCTAATTCAATCTGACATCTCTTAACTTTTTAAGATACCTCAAAAACTACTGGATTTTGTAAACTAAGAAAGCTTGTAAACAGAAAAGAAACAATCTAATGCTATTTGGCTTGCAAAATATCTTGATATTTCAAAAGTGCATTTTTATAATAGTTTTTTTTATTTTTTAAAAATACATGCAAAGTATATTTTAACATGTTTAACATATATTGAATTGCTTACCATGGGGATGGGGGTGGGGAAGGAGGAAAAAAATCTGAAACATAAGGCTATGCAAAGGCCAAGGTTGTCAAATTATCCATGCATATGTTTTTTTAAATGAAAAGCTCTAAAAAAAAAATAAAAAAACAGAAGAAAAAGAAAAGAAAGTATATAGCATGTAAAATACTGGAGTTTTAAAAAAAACATAGTGTTTTATTAAAGAGCATCCAATATGACTGGAGGTTTCCCTATAAGGTAGATTTGTTTTTATTTTCTTTTGTTTGTTTGTTGTTAATAAAAACAGCTCATTATTTTCCCCAACCATTGTAATTATAAAATAAGGTAAATTAAATAAGGATTAAAATAAGGACTATATTTAACTATGAAAAATACATGCAAATATAGTTTTCAACAGTCAGCCTTGCAAATCTTTGTGTTCCAAATTTTTTTCCCTCCCTTCACTCTCCTCTCCTAGACAGCAAGCAATTCAACATAGGTTTAACATGTGTATTTTTCTAAACATTTCCACATTTATCATGCTGCACAAGAAAAATCAGATCAAAAAGGAAAAAAATGAGAAACAATAACAAAGGTGAAAATACTATGTTGTGATCTGTATTCAATCCCCATATTACTCTCTCTGAATGCAGATGGTTCTCTCCATCACAAGCCTATTAGAATTGGCCTGAATCATCACATTGCTGAAAAAAGCCAAGTCCATGTAGGAGAAAGCACATAAATTTACCTTTGAAGGAACCCATCAGTGGTTCTAATCCAAAGGTCAAAAGGAAAATGCATTCTAGGCATGGAGAACAGCATGTAAAAATGTATGGAAATTAGTCGTGGAAATCTTTAAAAATTTTCATTCAGATCAGACTAGGGTCTAGAAAGGATCTCATCAACTTGTACTCCTGACTCTCCAGACTTCCTCTATCATACTTAAGAAATCTATGCACAATTAAGACAACTCTGAGATACCACTATACACCTGTCAGATTGGCTAGAATGACAGGGAAAGATAATGCGGAATGTTGGAGGAGATGTAGAGAAACTGGGACACTGATACATTGTTGGTAGAATTGTGAATACATCCAGCCATTCTAGAGAGCGATTTGGAACTATGCTCAAAAAGTTATCAAACTGTGTATACCCCTTGATTCAGCAGTGTTTCTACTAGGCTTATACCCCAAAGAGATTTTAAAGAAGGGAAAGAGACTTGTATGTATAAGAATGTTTGTGGCAGCCTTGTTTGTAGTGGCCAGAAACTGGAAACTAAGTGGATGCCCATCAATTGAAGAATGGTTGAGTAAATTGTGGTATATGAATATTATGGAATATAATTGTTCGGTAAGAAATGACCAGCAGGATGATTTCAGAAAGTCCTGGAGAGACTTACATGAACTGATGCTGAGTGAAACGAGCAGTGCCAGGAGATCATTATATACTTCAACAACAATACTATATGATGATCAATTCTGATGAACATGGCCCTCTTCAACAATGAGATGTACCAATAGAGCAGTAATGAATTGAACCAGCTACACACAGCGAAAGAACTCTGGGAGATGACTATGAACCACTTCATAGAATTCCCAATTCCTCTATTTTTGTCCACCTGCATTTTTGATTTCCTTCACAGGTTAATTGTACACTATTTCAAAGTCTGATTCTTTTTGTACAGCAAAATAACTGTATGGACATGTATACATATATTGTATTTAACTAATACTTTAACATATTTAACATGTATTGGTCAACCTGCCATCTGGGGGAGAGGGTTGGGGGAAGGAGGGGAAAAATTGGAACAAAAGGTATTGCAGTTGTCAATGCTGGGGAATTATCCATGCATATATCTTATAAATAAAAAAGCTATAATAAAAAAACAAAAAAGAAATCCATACACTCTGAAAGCTCACTTCACTACCGAACTTCTCATCCTGGAATTATCCATTGCCCTTGCCCTTTTCCTCTGGTTAGCTAGTTCCACCCAGGATTCCATTTTAGAGAGCATTCCCAAAAGTCATACCTTAACACAATGTCTGCAACATAGCAGCTGCTCAATACAATTCCTATTTAGTAATCAATTGATTAATACTTACATGCTTCTGCCTTTGGGACTAGGTGTTTCTATTTATAAATTTTCTATTTAGTTTTACTCATTTTAACAAATCTTTTTTTCTAATATTGTGAATGACATGTTTAAGGTAGAATATTGAGTTCTTAATACAGTCAAAATGTATATATTGTTTTATGAACAATTTTGAGTGGCTTAGTCATCTTGACTATTATAACTACTCAAATTAACTACAAAGGACCTATGAAGGAAGACTATTTGCATCCAAAGAAAGAATTGATAAATAGAAGTATAATAGAATGATTTTATATATACTCACATTTATGGCTAAAGATACATTATGACATAAAGTATGTGTACATTTTCTAACATTTTCTTTACATAAAGACTAGGAACTAAAAGAATGAGAACATTTCTCAAAGTACACTTTGAAATATAAAAAAGACAAAAGAGTTGTATGGGTATGATCCGTGACCTGAGATTAAACGAGTTCTAAATGGATGAGCAAGACTGAAAAATTCAGTTATTATAACAGAATATTATAGTTATTATGACATTTCTTCCTTAGTGAGGAAGAAAAGGGGAAGGCATTGAGAGAAACTGAAGAGACCACATAGAGAGCTTTCCAATGAGCTCAAGTCTAAAAGTAAAATAAACAAAAGCTGCACAGAAGAGCATAATAACATGAAGTATAGAAGAGAAACCCAGACTTGTAAGAAGAGGGTTAGGAAAATAAAAATATAATGTGATAAGAGAAAAAATGCAAAGGACAATCAAAAGGGCTTTTTAATAGTATATGCAAAACAATAAACAAAAGATGAGAACACATTTAGAACATATAGCACAATGTGAATAAATATGAAAATCAAATGGAACTAATCCATTTTTTCTTTGCTTCTCTCTCCTCAATCAAGGGAAATGATTATCACACCAGGAAAGGTAAAAATAATAATGGTTAATTAGAAATTGAAGACTAAGATAGGTGAGGCGATTGTAAGAGAAGAGAAGTGGAATTAGGAAAGGGACTTCAAGGTTGATCTAAAAAGGAGATGCCTGCAATACTTCTATAGAATATTTGAAAAATAATTGAAGGTTGTCACCAAAAATTTGTACTTATTAAATTAACAAATAAACTTGTCATACTGTTTGAACTATGCTTTCCTTCTTTTCCTGCTCCAGGTATAAGAGGAATACTTGGGGAGGTTGGGATTTGTTGAATAACCGTAATGAAAATTACTAAGACTAGTACAGTTATTACCAAGGACTGGATTTTAGAAACTAGTGGGATAGCGTATCTCAGACAAAATCATTTATTTCTATATGATCAAATTTTGAAAATATACAAGCTCTATAAAATTACATATCTTCTAAGGAGTCTTATTATTAATCAACCAGCAGTGAAAAGCAAGAAATAGGATACAAAAGTATCTCCACTTTAGAATCTAATTGGTTAAAATATGCAGGCAGAGGGATAGACACTTTCTACATGCAAAGTGCTTTTTATCACTATCTTTATTCATTATTCCTTCCAACAAACCATGGGATGCTAAAATAGTGTCTACCATGTTGCAGCTATTAGATTATCTCACTCTTTGGCAGTTCTAATTCTCCAGCTTTCAGTTTCATTTTGGAATAAGGCTTTTCCAAGGTGATGGCATAAGATTCTCATTAAGTCCGTGTTTAGCACTGCTCTAGCCTTTAAAAGCATTCCTGAGCAAGATGTTTCCAGGAAAAATCAAAGGTGAATACTGAAAAAAATAAAAAACCCAAGATGATAGCCAACATATTAAACTGTGCTTTCATTACTGAATTCAACTATAACCCTCATTATTATTCTGAATTACACTATAAAATGCAACTTTTTATAGATTTCCCCAAACATGACATTACTAAGTTAACAAGCATCCTTAATAAAACTTTAGAATTTGATTATAAGACACTATACAGTTTATCTTTGAGAAAGATTCACTAAAAGGTGCTCATGGTCTTAAAGACAGGCAAATAAAAATTGGAGTCTCCTTCTTCCTCTCCCTTTGTGTCCTTATCTCCACCTCTTTGTCTCTCTCTCTGTGTCTCTCTCTTCCCCTTTGTCCAGCAGTCCAAAAGCAAAGGCAACACAAAGATCGCTATTTCAGCACTTTGTTGACACTGGTGTCAGTAGAACATTAAAAAACTCGATGCTTTTTATGTTCTATCAAATATCAAACATTAATTCAAAGTAGAAAGATGAATTCACAGGGTCATTCTTCCCTTACCCATGTAGAGCTTTTGGAAATCAGATAATTTCAGAGATAAATGAAATGCCGACACCACTCAGTGTCTGTCAGTCACACTGCCACTCTAAGGTAGCAAAGTCAAGTGAGCACCTAAGCAACTTTTCCCTGATCTGCTGAGCAGCCATCTTCAATAACAAAAGGCAGAGTTGGTAAATATCAAAATTCTATTAAGCCATCAGTCAAATTGTTATGTTCATCTAAAAGATGAACAACTAACTTTTAAATATCACATTCAACTCACCCTCTATATATATTCCTTCAAACTTTTCTAATAATGAGAAAGTTCTTATGAGTTACAAGTATCATCTTCCAATGCAGGGATGTAAACAGGTGAACTTTCTTAAATCCCTTATGATTTCCCTTTCCTGTTTACCATTTTAAGTTTCTCCAATCTTGTGTTTGAAAGAAACAACTAACCTCTAGAGAAAATTATCAGTCCCAAATTTCAATACATCATTAGTCAGTCAGTCAATAATCACATATTAAGCACCTTCTACACACCAGGCATTGTGCTGAGCATCGGGGTTACAAAGAAAGGTAAGATAGAGATGTACCTCTCTAGAGGAGGACCCAACATGTAGACAACTATACATAGACAAGTTATATATAGAATAAATTGCAAAAAAATAGAGAAAATTTATTAAAATGAAAGGGGCAGGAAAGGCATTTTGAGAAAGATGGGATTTTTAGGTGGAACTTGAAGGAAGGCAGGGAAGCCAGAACCAGAATTGAGGAGGGAGAGCAGTCCATGTTCCAGGGACAGCCAATGAAAACGTGCAAAGATATGAGATGGTCTTGTCTAAAAAAGCAAGAAGAACAATGGCAATGCATCACAGAGGATGTGGGGGAGGTTTGATGTAAATGTAAAGGAGTGCTGAAAAGTAGAAGGAAACTAGTTATGAAAAGCTTGAAACCCCAGAGTATTTCAAGTCTTATCCTAAAGGTGATAGGAAACCATTGGAGTTTATTGAGGAGGAATGACATGATCAGACCTGTAGTTTAGGAATCACAAAAGCTGAAAACATATTCTGAGGACCCAAATTCAAATGAGTACACCATGGTACCTGCCTGGATATTCTGATTTTTTTAATGAACTCTTTAATGGTGACATTAATTCCCAAAATGCAGATTAAATCATAGGGCAGTTATTTGATATAGTATATACAATGCTAAGCATAGGCTTTGAAATTTATAAACCCTGTGACTCTATGTATGTTATTTTACTTCTCTCATTTTCAGTTTCTTCATCAAACCCTTTATGGGTTTCCCCTTTAAAATAGGTATAAAATAATAGACAGGTTGTTGTAAATATATATAAAGGGCACCCCTTAAGGCACTAGGTAAATAAATGTCCATTATTATTAATAAAATCAATATCTGTCTTTCCCCTATTTAACATGGAGATCAAATGTTTGTTAGCTAAGGCATCACTCTTTTGCTTTCTTCATTAAGGCAATTGATTTAGATCAGTTAAACTTATTTTTGAAATTATGATAGACACAACTAAGAAAATGCAACCTTTTATAGATTTCCCCAAACATGACAGACATTACTAAGTTAACAAACATGCTTAATAAAGCTCTAGAATTTGACTTATAATATACTATACAGTTTATCCTTGAGATACCAATCTCTGTAATTACTCTCCCATATTCTTCCCATTTAAAAAAGTATTTTTTTTGTGAGAGTTATCTATATGTGCAAAACTAGGGAATCCTCAAGGAGAATATTAATATGACTAATCAGTCTTTCACAAGTAATAAAGATCTTTCTTTACCATTTCACAAGTAACTTAAAGACACAGAAAGTAAATTAGGCAAGGACCCACACTTAACACCACATACCAAGATAAGATCAAAATGGGTCCATGACCTAGGCATAAAGAACGAGATTATAAATAAATTAGAGGAACATAGGATAGTTTATCTCTCAGACTTGTGGAGGAGAAAGAAATTTGTGACCAAAGATGAACTAGAGACCATTATCAATCACAAAATAGAAAATTTTGATTATATCAAATTAAAAAGCCTTTGTACAAACAGAACGAATGCAAACAAGATTAGTAGGGAAGTAACAAACTGGGAAAACATCTTTACAATTAAAGGTTCTGATAAAGGCCTCATTTCCAAAATATATAGAGAACTGACTCAAATTTATAAAAAATCAAGCCATTCTCCAATTGATAAATGGTCAAAGGATATGAACAGACAATTTTCAGATGAAGAAATTGAAACTATTACCACTCACATGAAAGAGTGTTCCAAATCACTATTGATCAGAGAAATGCAAATTAAGACAACTCTGAGATATCACTACACTCCTGTCAGATTGGCTAAGATGACAGGAAAAAACAATGATGAATGTTGGAGGGGATGCGGGAAAACGGGGACATTGATGCATTGTTGGTGGAGTTGTGAACGAATCCAGCCATTCTGGAGAGCGATCTGGAATTATGCCCAAAAAGTTATCAAACTGTGCATACCCTTTGATCCAGCAGTGTTTCTATTGGGCTTATACCCCAAAGAGATACTAAAAAAGGGAAGGGGACCTGTATGTGCCAAAATGTTTGTAGCAGCCCTGTTTGTAGTGGCTAGAAACTGGAAAATGAATGGATGCCCATCAATTGGAGAATGGCTGGGTAAACTGTGGTATATGAATGTTATGGAATATTATTGCTCTGTAAGGAATGACCAGCAGGATGAATACAGAGAGGCTTGGAGAGACCTACATGGACTGATGCTAAGTGAGATGAGCAGAACCAGGAGATCATTATACACTTCGACAACGATATTGTATGAGGATGTATTCTGATGGAAGTGGATTTCTCTGACAAAGAGACTTAACTGAGTTTCATTGGAGAAATGATGGACAGAAACAGCTACACCCAAAGAAGGAATACTGGGAAATGAATGTGAACTATATGCATTTTTGATTTTCTTCCCGAGTTATTTTTACCTTCTGAATCCAATTCTCCCTGTGCAACAAGAGAACTGTTTGGTTCTGCAAATATGTATTGTATCTAGGATATACTGCAACATGTTTAGCATATATAGGACTGCTTGCCATCCTGGGGGGGGGGAGGAGGGAGGGAGGAGAAAAAACGAAACATAAGTGATTGCAAGGGATAATGTCGTGTAGAAATTATCCTGGCATGGATTCTGTCAATGCGAAGTTATTATTAAATAAAATAAAATTTATTATAAAAAAAAAAAAAGACACAGAAAGTATATAAGATGCCACTGTGTTTATTACTATTGATTATGAAAAAGCATTTGATTCAAAAGAATAAAACAATACTCAATTTCTGTTTTCCAATAAAATGAATCTCTCCTTAATAAATTAATAATCTGTCACCAGTGGCAGAATTCTAAGACACTTTACCTACTCCCTTCTTTACTAAGGGGCCTCTCTCAGCTCTTGTGCATTATCTGGACTAGGTTCATTTCAGGGGGATCCTAATGTGAGAGAATACACTGTGTTTTCTCGAATTCTTATGCTTATTTCATTCCCTACGTTGGTGCCAAGAAAACGCCAAATGGGGTCACAAAAAGTTGGACACAACTGAATCTTCTGAACAACAACAAAAACCTAATACTATGGGGAGTGATTCACTTAAAATTTTGCCTCGTGCCTAATTTCTTTTCAAAGCAAAGAGAAGAAAGGCACTCAGTGTACAGTATTAATCATGTAGGGCATAGGTATTTATTTTGTCTTATAAAAATAGTAACCATTATATATTAACAGAAAGACTTACATGAAAGACTAACAGAAAGAATACTCTCATGGAAAGTTGGTGCTAAAACTTCCTCTAAACATGTTGCTTGCATAAAGTGCTTCCCTCTGTGATAGAGGGATAATACTTGTGGATGACAAGATCCCTCTAAATATTCCTGTTGGACTCTGAGATACCACTACACACCTGTCAGATTGGCTAAGATGACAGGAAAAAATAATGATGAATGTTGGAGGGGATGCGGGAAAACTGGGACACTGATGCATTGTTGGTGGAGTTGTGAACTAATCCAACCATTCTGGAGAGCAATCTGGAATTATGCCCAAAAAGTTATCAAATTGTGCATACCCTTTGATCCAGCAGTGTTTCTATTGGGCTTATATCCCAAAGAAATACTAAAGAAGGGAAAGGGACCTGTATGTGCCAAAATATTTGTAGCAGCCCTGTTTGTAGTAGCTAGAAACTGGAAATTGAATGGATGCCCATCAATTGGAGAATGGCTGGGTAAATTGTGGTATATGAATGTTATGGAATATTATTGTTCTGTAAGAAATGACCAGCAGGATAAATACAGAGAGGACTGGCGAGACTTACATGAACTGATGCTAAGTGAAATGAGCAGAACCAGGAGATCATCATACGCTTTGGATGTATTCTGATAGAAGTGGATTTCTTTGACAAAGAGACCTAACTCAGTTTCAATTGATAAATGATGAACAGAAGCAGCTACACCCAAAAAAAGAACACTGGGAAACAAATGTGAACTATCTGCATTTTTGTTTTTCTTCCCGGGTTATTTTTACCTTCTGAATCCAATTCTCCCTGTGCAACAAGAGAACTGTTCAGTTCTGCAAACATATATTGTATCTAAGATATATTGTAACATATCTAACATATATAGGACTGCTTGCCATCTAGGGGAGGGGGTGGAGGGAGGGAGGGGAAAAATCAGAACAGAAATGAGTGCAAGGGATAATGCAAAAAAAAAATTACCCTGGCATGGATTCTGTCAATATAAAGTTATTATTAAATAAAATCAATAAATAAATACATACATACATATTCCTGTTGGAAGATGACAGTCTTATTGTTTATCAAGTCTCAGAACATTCAAAAGACTTATAGAAGAGATCTGTAATCAGCCAAAGTAGTTTAACTTGACCATTTACACAGAAAATACAAAACAGATGAAAGTTCATCATACTTTTGGATGAACACACTTTAGAGTTTATCCATTAAGTATATTTATCTTGGACATCCAAGTACAAAGTATATCCAGTACAAAGTTGTACTCAGAAAAAAAGGAAAACAGACAGGTTTCCTTTAGGAATTTGCTAAAGATCCATACGCTTCCCATGAAAAAAAAGCTGTTATCATTTTAACATTGATATTATGCCAGTGTTGCTATATGATAACAAGTCATGGAAGATAACAATCTCCAAAGAAGTAAAAATGAGCATTGCACAAAAAGTAATGGAGATATGAATAATGTGTGTGAACAGATTGCAACCTGGACCAACCAGGAATAAAATGTCAGTAAGGAACTGTGTAATAGGAAGAAAAGATGAGTTATTTATGTGCTAAGTGAAAAGAATGACAAAAGACAATCAGTCTGCTTCACTGGTACTCTTATCATGTCAACAGAAATCAAGGAAGGCCTCCGGCATATTTGGTAGCCCTCCAATTGTGAACTTATGAGAAAGAGTGATGGTAGGGCTTTTGAACTATCTTTTTGGAAGGAATTTCCACAATGATGAGATCACAGATCTACATGAGAGTATTTGAGCATTTAGTGGAAGTCCTGGATATATAATACTGCCACAAAGGATAGACAAGAAATCCTCAAGATTTGAGAAGTTTTTGACTGTCCTTTCTCAACTATTTGTATCATGTTTAGCCCTTATGCCTATTTATAGAGTCCCCATTATGTTCTCAGAGCCATAGGAGTAGAGAGCATGATACCATCAAGGGAAGTCCAAATAATGGCAACTGCATGAGTCAAAATGCATGCATGTCTCTGCCCAGAATGTTCTCCCTCCTGACATCTGCTGTAAGAAATTTTCCTGATTCCCCTTGATTTCTCTCTTTTCAAATCATCTTGTATTTGTTTATATCATCACTATATACTCCTAAAAGAATGCCAACTTCTTGACATTGGAACTATTTTTATCTTTGTCATCATATCCTCAGAGCCTGCTTAAGTGCCCCTCCTCTGGGAAGCTCTTCAGATGCTCATTGAATGGAATGAATTATTAAAAAAAAAAATAGCTGGTACCCACTAGCAGCTTGGCAGATTATTGTTGTGCATTGACTGACAAATAAAGTTACTAGGAAATAATACATTCTGGTCATATGCTATATCCTGAATCAAATGCACGAAATAATGCTTAACATCTTAGTTCTTTAAATGCAGACTGTGTGTTGCTTGTAGAAGGATGACTGCATTTGGACACTTAAAAACAGCTGGGGGAATGGAGTTTGTTTGTTAACTCTCAATGGAACAGATTGAATATGAAGTGTGTATTAGAAACATGCTGGCAAGTGTCAGTGTTGATACAAATGTTCTCTCAAGAATATTTATGCAGAAAAGCTCCAATTGCATTTTACTGGGAGCAATATATTTAACAAGGGTGCTATTCTCTATGATCTTCTATGTTGGCATCTTCCATTTCCCTCTCTTCATATAAACCCCCACAAAGGGAAGATTACAAAATAGAATCATTTCATAACTATAGAGTCATCACTATCTTTTTTGGGACTTATATATATATAGTCATTTAAATATATTTTCACATTAGTCATATTGTAAAAGAAAAAAAAAACAAAAAAAGTGAAAATACTATGCTTCTATCTTCATTCAGACTCCATCAGTCTTTCTCTGGATGTGGATAGAATTTTCCATTCCAATTCCCTTAGATTGTCTCAGATCAGTACACTGCTAGGAAAAGCTAAATCTATCCTAATTGGCATCATCTCCATCTAAAAAGTGAACTCTAGCAACCAAGTAAAAATGTTTTGTCACCTTCTGAGTACAATTAAGACAATATTCACTAGAACAGCAACAACCGTAGTATAGAAGATAAATGGGGATTATAATATTTAAGCTCCTAGCTCTCAGGATTATTTTGAAGAAAAGAAGATAATTGATGTGGACATGTTTTCTAGGATATGGGATCAATGGACAGAGATAATGATAGAATAGCCACCAATACCCAAACAACCAACAGAATCAAGATTGAAAATCAGAATAGTTGACCTAGAAGCTCCGTGCAACAAAGTGACCATTCTAGAAATTTTAATGAACAGTCAAATGTCTTCAAGAGATTTGAAATAAGTACAACTATAATTTATAGAAGCACTGACCTAAGTACCAATTCTCCAAAGGAAGTCTCCAAATTTTAGTGACTTTCATCACTCTAGCATATGATTGATACTCTGCCTTTCCATTCAAATTATATACCACAGAAAAGTCTTTACTGCATCTTTCAAAAGAATAGTGATGGTCTAGCAGGATGATTTCAGAAAGGCCTGGAGAGATTTACATGAACTGATGCTGAGTGAAACAAGCAGGCCCAGAAGATCATTATATACTTCAACAACAATACTATATGATGATCAATTCTGATGGACGTGGCCCTCTTCAGCAATGAAATGAACCAAATCAGTTCCAATAGAGCAGTAATGAACTGAACCAGCTACACCCAGGGAAAGAACTCTGGGAGATGACTAAGAACATTACATAGAATTCCCAATCCCTATATTTTTATGCACCTGAATTTTTTATTTCCTTCACAGGCTAATTGTACACTATTTCAAAGTCTGACTCTTTTTGTACTGCAAAATAACTGTTTGGACATATATACATATGTTATATTTAACTTATACTTTAACATATTTAACATGTATTGGTCAATCTGCCATCTGGGGGAAGGGGTAGGGGGAAGGAGGGGAAAAGTTGGAATAAAAGGATTTGCGACTGTCAATGCTGAAAAATTACCTATGCATATATCTTGTAAATAAAAAGCTATTAAAAAAAAGAATAGTGATGATCTGTTACTGTTATATTGCAATTAAAATGGGCAGCCCTGAAAAGGAGAGAGCTTTGGAATTGTTAAGATAGGCAATGAGGCTCACCTTCTAATTGCCACAGTCCATCTTTCCAAAAGGGTGTCAACAGATGAACATGTCTGAGATAAGTAGCAAGAACTTAGAAAATAAAAAGGGAAAGAGAAGCAGAGGTGAGGGGTAAAGATTAATTTAATTTGTGAGTTGCTATATTAGGGTATTAACTCAAGCCCATATGGAAAGCTTTCAATGCTTTTAAAATATCAAAACAAAAATATGCAAACCACTTACATTCATTTCATGGCCAATCAATTCAGTTTGAAATAGTTTGCCAAACAGTAATGAGATTTTCTCTAACAACCAGATACTTAAATCAGTAGGCACTAAATTAAGGGTACAAAAAAAAATCAATTCAGCATCCCAGGTGATTATTTGCTTAAAACAATCATGTATTCAGTTAATTCAGTCCTTAACACATGCCTGCCAACGGCAGATGTCTCTGTTTTGTGATTGTCTCAATGGTCTCAATGTCTTAGACTGAAAGATGAACATTAGAAATTATTTCTTCCTTTTAATTTTGCTCTCAGGGTTGGAGCTCCTTTCCTTCATTCTGACACATCATATGCTGTTTCAGCTAGACCTTGGGTCAAAAATGAGGGGAGAGGAGGAGTAAGAAACATGGAAGTAGAATTAAAGAGATTAGTAAGAGGACCTTTCAAGTCATCTAATACAACTATTACCTCTATAGAGGCCCAAAGTCATACAATAAATTTGTGACAAGATGGCAGAGTAGATCAGTAAATTTCAAATTCTCCAGATTTCTCCCACAAACAGAACAAATTTGTACCTCAAGGTGAACACAGACTGGTGAAAAAACCAAGAAGTCTTGGGGTAGAACAAGGGTCCTGTGTCAACCTGAAAAGACTTGAAGAAAGACTCAATGGGGGATTAGCTAGTGTGAAGTACACCTCCAGGATAGCTCCATAGAAACATCAAGTGGGGAGTTCTGGGGCTAGTGTTTGGCTGGAGCTTCTGCAGGAACCACATAAACTTTGATCTCTCAGATCGCCTACTAAATCAGAGAAGACTAAGTGAACCTGAGCTGATTAAGAATGCCAGGCCCAGCTAAGTTGTTGAGAGGAGGCCCTGGGCTAGAAAGGGGTTCCAGCAAGATAAGGTCAAAATGGGTTCATGACCTAGGCATAAAGAATGAGATTATAAATAAATTGGAAGAGCATAACATAGTTTACCTCTCAGACCTGTGGAAGAGGGAGGAATTTATGACCAAAGAAGAACTAGAGATCACTATTGACCACAAAATAGAAAATTTTGATTATATCAAATTGAAAAGTTTTTGTACAAACAAAACAAATGCAGACAAGATTAGAAGGGAAACAATAAACTGGGAAAACATTTTTACAGTCAAAGGTTCTGATAAAGGCCTCATTTCCAAAATATATAGAGAACAGACTCTAATTTTCTAATTTCTTATAGAAATCAAGCCATTCTCCAATTGATAAATGGTCAAAGGATATGAACAGACAATTCTCAGATGAAGAAATTAAAACTATTTATAGAATATGAAAATATGCTCCAAATCATTATTAATCAGAGAAATGCAAATTAAGCCAACTCTGAGATACCACTACACACCTGTCAGATTGGCTAGAATGACAGGGAAAGACAATGTGGAATGTTGGAGGGGATGTGGGAAAACAGGGACACTGATACATTGTTGGTGGAATTGTGAACACATCCAGCCATTCTGGAGAGCAATTTGGAACTATGCCCAAAAAGTTATCAAACTGTGCATACCCTTTGATCCAGCAGTGTTTCTACTAGGCTTATACCCCAAAGAGATTTTAAAGAAGGGAAAGAGACCTGTATGTATAAGAATGTTTGTGGCAGCCCTGTTTGTAGTGGCCAGAAACTGGAAACTAAGTGGATGCCCATCAGTTGGAGAATGACTGAATAAATTGTGGTATATGAATATTATGGAATATTATTGTTCGGTAAGAAATGACCAGCAGGATGACTTCAGAAAGGCCTGAAGAGACTTACATGAACTGATGCTGAGTGAAATTAGCAGAACCAGGAGATCATTATACACTTCAACAACGATACTGTATGAGGATGTATTCTAATGGAAGTGGATCTCTTCGATAAAGAGAGTTAATTCAGTTTCAATTGATCAAAGATGGACAGAAGCAGCTATACCCAAAGAAAGAACACTGGGAAATGAATATAAACTGCTTGCATTTCTGTTTTTCTTCTCGGGTTATTTATACCTTTTGAATCCAATTCTGCCTGTGCAACAAGAAAACTGTTCGGTTCTGCACACATATATTGTATCTAGGATATACTGTAACCTATTTAACATGTAAAGGACTGCTTGCCATCTGGAGGAGAGGGTGGAGGAAGGGAGGGGAAAAATTGGAACAGAAGTGAGTGCAAGGGATAATGCTGTAAAAAATTACCCTGGTATGGGTTCTGTCAATAAAAAGTTATTAAATAAATAAATAAATAGAAAGGGGTTCCAGGTCAGAGGGGAGAGCTGAAGTGATGCTAGAGGAACCATGCTTTCCCCCATGATTAGAAATACTAACATCAATATTTCTCATCAGGAAAAAAAAAAAGAACCAGCAAAGAAGAAAGAACCCAATCATGGAAACTTACTTTGAGAATAGGGAAGACCAGTATTCATCGTCAGAAGAAGACAGTGAAGGGGGGAAAAAAAACCTTCTTCCACCCCTAAGAATAATGTTAAATGACTCCCTCCCCAGAGAGAATTTATACCAGAACTCCAAAAAGTCTTTAAAAATCAAATAGGAGATATTGAAGAAAAACTAAAAAAAATAAAAAGCATCCAATAGTAATTATGTATATGGAGGAAAAATAGGCACTGAGGTATTAAAGGAGTGATGAAGGCTCATAGTTCTGAAAACTTCACATTGGGAATGGGTTACATTATACATATACATATATACCACATTATACACATATACCACAAAGGTTATAGCCCCTCCAAAATCTATTAAAAATTAAAGGGGAGAAGGCAGCTAGGTGATGCAGCGGATAGAGCACCAACCCAGAAGTCAGGAGGACAAGAGTTCAAATCTGGCCTCAGACACTTAACACTTCCTAGCAGTGTGACCCTGGGCAAGTCACTTAATCCTAATTGCCTCAGCAAAAAAAAAAAAAAAAAAAAGGAAAGGAAAGGAAATAAAGGGGGAAGAATGAGAGGAGGAGGAAGGAAAAACTAGGAGAAGAAGACAAGGGAGAGATCCATGGATGGGAGAAAGTTAAGTAATAAATAACAAGGCAAGTTAAGCAGCAGGATTAAAATAGAAGAATTAGCGGGATAGGAAAGGAGATATACAAACACTACAAGAATCAGGAGTAGAATTTATTAGAAAAAAGTAGGACTAGTAATCATTTAGCTTACACAAAGTCAAACTTAAAGATTCAATCAAGAGAGAAATCTACAATATACATTAGCCATATTAATAGTGTTTTAGATGCATGTTTACATATGGGCAAACGTTTGTATGTATGTGTGTGTGTGTGTGTGTGTGTGTGTGTGTAGATATGTGTAGAGGGCAGAACTTTGGAGAAGTATACTTGAAACAAATATACATAAATCCATCAGCATGGGATGTATTACACAGATATCTAGTAATATAACACAGCCTAGTAGTGATGTAACAAACAACATGAATCAACATGAGGAATTATACATGTCCATAAGTCCTACAGATAGTCCAAAACTAATCTATTGTCCATACTTCATGTGTCAAGGAATCCAATGATTCCTGCAGATTTTGAAGGCCTGTCTCAGTCTCATTGACAATTTTTGATGTTCATGAGTTGGGTTAACAGCCAAGCTTTTTCAGTGGCACATGCTGTCAGAGATGGAACCACCTGATGTTTCTTAGGTCTTCTCCTTTGTTTCAAAGGTTTTCTCTTTTTCTGTCTCTCTCTGATGGACAAGGTGATTCTGGCCCAGTCTTGATCTTAGTGCAGGAAGCATTAGAGCCACTATGAGGCTGGTCAAAGATAGAATGTCTACCTTCCAGTTCTTCTTTGCCCTTATATACCTTATTGTAATTATATCATTACAGCATATTATGTGTGAACTAGAGAACCATTATATCACCATACTAAGTACTAAATATATATGTGAACTAGAGAACTGTTATGAGTCAAAACTTGAAACAAGGTACTAAGTGGAATTGAGGAGACAATGGTTAAATCTAGTTTAATATTGACTTCATCCTACAACAAATAATGGTTTACTAGTGATATAATGATGGGTGTATACTCAGTGTAGAGCATATAAGCTAGGAGCCTTAGCCAGGATTTAGTTGGAGAGATTCAGAGGGCAGAAAAGGAGACAGGAGCTCAAGCTCTCAGAACCAAGGAGAGAGAGATAGGCCTCTAAGAAAGCTAATCAGGCCCCAGGAAAGGAGACAATAAAGGATTTGGACTTTAACTCCTGGCTGCACTTGTGGTGATTACTGAACTGAAAGGAAGGCTGCTCCCAGAGACCCCAAGGAAACCAGACTGAAAGAGAACATTACAGAGAACAACCATCTCATCAATTCCACTGAGTTAACACCTTGTTTCAAGTATACTTCTCCAGAGTTCCCACCCTCTACAGGTATGAATGCATGTGGCTCTATATATGTGTGTATATAGATATATGTATATGTGTGTGTGTGTCTGTGGGTGAGTGTGAATGTATATGTGTGTATATATAAAGATATATAGTTTTATCAGGCTTTAACTGCAATCTGCTTGGAGGAGGTGGAGAGGAAGGGTGATGAAAGGGGAAAAAAAAGAACAAAGTAAAAAAAGTATGCAGCAGCAAACAAAAGAACAACTTACAAGGAAGCAATGAAAAGGTGGCAACTCTTGAATATAATTTCTTCTATTATTATATATGCTTTCTTGAAATGGAAACTTGTTATATATTTTGAATCTTCTTTGATATTCTGCTGGGCACATGACAATATTCCATTTTGTTTTGTTTTCCTTTTCTTTCTTTTTTTCTGTTCTGTTTTTTTTCTTTATTTTCTATTTAGTGCAATGAATAAATTTAAAATTAAAAAAAAAAAAGAATCCAGTTCTCCTGATTCCTAGGACACTGTTGCTTCCACAACACATCACATCCTTTGAAAGTCTAACTTTAATACTAATGCTTTCTCATAGTCAATGACAATACTCACCTAGCCATTTCTGAAAGCCCAGTACAACTTAACATGCTTCTTCATGAGTGGCACATTTTATGCAATGATTTTTGGTGAGGATGGCTAGGACCCATGGGGATAGGATTCTATATACTGAAAGGATTCCAAGAAAACAAATTTTAAAATGGCAGAGAGCTTCTTTAGTATCCCACTGAACTTTTCCTAAAAAATCTGTGATTTTGGTAATATGTATATTTACAAATTATAGGCATAAAAGTAGCAATATTATAAAGCAATAACTATAAAAGCTCTAATCTTAAAAAAACAGAAAGTATTTCAATGGAATGCTTTAGAAAAGTAAGACTTGGAAGCAAATGCATATAATAATTTAATGTTCAATATACTAAAGCATATACACAACTGAAGAAGGATGATTTTATATGAAAAGAACCACTAGATAAATAAACTATGATCAGAAGCACAACAAAGTTCTATTATGTGAAAGTGGAAAACTTGTGAATTATGACAAGATCAGGAGTTTGATCATTCCTATATGCATGAGAGAATTGGTCATGAGATTAAACTAAGGAACTGGGAATTTAAGGTATTTGAGGGTACTTAAAACTACATCAAATTTTCCTAGACAGAAGGAAAGGATTAGATTGAAAAAGAAAGACACTGAGCCAGGCACTAAACTAATTAAGAAAGGAAGGAGAATGTTGTGGGAATCAGTAGTTGATAGTTAACAAGAATATAGTTGTTCAGTTGTGTCTGTTTCTTCATGATTCCATTTGTAGTTTTCTTGGCAAAGATAATGGAATGATTTGCCATTTCCTTTTCCAGCTTATTTTGAGAGATGAGGAAATAGAGACAAAAAGGATTGAGTGACTTTCACAGATTCACATAGCTAGTATTTAAGATCAGATTTGAACTCAGGAAGACCATTCTGCCTGAGACCCCAAGGAAACCAGACTGAAAGAGAACATTACAGAGAACAACCATCTCATCAATTCCACTGAGTTAACACCTTGTTTCAAGTATACTTCTCCAGAGTTCCCACCCTCTACAGGTATGAATGCATGTGGCTCTATATATGTGTGTATATAGATATATGTATATGTGTGTGTGTGTCTGTGGGTGAGTGTGAATGTATATGTGTGTATATATAAAGATATATAGTTTTATCAGGCTTTAACTGCAATCTGCTTGGAGGAGGTGGAGAGGAAGGGTGATGAAAGGGGAAAAAAAAGAACAAAGTAAAAAAAGTATGCAGCAGCAAACAAAAGAACAACTTACAAGGAAGCAATGAAAAGGTGGCAACTCTTGAATATAATTTCTTCTATTATTATATATGCTTTCTTGAAATGGAAACTTGTTATATATTTTGAATCTTCTTTGATATTCTGCTGGGCACATGACAATATTCCATTTTGTTTTGTTTTCCTTTTCTTTTTTTCTGTTCTGTTTTTTTCTTTATTTTCTATTTAGTGCAATGAATAAATTTAAAATTAAAAAAAAAAAAGAATCCAGTTCTCCTGATTCCTAGGACACTGTTGCTTCCACAACACATCACATCCTTTGAAAGTCTAACTTTAATACTAATGCTTTCTCATAGTCAATGACAATACTCACCTAGCCATTTCTGAAAGCCCAGTACAACTTAACATGCTTCTTCATGAGTGGCACATTTTATGCAATGATTTTTGGTGAGGATGGCTAGGACCCATGGGGATAGGATTCTATATACTGAAAGGATTCCAAGAAAACAAATTTTAAAATGGCAGAGAGCTTCTTTAGTATCCCACTGAACTTTTCCTAAAAAATCTGTGATTTTGGTAATATGTATATTTACAAATTATAGGCATAAAAGTAGCAATATTATAAAGCAATAACTATAAAAGCTCTAATCTTAAAAAAACAGAAAGTATTTCAATGGAATGCTTTAGAAAAGTAAGACTTGGAAGCAAATGCATATAATAATTTAATGTTCAATATACTAAAGCATATACACAACTGAAGAAGGATGATTTTATATGAAAAGAACCACTAGATAAATAAACTATGATCAGAAGCACAACAAAGTTCTATTATGTGAAAGTGGAAAACTTGTGAATTATGACAAGATCAGGAGTTTGATCATTCCTATATGCATGAGAGAATTGGTCATGAGATTAAACTAAGGAACTGGGAATTTAAGGTATTTGAGGGTACTTAAAACTACATCAAATTTTCCTAGACAGAAGGAAAGGATTAGATTGAAAAAGAAAGACACTGAGCCAGGCACTAAACTAATTAAGAAAGGAAGGAGAATGTTGTGGGAATCAGTAGTTGATAGTTAACAAGAATATAGTTGTTCAGTTGTGTCTGTTTCTTCATGATTCCATTTGTAGTTTTCTTGGCAAAGATAATGGAATGATTTGCCATTTCCTTTTCCAGCTTATTTTGAGAGATGAGGAAATAGAGACAAAAAGGATTGAGTGACTTTCACAGATTCACATAGCTAGTATTTAAGATCAGATTTGAACTCAGGAAGACCATTCTGCCTGACACCAGACAAATATACCACTATGTATGTCACCTAGCTGCTCACAAGACAATATAGATTGGAAAATAAATTTGCATTGAATGAACATCAAGGGAGAAGAGGCTGCTGAGTGATTACAATAATGGAGATCAAGGAATATTTTGATCACCATTACCAATGAATAAGGAGGTATGGTGAGGGAAACAGTATCGTCTGGAGGGAACCAAAAGACAGAAGGAACAAAAAAGAGTTTTAAAATGAAGGCAAGTTTATTTACTGTAGAGAGATAATTCAGAAAGCACAATGAAAGGAGAAGGTTGATTTGAATGAAAAATTGGCTGAAGGGCAGAGAATAGGGAGGGAAAGAAGTATTGAGGGAAAGATGTATATGAATTAATTCCAGAGTATATTCTAGGGTTGGAAGGGATTCTTTGTGACAGTGAATTCTTTCTAATATTCCCTTTTATTGATAACATGCTAATTTTACCAAGCTCCAGTGCATTTTAGAATCTCTTGAAAGTAATCTGTAATCACTCAAAGGAATCTGGTCTAACCATCCATCCAGGAGAGACCAAATGGATGAAAATTTCTATTCCTCAGATTTCTCTATGAACACTCTGTAAAGCTTGTCCAGTAGGTATATTTGAAACAGAAAATACAAACAGAGAACTAGTTAACTCCTGAGTTAACTTACTTTTGAGAAATTAAAAGGGTCTTTTACTAACCCCAAGCTGCCCGTGAAAGTAAAGATACATTTTTTTTTTTTCAAAATCAACATTTTACTTGAATTGCTATATGGCAACAAGGTATGGAAAATCACTAACTACAAAGAACTATAAATGAGTTTTATACAGAAGGTAATGACAAGGTGTTATGATTCTTACAAGGTGCTAAGTCACTGGAATGGATAGGCACTCCAGGAGATTCACAAGTCAGGGTTCACTTTGGGAGATTCACAAGTCAGGATTCAGTCCAGGAGCTTCCACAAGCCCAGAGAGAATCCACAATCCCACTCTCAGAGGAGGAGTCAATTCATTCCATATATATATCTTTTGTGCAGGCTGGAGGCTGGGGAGTCAGAGAACGTTAGAGGCTAAAGCTGGAAGAGATAAAGGACTAGCAATAGGAGCTCTTGGAACTAAAGAGAGAGCTAGGCCTCTAAGAAAGCTAACGAGGCTATTTTGGAAGAGACAATAAAGGATCTGGACTTTGACTCCAGGCTGCATTGAGGTGAGGTGAAACGAAGGCTGCCTCCAGAAGCTCCCCAAGAAACCTTCCTCCAGAGAACAATTATATTTTAGAAAAGAGAACACCATATTTTGGCGCCTGAACGTGGGGCAGACAATGCTGATTTCAGTGGAAAAGTCTCCTCGACCCAGAAATTAGAGTGAGTACAACAAGGAAACTTTGTTAAAGAGCTAAAGTAGAATTTCAGTGAAATGGGACAGATGTTTAGAAAACAGCCTTCTGTTTCTCTTCAAGGAAAATGTGTAGAGAGCATTGTTAAGGTTATGAAAAGCCCAGGTTTGATTATAATTTGGGAGCAGATCACTGATCTTTTAGAAACTGTACAGTACACATCTCCTTGGTTTTCTATGGGAAAAGAATTGGATCTAGAGGAGTGGAAATTAGTAGGAGAGCAACTTTGCCAATCCTATAATGATAATGGATTTGACTCAATTTCCAAAGACACACTTAATACATATAATTTAATACAACTAGCTTTAGGAAATTATATGTTATAGAATAAGGAAAAAGAAGAAAGAGCAGGAGGGGGTGGTGCCAACTAAACTAGGTGAAAAGGATGAAGAATCAGATAAGAATTCACAGCAGGAGAAATTAGATCATTCCCCTGACCCCTCCTCCCCCCAATTAACCCTTCATGGGTGGAGGAAGAAGGAGGAGGAGGAGGAGAGGCAGTAACACAATCAGCTCCACCTATGAAGCAGGCTATGACAAGATTAGAAAAGGCATTGATTAAGGCAAAAAATGAAGGACAGGATTTTATAAATGCATATCCTGTGATTGAAGAGCTTGACTTTCCAGGTCAAAAAAGGAGAGGATACACTCCTTTTAATTTGGAAAAAATTAAGGACTTGAAAACAGGTTGCACTCTTTATGGGGCTACATCATCTTATGTTAAGATGTTACTAGATAATTTGTCTTATGAAATCCTAAACCCCAGTAATTGGAAATCCATAGCAAGGACATGTTTAGAACCTGGACAAAACTTGTTGTGGCTTTTGGAGTATCATGAATTATGTAGGATTCAAGCCAGATGCCATAGGCAAACAAGAGCTAATGTACAAGTCACTTTTGACCAACTAGCTGGTGAAGGTCAGTATGGAGAGAATTCAGAACAGATTAATTACCCCTTAACAGTTATGAGCAGATCGCAACTGTGGCTATAAAAGCTTGGGGCTCCCTTCCAGAAAAAGATCAAGGGGAAGCCTTCACAAAAATAGAGCAAGGTCCCAATGAACCTTTTGCTGATTTTGTGGGATGTTTGCAAACAGCTGTAACAAGAACTATTGGAGAGAATACAGCTACAGAAAAAATGAACAGACATCTGGCTAAGGAAAATGATAATGAGATTTGCAAAAGAATTATATGGGGACTAAACAAAGATGCTCCTTTAGAGGAGATCATAAGACCCACAGTGGGCCACAGAGGGCACAAATGCTTATTATACCCAAACTATGATGAACATGGGAAGAAATGGTCCCTCTTGGCAAGGGACTTCTACAGAAAATCATCGATGTTTTCAGTGTGAAAAACTAGGACATCTTAGAGCTCAGTGTAGCTATGGAGATAGAGTGAGAAGACAGGCTGAGAGAAGACCTAAAACCCCATGTCCAAAATGCAACCAAGGCTTCCACTGGGTCTTGGAATGTAGATTGACCCAGGGAAATGAGAGGCGGGGCCCAGCTTCAGGGCCCCAGATGGGGCAAGATGGCAGCTGAGGTTATACTCAGAGAGTCTTTAGAAGGTCAGGACTCTGCTGTGATCAATCACATGCAGAATCACATGGCAGAAAGGGATTACATGATCAACCAACAGAAAAGCAACCAGATAGCAGAAAATGGATTACAATTTGGAGAGAATACAGGCTTTTTAAACCAAAGGGACAATATTTAGTGCAAACAGCTCCAATGTAATTGCCAGATGATGAGGAGAGATTTAGAAAGTGGTAAATAGAAGGGACGAAATAGGTTAACCACCTGGGAGAGAAAGTTTGCTTGTATTCCTACAGAGAAGGAAACAGATGGAGAAGGAAACAGATGGGTGGCAATGAGCACCTGGAGAGAGACAGAAAAAGAGAAAAACCTCAAAACAAAGGAGAAGGCCTAAAAAGCATCTGACACTGAAAAAGCATGCCTGATAATGAGACTAATGTTGCAGGACTTGAAAACTAACAGGAATCATTGGATTCCTTGAGATGAAAAATTGTTGATGAGACCATTGAAGGACTTCAAAACTTGCAGGAATTATTGGATTCCTGGCACATGAACAAATGGACAACAGATTTCTTTTCGACTATTTCTAGGACTTATGGACATGTAAATTCTCATATTGATTCACGTTATTTGTTACATCATTTCTAGCCTGTGTTATGTTACTATGTGCTTATGTAATTTATGTAATTATGTAATTAATACCTCCCTTTTTTGTATACTTATTTTAAGAGTGAGCCCCTTTAGAAACATGCTAATCTGATTTGATTTCCCATTTCCTTTGGTGTTTTCATCTCCCTTCCTGAGATGTCAGGGAGGGCATGATCACCTCTTTTTATGATGTTTTCACTTCTCTTTTGAGCAGTCAGGGAAAGCGTGATCACCTTCTTTTTTGGGGTTCTCACCTCCTTGAGAAGTCAGGGGGGTTATGACCACCTATGTTATAAATCAAAAGAAAGCAGGAGATGTTATGATTCTTACAAGGTACTAAGTCACTGGAATTGATAGGCACTCCAGGAGATTCACAAGTCCAGGAGCTCCCACAAGCCCAGAGAGAACCCACAATACCACTCTCAGATGAGGAGTCAATTCATTCCATATATATCACCTTTGTGCAGGCTGGAGGCTGGGAGTCAGAGAAAGCTAGAGGCTGAAGCTGGAAGAGACAAAGGACTAGCAACAGGAGCTCTTGGAACCAAGGAGAGAGCTAGAAAGAAAACATTGATTAGTTATATGGTAAGTATAAGGAATGATAGGTGGAAAGCTAAACTGCTTCACTGGTCCTTTGTCTTATTGGGATAAATCAGGAAAAACTTTGGCACACAGGAGAGATCCTCTGTGATTCATTTGGGGAAGGATATGAACCAAGAATCCCATAGAATGGAAAGGTGTGGATAAACTGCCATCTGTGTCACTGAAGAGAATTGCTAAATCAATATGACACAAATCCATTTGACCATTTACAATAAAAACCTGATATTGACTACCTATAGGAAATTAACAAACATCTACAAGCTTATGAGCCTTTTCCCACTTGATGTTTTCAAAAGAAATGTAAACTCTCATAAACATGAAAGAAAATGATTCAGAATTACAAATAATTAAAAAAGTAAAATAAATGTAATATATCATTTCACATCCATCACATTAGCCAAGATGATTTTTTTTTTAAAAAAAGGAAATTCAATAATAGATTTTGAGAAGACAGTCAGATGAATTTACTATTGGCAAAACCATGGATTATTCTAGTCATCCAGGAAAAGATTTTAGAATTATGAAATTGTGCAATTTAGAATAATAGATCATATTATTTGACCCAAAGATACCATTACTGTCATTCGTATCATTTATATAGTATATTACAAATATCTCATTTGAATCTGACAACAACCATGGGACAGAAGTACTACTATTATCTCTATTTTACAAATGAGGAAACACAAGTTTAATACCTTGCCTAGGATCACACTATTATTAAGTGTCTGAAATTGGCTTTGAACACAATTCTTCCTGACTTCCAACTCTATTTCCTGTACCAGCTTGCTATCTACAAAAATATTCATAGCAGCATCATTTGTTATTGTTGTTTGTTTGTTCTTGTAAAGCAATCAGGATTAAGTGACTTGCCCTGTTGTGCCACAGTTCCCTTTTATTGTCCTGCCTCAGTTTTCCTGAATTGTTCAATCTCAGGTCCTAATTGTTCTGCTCCATCCTGCAACCCCACTCCTCCCTCTTAATCATCATGATCCAGATAAGGAAAAAGACTTTCTATCTTAGACATCACGACCCCAATCCTTCCCTACTTATCAGAATGTCCAGTGCCTCTCCCCACCCTGTCAGAACCAGATTGACAGTCTATTCCTGCTCTCAATGCTCTGACTTCACCCCTACTTTGGTCTGCCCCCTGGTAGCTTGGAAACACGCACGCACACACACACACACACACACACACACACACACACGTCATTGAGAATTTACATTGGCTGCTGGATACTGGATTCTTGGAGACAATAGTCTCAATCAGCCCTGGGACCAAACCATGGATCCATTTGGTCCCAGTAAATCTCTCCCTTTCAAATAAAATATTAAAAACTCTCCTAATCTCTATCTTGCCTCAGTTTCTCTGGCATTACAACCCAAGATCAGTTAGTGTCAACTGCCTAAGGCTGGATTGAAGTCAAATCCTCTAGACTTCAGGATTAGTGCTCCATTCACCACTTAGATACTCTGGCTATATCATTTGTGATAATAAATATAACTTCCAAGTGTCACTGTGTCTAGAATAATTGGTTAACAATTCATTCTTCACTCCTCTCACCCTCAAGGGAAAGAGGTAGAACCACAGGTATGTAGCTGCCCAACGGGGTTATCTCAGAGCAATTCTCTTTCCTATTAACAGTCTACACTACAGATCTGTTTCTCTGCATTTAGGTATGGGGGAAATGTTTTAGCTTCGGGGGCCAACTGTCCTTTTAGAGGACAAAACGATAATGAAAATTCCGGCTCCTTTAATCTGGAGGAAGTAAATGACCAGATCCAAGTGGAATACTTTCTCTGGTACTGGGGAGCTTAAGGTGTTATAAAAGGAATAAAATCAGCTTTTTATGCTCTGTGCAATCTCTTTGCACTAATTCAGAATAGGAAGCCCTTGATATATTTCAAGAAACATAAAATCTCTTCAGAGATGCACTTAACCCATCACAGCATGCTACATCCTTTGGAAGTCTGACTTTAACACCAATGCTTTCCTACAATCAATGGAAAGCTATACGTATTTAGGTTAGAAGTGCATTTGTACAATGCGGGAGAACTCTGGATTGAAAGGAATCAACATACAAAATACCAATGGCTTAAATGAGGAAGTAACTTTCCTGGGAAATAAAATACTTTGGACTTAAATCCTGTCATCCCATTTCTTCAGATGAAGGAGAGGAATAAGTAGATAGTGTTGTCATTCTCAAAGATATTGTAATGGTTTGCCCTTTCCTTCTCCAGCTAATTTTACAGATGAAGAAACTAAGGTAAATATGGCACCTCCTAGTTGTCCTACATTTTCTAGAATCCTCATGGGAAAAAAAGAATCTGTTTCTTCTCCCTATTCTCCCACCCCTACCTCCAGGACTATTACACAAAAAAAACTAGGAACAAAATATATGCACACAGTTGGGATGGTTGAACAAAAGCATATGAATACAATAAAATATCATTCTATCATGAAGAAAGACAAATTTTAAAAAATCCAGAAAAAAGTTGCACAAAATGTGTAGAACAAAGAAGCAATACCAAGAAAAAATGTGTATAATGAATACAATAAAGTAAATAAATACAAAACTGCAAAAAAACAAAATTCAACTCAAATATAATAGATGATATTATACTATCAAAGTTAAAGTGATATAATATAGCATTTGAGATCTCCTGATTTTAGGGGAGGGGGCTTCTGTTCTAATAATGTCAGTACTCCTCAAGGACTTCCCACACTCCCAATCTAAGAACAACAATCTGTCTGATTCTGAATAGACCACTCCTCAATTCATTACTGACTGATAATCTGATCAGTGAGAAACAAATTCTGGAGACCATTCCCTGGCCCGTACCCTGGGCCACAGAATTAGCATATCAATGATAGAAAGCTGGATAAATGTCTCTTTGCTTCTGTTTCTTTGATAATTTCTTTTGGAACTGAGACTGCTTGTAATGGTATTACAATTACAATAAAACTTTGCCTCTTGACTAGGAAATGAGTTCAAGCCTGCAAATTCTTTTGAGACATCTCAAGACACCAAATTTTGGGGGTTCCCTTCCCAACCTCAACAAAAGGATAGAGCCTTTCTGCAAATAATAAATAAATTATATCAATGGAAAGTGATAGATACTATCAGTTAGAATCACATGGTTTTGATTAACTGTTTCCTGGGAATTTCCCAGAAGGGATAAGGTTATGGGTATTTGTTGGGAAGTATTTGTTGTTTCAAAACAAAATGAATCAAAGGAATAAAGTGAAGTGATGTAACCCTCAATCTTTAAATTTACCAAAAAAAAAAAAAAAAAAAAAAAAAAACTTACTTGCTTATGTTTGTTTCTTAAGAATTAATCACTAATTTAGCTTTGGTTTTCATGGGCAAAGCACAATTTGAAATAAGAGGAAACTTGAGATAGTCCCCTAACTGACTTAGGAAAAAAAAAATCTTTCCAGAGGTTTAAATGCTACCCCCTGCCTTGCAGAAATTCCTGGCTATCTATTTACTTTGCAATTAACAAAACTAACTGGGCCCTGTCTGAACATTTGTCATATAGATGATCTAGAACATGAGGCATATGTGACAGCATAGTATTAGTTTCACTATATAGAACTTCTATAACACAGATGTATGTGTATCAGTGGCAAAATATTTTCAAATACATTATAAAAATACAAAAGACTATCTTTTCTCATTTGATTTAACTACTTTGGTTGCAAAAATTTATGCAAGAAGAATTAGTTTTTCAGCAATGGAACAAGTATATTGTTGGACAATTTTGTCCCATTTTCCATTAATTTTAAGGATTCTCTCATTCCATGGCCTATTCATTTGGAAGGAAAGGGAAAAGATCTTTAGGTACAAAAGAATTCCCAGAGGAATTTTGTTTAGAGAGAGGGAGGGTGGGAGAGTATGTCCTGAGGAGAAGCTGAGGGGGCTACACCCTTCTATACATTTGGGGTCCCAAGAGGGCACACAAAAGTTCTCCCACTACAGAGAAACTGAAGCTGACTCTAGCATGTGGGGAGAAGGTTTGGGGAACCTACCTGTATATGGGAGAGACTGAACATAACCACAAGGTGCACAGATCTTTAATCAAGGTGGTTTGTGGGATGGATGCTAGATCCTCTTCCCCAAACTAACTAATCAGAGACATCTTCAGGTACAAAGAGGAAGCATTTATTTAGTCCCTGCAGGGAAAGGCCCAGACACACACTTGGCAGCCATCCCAACTCCCGCCATGTGTTCCTGGAATCTAAGCAGATCCCGGCTTCTCAGGTTTAAATAATCAAAGACTCAAGCTATTTCATTGGATAGACTAAAAGGAAGCAGCCCTCATTGACCAATGGTCATCAATCTTGTCTGTTTCCTGTCGGTCAAGTCACTTCCTGTCACTGACTTGGGTCTGACCTTTAGAGACCTTGGCCCAGAGATCATGTGACTTCCTGAAATTTGAGCCCAAGATCTCATCTTCCTGCTCTGAATATAAAGATCATGCGACTTAGGCCTAGTCTTATAAACTGAAAAAAAAGTCATCCAATCAGTCCCAGTCAGTGGCCATCTAATCAGTTCAGTCCTGGACGATGAATCTCTCCTCAAAGGAGAAAAACTTAACTTAGGAAAAGTTCAAGTTAGTTTAAATTGCAAAGACAAGGAAAACTGTCACAAACCAGCAGAAAAGCAAGTACAGAAAGAGGAACAATACAGAGAAAAATGTGCTTTTTAAATCTTAGATAGGTATTATATTAATTCCCTTTGCAATTTTGGGGACTCAAACATCTCTAAAAACAGAGTCCTGCAAAGAGAAGTGGGGACATTTTACCCCTCCCCCCACACCATTTTCAGGTCTGTTACTCAATACCCAGTGAGCAAAGTGGTTCCCAGTTGTGATACCCCTACTTTAGATGAGGAGTAGGAAAAAATATTTGGGTTTGTGTATCTTACCTTTTGTCAAGAAGGCGGCGAAGGGTTTCAAGACTCAAATAGCGTGATCTGCAATGTGGGGTTTGTTACCAAATGATGGCAGACACCAAAAGCTGGGGTTTGGTCATGTAAAGAATTCCCAATGGCCATTCTCTTTGGCAAAAGGTAGATTTCTTTAAGGGAATAGATTACAGACAAAATGAAAGGATACAACAGACATGAGAGAACATATGAAAGACAAGTTCCTCAGTGGAACCCATCGTTACCCAATAGAAAGGGAACACCCCATGAGGTCGGGACGTGTCTTTAGCTGGTAAGCTAAATCCAGAAAGGGCCTTAGCACCCTAAAAGAATTAATTAGATGTAAGGAGAAGTGGGATTGGGAAGCATAGTAGAATTAGCAGAAATACCACATAGCATAAAGGAGGAAAGGAAAGACACCATGAGGCAGATTGCCTTGATAGACTGACCCAAAGGAGGGTAGCAGTCGTGGGATGGCCCACAAGTAGATTTTGTAGGGAAAATTTAACCTCAGAGACAGGACTGGGATTTCTATAGAAGATGCGTCTCAGGAGTTTGACAAAACTTGGATTTCAAACTGGACTACCTCCCTTAAGGATGGGACCATATTATTAAACTGATCTCTATCAGAGCCTTCTGCCTGCTGGCCTCAGGAGTCAATTCTTTAGCTTCTCTTGGTCCAAAGCAGCATTCAGTATCTCATTGTCAATATCAATATTATTGATTATCCTCCCTCCCCTTGAAAGAGGTGCTCATTCTACTTATGAATATTCATAATTCTTAAAGAGTTTTATATTAAAACTAAATCTTCCTCTCTTAATTTCCCCCAATTTACCTTCTGTGTTCAAACAACAAGCTTAAAACGTATTTCATAGGGCAGCTCTTCAAATACTGAAAGAAATACATCATGGCTCCTCCTCCCACAAGCCTTTTTTTGTTTCCTCAGATAGCAAGATTTCGAGTTTTCTTACTATCCTAAATACTTTTCTCCAGATGCTCTCCAGTTTAACAAAAACTTCTTAAAAAGTGCTGTTGAGCACAACACTAAGCCTGATTAAGTCTGATTAAGGGGAGAATGGGATAGCACTATCAGCTTTATTTTTCTTAGTACCATGCTTTTTTAAATGAAAACCAGGACTGAGGCAGCTAAGTGGCACAGTGGGCAGAGTGTTGGCTCTGGAGTCAGGAAGACTTGACTCTAGCCTCATATATTTAATAAGGTGTGACACAGGGCAAGTCCTTTAATATTGTTTGCCTCAATTTAGTCATCTGTAAAATGGGCTGAAGAAGGAAATGATCAACCGCTCCAGTATCTTTGTCCAGAAATTCCCAAATGAGATCACAAAGAGTTGGACATGATTAACTGACTAAACAACAAAATTGAGTTATCCACATGAATTGTTTCTAGTCCTATTTCTCCTGTTCTGTATTTAAACATATGAATATGAAGTGTCAAATTTTACATTTATTTCTTAGTCCATTCTGCTGGCCTGTGAAATAGGATCCTGGTTTAGTGCCCATCATTTTAACTATCCCAGTTTCATGACATCTACATATTTGATGAGCATGCACGCTGTGAGTTCATGCAAATCATTAATAATAGGTTGAAGAGAACAAGACCAGGAAGAAAGCCCAGTACTATCCCATTAGAATCCAACACCCACAGAGGGAGTAAATGACAAATTCCTGATTCAAACTTCTGAATCTAGTATTCTACCCACTTCACCATGTTGTTTTAACATAACTGTATTAAGGCATTCATTATGCTATTCTTTAGCAGAGAGAACTAAATCTGTCTCCCTACTATTCATATATTTCTCCCATGCAAATTAACAGCTGATTCCAAGAAAGGATATTCTAAGTTTCCCTTCAGAGGCATGTAGGAAGAACAGATTGATGTTAACCTTGCTAATACAGTTGTATTGTGTTAATGAAGGTATACTTTCATTTACATAATAAATCCATTTCTAAAAAAAGCTATTTGTTCATCTATTTTTAACCAATTCAATTAAAATTAAAAGCTCCAGAGTGGAGGTTCTTAACTCCTTGGGGTTCCACAGGTAGATTTTAGAGGACTCCATGAACTAGGATAGAAAAAAAAAGTTATATCTTTAATTTCATTAACCTTTAAAAGAAATTTAGCATGTGCTTCAACTACGAATGTAGGCAACAAACCACAGTAGTATTAGCAGTACCTGTGGCTTTGTTACAATAGAAATCACAGATACATTCACAGCACATTATATATATTTGCATATATTCAAAATAGTCTTTATGTTTATCAATACTTTAAAATTATTATAGTTATACTTACTGCTAGACATGTTGGTAAATAACAAATTTGTTTTTAATTTTTTACTAATTATCTTTTAATATAATTCATTTTCTTTTTTGTACTAAGTATTTTATCTTTTGCACTTAAAAACAATATTCTGAATAAGTTCATAGCTTTTATTGGCCTGCCAAAGGGTTCCAGGACACAAAAAGATTAAGAATCCTTAGTATAGAAGTGTTTTCTATGTAAATTCATCATGGCAGAAAGCTTAGCATAAAGTAGAAAATAATTGCATAATGCTACATCCTGCTGCTCTCAACCTTGAATTGAATCTGTTTTAAATGTTTTTCTCAATGATTTGGAATTTTTCAAGAGATAATGTATGTACCCTTTAACCTTCAACAAATTGTTGGTGGATCTCAGGCCCTCTGAGAAATAGTTTTCTATTTCTTCAAAGCTTATTATGAATGGGACTGAACGTTTGTCAAAAGATGTCACCACTAGTGGGCAGAATTGCCTGAGACGAATAACCATAATATTTTCTATGTTAATAATAGTTGTCTCCAGTTATCAGAAAAAGATTAAAACCATATGATAAGAATATTTTAAAATATGTGAGACATACATATATGTAAAAATAATGAGACATCTTAAAGGTGTGATACTACATATAAATAAAATTATAATCATTTTCAATTATTAGTTAGAATTTGCTTTTACCAATCTTTTGTCTAAAATGTTGCTGTTGTTGAGTTCTTTCAGTCACAACCAATTCAAAACACCATGTGGGGTTTTCTTGGCAGAGATACTACAGTGATTTGCCATTTCCTTCTCCAATTTATTTGCCAGATAAACTGAAGCAAACAGGCTTAAGTAATTTACCTAAGGTCACATAGCTAATAAGTATTTGAGGCCAGATTCTAATTTAGATCCTCCTAATTCCAGAGTTGGCACTCTATCCACCTGGCTCCTTTGTCTATAATAACCCTCTTCTTTTTTCTTCCTCTAAGGCAAGAGTTCTTAATCTTTTGTTGTGTCATTGATCATCTTTGGCAATCTGATGAAGTCTAACACAACTCACTAAGTTCATAAAGTAAAATATATAAAATTACAAAGGAAACTAATTATGTTTTTAAAATAGATGTCATTTTTCCCATCCAAGTTTACAAACCACTATCATTTTACCTAACAACCACCCAAGGACCTCTTGAGAGTTCATGGACTCCAGGTTAAGAATGCCTACTCCAAGGTCTTTCTCAAGATCTATGTCCTCTGTGAGTACTTCCCAGTATGCTACAGCCAACACTGGGAGCCCCTTTTCCCAATCCTCTATGGCATTTTTGTTTATAATATACCTTGTTTAGTTTGATGTTTTTTCACTATGCTACCTCCAGTTATTCCCTCATCGTTAAATATGTTAATCTTGGACTCACCCCAAGGATCCTTGAGCTGAAGGATCATGAAATATAATTTTTATACCTTTCTGGCACCTAAAGCTGTTATGAATATAGAACAGATACTCAGCAAGCACTGCTGAAATGTATACCTCTAGCAAAAAGATTAAAATGAAGACTATTATTATATTCAATTTAAGGCCTCATGTAGAAGGGAGAACTTGAGTTAAGCCTGGAAGTCAACTATATATAAGAAATGTCAAGAAGGCCAATCTAGTTTGACTACCATGTGAGTGGAAGGGAAGAATATGCAATAAATCTGCAAAGGTAAGTCGGTTCTAATTGTGATGGACTTTAAATGCCAGAAGAATTTATAACTTGGACTTATTAGTACTAAAGAACCATGAGAGTTTATTGAGTAGGTGAATAATATTTTTAGACCTATACTTTTAAAAAGTCAGTTTTGTGGAAGATGGATTGGGGATGGGAAGGGACTTTAGGTGGGAAAACCAAGTTATTCAAGAAGCATTTATCAAATACCTATTATGTGCCAAGAAGTGTGTTAAGCACTGGGGAAAATAAAGAAAAGCAAAAGCAATCTTTGCCTTCAAGACTTTATTATGAGGAAAACAGCATATAAATGATTATATATTTATAAGACAAATATAGGGTAAAGTCATATCTAAGAAAAAGTACTAGCATTAAGAAGAAATGGGATGGGGGTGTTTCTTGCAGAAGGAGGGATTTGGCTGAGATAAAGAAAACCAAGGAAGCCAGGAGATTAACATGAGAAAAGAGAGAATTCCTGGCATAGAGTGAAAGCATGGAGTTGGAATATGAAATGTCATGTCTGAGGTAAAGTAAGGAGGCCAGTGTCACTGAATGGAGAGAAGGTAAATTATAAGAAGCCTAGAGAGGTAGGAAGGAGCCAGGTAATAAAAATTAAAAGCCAAACAGTATTTTATAGTTAACCAAATGGGAAGTTCTTGTAAGAATCTAGGCAAGAGGTAATAAAGGCCTGAAGCATGATGGTAGGTATATAAATAGACGTAAAAGAATGGATGCAAGACATCCAAGGGTCTACTCCTTCATCTGAAACTATGCCTCTGAGATGAGAGGGTAAGAAAGTAGCTCCTCATTGGCTCTTGCCAGTTGTGGGATGTTTAAGATAATTCCTAGAATATCACATAGGGCATGCAATTAAAATAGCTCTAATTTGTATTATTCAAATAAGCTCAATGTCCAAAATGGAAAATACATAAAGAAATAGAAATCTCCAAAAATTATCAGCATTTCCCAACGAATTTTAACTAGTATTGTTTTTTAATGGCATAATTAGGAAGCCAAAAAAACCCTAGAAACTACTTTTTATAGCAAATGGTCAATTTATATTCCAAGCTAAGAAACAATATAGCTAAGAACATAAATCTATTCAAGAATCTAATTTCTCAAATCTTATCTCATAATTGGAAGACTATGAGTCATACTGTCTTATTAAGACAATGAGAATCAATCAATAAACATTTATCAAGTATTATATGCCAGGCACTGTGCTAGATGCTAAGGCTACAAAACTGAAATGACCTTTATCTTTGAGGAATTTTTATTCTACTGGGAGGAAATAGGGAAACAGAAAGGATGACAAAAAGTTTAGTGAGAGACCATTAAAATCATTCAGAGAATATTTAAAGGATGAAACTGAAAAGAGGAAAAGAAACTTGAAAAAATATCAGAAATAAGCAGCTACACCCAAAGAAAGAACACTGGAAAATGAATATAAAATGCTTGCATTTTTGTTTTTCTTCCCCGGGTTATTTATACCTTCTGAATCAAATTCTCCCTGTGCAATAAGAGAACTGTTCAGTTCTGCACACATATATTGTATCTAGGATTTACTGTAACCTATTTAACATGTAAAGGACTGTTTGCCATCTGGGGGAGGGGGTGGAGGGAAGGAGGGGAAAAATCGGAACAGAAGTGAGTGCAAGGGATAAGACTGTAAAAAAATTACCCTGGCATGGTTTTTGTCAATAAAAAGTTATTAAAAAAAAAAAAAGAAAAGAAAAAAAATCAGAAATGAGTTGGCCTGGTTTAGCAAGAGTGAGAGAATTGCCCACATATTCCATTAATATCAAGAGATATAAAAGAAGATTGTTGAGGAGCTCTGCTGTGAAAGATTTACAGAAGGACATGGACAAAAACTATAATAAGGTTTATTTTATGGTTAAAATCTGTATAGTTGGAAGGGTAGATGGGTCGAAATTTGTATAATTTCCATTAATGAGATCACAGAACCATTATATCACAGAATTATGTTTTTAATACAGTTTACAGTTTTCAGTTCTGAATGTCAGGAAAAGAGAATATATGGAAAAAAGAAAGTGGCAGAACAGAAAATTGTTAAAGGTAAGTATAATTTTAATTTGTATCCTTAGCACCTTGCACAGTTGCCTTGTGAATAGAGGTGCATAATAAATATTTTTTGAATTGGAAAGAAATTAATTAACTCAAGTATGGGCAAGTAGTAGGATTTGATGAAAGCTTGTTGCAGTGGCTAGAGCACCATGCCCATAGCCATCAAGACTCCCTTTCATGAGTTCAAATCTGGCATCAGACACTTACTAGTAGGGTGATCCTGGGCAAGTCACTTATTTTTGCTTGCCTCAATTTCTTCATCTGTAAAATGAACTGGAGAAGGAAATGCCAAATCACTCCAGTTTCTTTGCCACAAGAAAACCCCAAATGGAGTTATAAAGAATTGCATATGACAAAAAATAATGGAACAAAAGCAGCAGCATTGTCAGTGTCTGTTGGGATCTGGGAATGTTATGGGGGTAGCAATCCCTGTGTATTTGAGAATTTTCAGAAGGGATCTTTGGAACACAATTCAACTCAAATCTCACCTTCTTCAGGAGATTTTCCTAGTATCCTTAATTGCTAGTACTCTCTCCTTAATGTTATTTTCTATCTGCTCTATATTTATCTTATATAAATATCAATGTTTAATATAACAGGATATGATATATGATATAATATAACAATTTAATATAATTCAATATAATATATGATATAATGTAATGCAATGCAGTATCTTATAATATACAATAACATAAATCATATAAGGTTCTTGGAGGCAGAGACTATTTTTGCTTTTTCTTTAGTGTCTCTACTGCTTGACCCAATGCCTGAAATATAGTAAGTATTTAATGTCTGTTGACTAACTTAAAAGTGTCTATCACAGGTCTTTATGTAATAGAGAATTTTTTTAATGTAAAACTGTAGAATTAACCTTTCTAACTCTCTGTTCACTCATGAGTGAAATATAAATAATAATATTGTACTACATGAAAACTGAGGATAGAATTCTGGAGTTGAAGTCAAGAAGAACTGAATTCAAATCCAGTCTCAGAAATTTCCTAGCTGAGTGATCCTGAACAAATTACTTAACGTTTATATGCCTTAGTTTCCTCATCTGTAAAATGCTGACTAGTACTATCCTCAAGGAAAAGACATTCCACCAAGAGTAAGCAATCTGTAAACAGATGAGCATAGTCATGAACATCTGAAGAACGACAGCGCATTGATAATTAGAGAGATCAGAAAAGTACCATGTGGGACATAAATTGAGCCTTAAAAAAAATAAGGATACTAAAAAGTAGAGGGCTTGAGTGCCAACCTGAATAAAGGTTCCAATCCAGGGAGTGAGGGGAGAAGGGGAGGATTGGGATAGAATAAGTAGGCAACTGTGGCTAGAGCACAGAGTTCCACAAAGGGACTTCATAAGCAATAAACCTGGAAAAGTAGACTGCAGCTAGATTAGGAAGGGCATTAAATGTCATAAGGAATTCATATTTTATTCAAAAGACAATAGAAAGCCATGGACTTATTAAAGTTGCAGAAGCATCATCAGATATGAAGGCTAGGCAAAAATATAGCAATCTACTGAACAATGCATTATTATTCTGTTCTTTTAAAGGTAAAAATAAGGTAAGAAAACAAAACTCCAGAAACCAGGCCTTCTTGGTGAGCACACTGTCAAGGTAAATCAAATATAAGGGCCTCAACAATGTCTCCTTAACTTTTCATTAATTTGCTCCAGGGTGGTGTCTGCCCACCCACAGTGCAAAAAACTATTACGGCTATTTATGGGATAGACAGGCTATACCTTTATTTATGGTGTTGTTCTGATTTTCATTTCTGAATTGTTAAACCTCTATTTTTCACTCTGTAAATTGCAGCAAACAGTCTGGTAGGTGATATATCGATTAAATTATTGTGCTCTAACAAAATTAAAATGCTCAGAAAAATTCATTTACACTCAATAATTACTTCTCTTAACTCACACAAAGAAGTCAAGATTAAAATAGTTTTTCTGTCAAGCAGCCAAACGGTGTATGAAATCAAAAAGTACCAAAAACTCAGAAGCAATTAAAAGGGGAAAAGTGACTTTTATATCAATGAATAAATATCTTCTCCCCCCCAAATTAGCTGTGGTGCTCTAACAAAGGGAACACAGTAGTCTACAGAATCTGAAATAATGAAATAAGAAAAAACTATAATGTCCTTTTTCAAAGCAAGAAAACACTGAATCATCCCAATTTTCTGATTTTCACACTCATGCTAGAGCTCTTTGTCATTTTGAATTAACAGGAATGCTGTCCTCTATTTCCAGTTGTGCAAATGTGGCTGTTTCATTAATTGGTTGCTCATCAAATCAGAATTTAATATTCCTCATTGACAAATCCTGTAGTTCACAATAGGCTTTCATTAGTTTACTAAGTGGCATGTGCCTCTTAATTGTAAATTGTACCACCACACCACCTTGCCCGGCTACTTTCAAATTTTTTGTGGTTGTTTTTGATGTTGATTCTTTCCTTTGGGTTTTTATTTTTTCATAGGTCATGATGAATTTGGGGGGACGGTCTCTTCAGCTGCCTCTGAGTGCCAGAGACATCAGGAAGGTCATCTTCAGAGGGATGGAATGGGGGTAGGGATAGCAGAAGCAAGAGCAAGAGCAAGTGGTAGAAGGAGTGGAAGATCATGGTGATGATGTTAAGGGACAGAAGGAGGTGGAGCAGAAGGAAGAGGAAGAAATGGCAGCAATAGAGGTACTGAACATGAACACACATTCTGCATTTCCTCTTCCCGCTACATTTACTCTTAAAAACCATTAAAAGCCTCAGGGGAGAACAGCCAGAACTTCTGTGTTCTGGAAGGACAGCCAATTCCAGAGCCTTTGATTGGAGAATCTGCAGGGCAACAAAGAACACCATAATTATTGGAACCAAAGGTTATAAGGTTTTGTTATGGGAGAAAGATAAGAATTCTCATTCCAGTTATACTGGAGGAGGGGGAGGGATCTGACCGGTGAGATGTATGACACAGAGCAGCAGCAAAGGAGGAGCAGTAAAAGCATAACCCAAGCCAACATCCATGAATGAAGCTATAACCAGGTCAAATCCATTAGCCTAAAAAAGGCAACCAATCCAACCAATAGGCAAGGGCCTGCTCTAAGTGAATCCAGAAGCTAAAAGTACAAAGCTCATAATCACAAAAGTTTATTTTATGTTTTTTAAATGCTTTTTAAATACACATTTCTTTGTTGTTAGGAGAGAAAAATCAAAACAAAAGGAAAAAACCATAGTAGGAAAAAAAAACAGGAAAAAGTAGATATAGCACATGTTTATTTACATTCAATCTCTATAGTTTCTTTCTGAAGAACTTCAGATGATGTTATCTATCCAGTTTATTGGTAATACCTTGGATCACTGAACAGCTGAGAAGGACCAAATCTTTCATAGTTGATCATCGCACATTCTTGCTGTTACGAGCAATGTATTGCTGGTTCTCCTTGTTTTGCTCACCATTAGTTCATGTAAATCTTTCCAGGTCTTTCTAAAATCAGCTTGTTGATCATTTTTTATAGAACAATAATGTTCCATTACTTTTATATACCATATCTTAGTCAGCTATTCCCCAATTGATGAGTATCTACACATTTTCCATTGCTTTGCCACCCCAGAAAGGGCTCTACAAACATTTTTGCACTTATGAGTCATTTTTCCTCTTTTATGATTTCCTTGAAATACAGATCCAGTAATGGCACTAATGGGTCAAAGGATATGCACAGTTTTATAGCCCTTTAACCATAGTTACAAATTGCTTTCCAGAATGGTTGGATCATTTCACAACTCTACCAACAATGCATTTGTCCCAATTTTCCCAAATCCCCTCCAACATTTATCATTACCTTTTCCTGTCATCTTAGCCAACTTGAGAAGTGTGAGGTGGTACCTCAAAGTAATTATAATTTGCATTTCTCTAATCAATAGTGATTTAAAACATTTATCATAAGATTATAGATGTCTTTGTTTTCATCATCTGAGAATTGTCTCTTCCCATTTTTTAACCATTTATCAATTGGGGAAAGACTTATATTCTTATATTTGACACAATTCTTTATATGTTGATCAGAAACACTGGCTGTAAAAATTTTTTCCCAACTTTGTGCTTCCCTTTCGATCTTGTTTGTGTTGGTTTTGTTTGTGCAAAACCTTTTTATTTTAATGTAATCAAAGTTGTTCATTTTGCATTTATATGTTCTCTTGTTCTTCTTTGGTCATAAATACCTCCCTTCTCCTATTTCTTAGCCAGTACCAAATGATTTTGATGACTGCTGCTTTATAATAGAATTTTAAGTCTGGGATTGCTAGACCACCAAACTTTGTATTTTTTTCATTAATTAATTCCCTTTATATTCTTGTTCTTTTATTCTTCCAGGTGAATTTTGTTATTATTTTTCCTAGCTTTATGAAATAATTTTGGCAGTTTGATTCGCAATTTAGGTAGAATTTTCATTTTTTTAATTATATTAGCTCAGCCTACTCACAAGCAATAGATATTTTTTCAATTGTTTAAATCTGACTTTATTTGTGTGAGAAATGTTTTGTAATTGTGTTTATTTAATTCCTGGGTTGGCAGGTTGACACCCAAATATTTTATTTTGTTTACAGTTATTTTAAAAGGAATTTTACTTTCTATCTCTTGCTGCTGATCTTTGTTAGAAATGCTGATGCTTTGTGTAGGTTTATTTTATATCCCTCATTTTACAAAAGCTGTTAATTGTTTCAAGTAGTTTTGGATGATTCTCTAGGATTCTCTAAATATATCACCATATCATCTGCAAAGAATGATAGTTTTGTCTCCTGTTTGCCTATTCTAATTCCTTTAATTTCCTTTTCTTTTTGCTAAAGTCAACATTTCTAGTACAATATTGAATAATAGCAGTGATAATGGCCATCCTTATTTCATCCCAATCACAGTATTTTAGAGTAATGTTAAAAATAACACTCTTAATACTGAAAATCAAATATCAAGGAAATTTATTAAAGAAGAATCTTAAGGAATTGTCTTAACGTTTCTGGCCAAAAGAAGGGCCCCATCTCACATTCTGAAAACCTCTTGGTCAGTGGTACCCACTATCTCAATTCCACAATACCTCAAAGCTTACAATACTGTGGAAATCCAACTTTTCAGCATTTTTCACTGTAAGAAAGGCCTTGAATTCAACGTATACTTAGGAAAAGAATTCCTATTACAATGTCCCTGAAAAGTAGTCATCCAACTTCTGTCTGAAGAGATCAAATGCAAGAGGGTGGAGGAGAGGGTGCCTCTCTCTAAATTATTCTTTAATAAATGCCCTATCACAACATTGGTTCACACTGCACTTGCTGTTCACTAAAACTCCTGGATTGTTTTAAAATAAATTGCTGTGTAACCATATCTCCCCTATATTTTAATGAAAAAGTTGATTTTTTAGAAAAGGTCTGTGTATTGAAAGTCATAAAAACACCATAGAAATCTTGAAGCTTACAGACAGGTACTCTCATTCAAGAAACCAGGCTAAGAGAAGTTGTAATTAGGTTGAGGCAGCCAGAGCTTTTTCTCCAGGCACAGAAATTAAAGGGTACAAAAATGTTATGTGACAGTTTTAAATAACTGCAATTTTTGAGTTTGTTACATTTTGACAATTTCTTCAATAGTCTAAAAACAGTGGAGTTTAGTCCCTAGTTAATAAGAATAATTAGATAAATTAGGGAATTACCAGAGGGAGAGCTTCACTCTGATGTTACCTGCTTTAGATAAACTCTTCTTGCTGTCTCTACTCTTTGCAGCATCAGGCTCTGGTGTCCCAGTGGAATAGCCCCCAGTATGGTCTTTGTTAGTATCTGCCTGGGCAATTAATTGCAGGGGGCAGAAAAACAAGATGCTGTTGCCTCCCCTCCAGGTGTAGGGAGTTTGGGTCCTGGTAAACGGGAAGTGGGGAGCTTGACTCATGCCACATGTTTCCAAAATTTTGTTTTGACAAGTTCTGACCAATAATTAAAGAGTAAACATCCCCCACTTTGAATGGGGGCTTTAACTCCCTCTTATCCTTGGTTAAAGAATAAATTTCCCCCACCCCGGGAGAAGATAGCCCTTATCTTTTCCTCTATCACAAATTGCCTTCTCTGATTTGAAGGGTTACAAATCACTTTCCTCAAAAAAACATGGTAAGTTATATAAGTATTATTATTATCCCCAGTTCACAAATGAAGAGATTGATACTCAAAGTAACACATGATGAGTCATGATTTTCTCTGACTACTGACAAGTGTTTTTCTACAACCCATACCTTGGGTTGAAATAATCAAAGAGAACTTTGTTGTTACATTATTTGGTGGTAACAAGACTCTTTAATGCAGAGTCAGAGGACAATGTTTCAAATTCCTACTTTTTTACTTCCCAACTCTGATCTTGAGCAAACTACTTAGTTTTTCTCTTGAGTTTCAATTAAATTTTCTGAAAATTGGAATATCAGTAACTTAAACCATGTCCTTCATACAGCTATTGTGAGAAAGGTACTCTGCAAACCTTAAAGTGCTATTAAAAAGTCAGTTGCTGTTATCAATCTTTAACTAGTAGACTAAAAAAACAGGTTTCTTATTATCCCAGAGTCTCCTGTGAACAAATCTCCAAGACTGCAACAAGGTGCTGACCTACATTGGTGATGTCTCTACTGATTTTTATCCAAAAATTTTTAGAATTTATTTTAAACTTACATAGAAAATAGGAAAAGAAAAAATGCCATGTGCACAACAGCCTACTGACTGTAGAGAAAAGAGTGCTCCTTTTTTTATTTCAGGACAAACTATTGAGATTTAATAACAATATCAGGGATAGAGACTGAGTCTGTGATTTCACTGGTATAAGGAACTCATAGGAGAAGGAATTTCCTCTATCAATGCAGGTTGTTAAATTACTTCTCATAAAAGAGGATTGAAGAGCTAGAAAGAAAATTTAACTACCATAATGGTATATTATTGTTCTATAGGAAGTGATGACCAGAACACTCTAAGGAAAAAAAAAAAACCTAGAAAGTCCTCCATGAACTTAAGCAAAGTAATGTACTGTATACAAAGTAATAGCAATGTTCTGGGATGACCATCTGTAAATGACTTTGCTATTCTCAGTAATACAATCCTTCATGACTATTATGATGAAAATCCTTTCCATACTCAGAGAAGGAGCTGATTGTATATAAATAAAAACTGAAGCATTCTCTCTCTCTCTTTTTTAAAACTTAATTTTTTGAGTGTTTTTATTTTCATTAGAGTAGGAGATATGTTTTCTTTTACAAAACCTAGAACTCAATAATTTAAAAAAACAAATGTTAAAAAATGTTTTGAATGTAACTGGGGAAAATATTAAATAAATGAATAATTTTTAATTGAAAATTTAACTACCATCTAAGTCAAACCTTCCTGAAGCCAGGAAGATTTTCTGAATTCCTGAATTAAGCTAGTTGTGTTACCCTAGGCAAGTCTTTTAACTCTGCCTTAGTTTCCTCATCTATAAAATGAACATAAAGAAATAGCAAACCACTCTAGTATCTTTGCCAATAAAATCTCAATGGGGTCATAAAGAGTGACATGACTGAAAAATGACCCAATAAAAGTCAAACACAGGGTACAAATTGTGTGATATGCATAAAGTCAAAAGTTTAGTAAGCAGAGAATTGGGATTTGGATCCAAATCTAGTATACTTTTAATTTGTAAAAGTCGGGGTCCATCTTTACTCCCACTAAACATAAAAGACCCAGGCAGCTTGATTAAATCAATCACTCTAAAAGAAATTAGTTATGAGCAGTCCTTAGTCAATCTGAAAATATTAGGCCTATGAGTCATTGGATAGTGACAGGATAACACAGAGAAAATATTTGGTGATTGAAGACTACCAAGTTATGATTCTTGGGGTACATATAAAAATGATAATCTAGTTTGGAGCCAAGTCAATCCAGTTAGAAAAAATTCCAAATTCAGGAGCTGAGACTTCCAGGGCTCTGAAAGAGATTTATTCTCTTTTTTCCTCCAACTTCCCTATTGATCATATGCTATTTAAGAGACTAGGCAAGTAGGGTACAACACATCCAGCAGACACATGCCAACAATAGCAAACAAAAGGCAACTGAGAAAAAACAATTTAGTTCTATCAATGACAGAACTAGCTGAGTTATGACCTTGTAAATTTTTGAAAGACTGGAAGACCTGAAGATCTCAGCATTCACAGGAGCTGGTAATAGCATCACCAGCATTTATATCAAGATCTGAAAGACACACAAAGACAAACTAGACATACTGAAAAAAGACAGTTACAGGACTCTGTGAAGGCACCCACCCATGAAGTCCAGCAGAGAGCCACACTTCAGATGAATTTTATAAATATTTCATGAAAAGATAAAAAGATTTTCCATAACTAGGAAATGAACATCTAGGTGGTACGTGGATAGAACAATAGACCTGGAGTCAGGAAGACCTGAGTTTAAATCTTTCTTCAGACACTTGCTATGTGATCCTGGGCAAGTCACTTAATCCTGTTTACCTCCTTTTTCTCATCTATTGTTATGATTCTAACAAGGTACTAAGACAGTACAATTGATCTGATCCTACAAGAAGTTATGAGCCAGAACTTGAAACAAGGTACTACCGTGTTTCCCTGATAATAAGACTATCCCGAAAATAAGCCCTCCCCTTACTGTGTAAGATTCCTCTAAAATAAGCCCTCCCCTGAAAATAAGCCCTATTGAGATTGCTACTGTAGTGAAGGTGATCCCCTGCGCATTACGTACATTACGGTACCCTCTGTATGCACCGTCCTCCTCCCCCCCGCCCCAGGTGAAACGCACGCCGCTCTCCAAGCTGCATCCAATCAGAGCTGCAGCAGTGAGTGCGTTATCCTGTTCTTCCCCATTGATTTGCTTGCTGGCGCCATTGAGAGCAGTGCTGCGGAGGAGAGCTGAGGCAGGACAACATAAAAACCTGGTATGTAAGTGGGAGTGAGGGGACATGATGGAGGATAAGAAGGGCATTATGGAGGATAAAAGAAGAACTCAGCCAGCACTCACCGCGCTAAAGAAATGAAGAACTTCCTTGCAGAGAGAAGAATAGATCAAGTAATGATTCCTGCAGGAATGACTGCCTATCTCCAGACCCTTGATATTGCAATAAACAAGCCATTCAAGGACCATTTGCGCATGGAAGTCAATGGCTACATTGAAAATAGAATGGAAAGAAATCAGCGTGGAAACTTTGTGAAGCCCTGTCCGCAAGAAGTCGTGACTTGGGTAAAGAAGTCATGGGATAAAATTACTGACAGCTGTGTCGCCAAGGCACTATGAGCAGGTTACCTGGACAAGACATGTTCATTTAAAGAGAGCTATATTGCTGGACATGATAGATTGGGTCCACTTCTTCTGAAGGAAATAGAGGCGCAAGACATCCAGGATGGAATTCAGGGTATGGACACTTATGACGATGTTGTTGAAGAAGATGACATGATCATTATTGAATAAAGGTACTTTTTTTTGTTCACATTTACCTGTTTATTAAAATTGTTGTCAATGTTCATTAAAATAAGCCCTCCTCTGAAAATAAGTCCTCTGGTGCTTTTATATCCAAAAAAATAATAAGACACAGTGTCTTATTATCGGGGAAACACGGTAAATGGAATTGAGGAGACAATGGTTAAATCTAATTTAGCATTGATTTAATCCTACAAATAATGGTTTCCTAATGATATAATGATTGATGTATACTCAGTATACAGCATATAAGCAAGAAGCTCTCAGAGGAGGAGACAGATTCATTCCAATTTCTATCTTTCTGCTGTCTGGAGGCTTTGTTTCAGAGAGAGATAGAGGCTGAATTTAGAAGAGACAAAGGACTAGCAACAAGAGGATTTGAAAAGCAAGGAGAGAGATAGGCCTCTAATAAAGCTAATTAGGCTATTTTGGAAGAGACAATAAAAGACTGGACTTTAACTCCTGGCTGCATTTGAGGTGATTTTATTGAACTGGAATTAAGGCTGCCTCCAGAAGTGCTCCAAGAAATCTGCTCCCAGAGAATAATCGTAATTTAGAGAAGAGAACACTATAATCTATAAAATGATCTGGAAAAAGAAATGGCAAACCAGTCTCTAATTTAAGAGCAGTTGGAGCCAAACAAAGCAGACTAGAGACAGGAGAGTCAGAGATCAAACAAAAGTTTAATTTCAAAGTGAAAAGAACGGTTTTGCATCTGTAAGTCCTCCTGAGAGGGAGGGCTTGTGGTTTGTGTCAAGGGTAGAGTGTTTAAGCATAAAAACCACAAAAACGTTGTACCCAACTCAGTCATTCTTCAATCTTGAATAAAGTTCCCACATAAAGCCCACATATTCAGGCATCTTTGAAAGAATACTGGCATTCTTGGGTCCTGTGGGAACAGTCTCCAACTTATTAGAATCCTTGAGCCTTGTTATTGTCTCGGGTCTTTAAGGTTATTGAGCCTTGTGATCCTTCAGTGGAGTACAGAACCAGAGTAAACATGGCAGGAACAGAAGTACATCATCTGGTTCAATTCACTTAGCAGTTAGAAGCATAGGAATTGGGGGGAGGGGGTTACTATATTTTTATTAAAGCTTTTTATTTACAAAATATATGCATGGGTAATTTTTCAACATTGACCTTTGCAAACCTTCTGTTCCAAATTTTCCTTTCCTTTCCTCCACCCCATCCTCTAGATGGCAGATAGTCCAATACATGTTAAATATGTTAAAATATATGTTAAATCCAATATATGTCTACATATTTATACAGTAATCTTGCTGCAAAAGAAAAATTGGATCAAGAAGGAAGAAAAAAAAATCTGAGAAAGAAAACAAAATGCAAGCAATCAACAACAGAAAGAGTGTTGTGGTCCACACTCAGTGGCCACAGTCCTTTCTCTGGATGTAGATGGCTCTCTTTATTACTGAACAATTAGAACTGGTTTGAATCATTTTACTGTTGAAGAGAGCTATATCCATCAGAATTGATCATTGTATAGTCTTGTTGTTGCTGTGTACAATGATCTCCTGGTTCTGCTCATTTCACTTAGCATCAGTTCATTTAAGTCTCCCCAGGCCTCTCTGAAACATCTTATTGGTCGTTTCTTACAGAACAATAATATTCCATAGCATTCATATGCCATAACTTATTCAGCCATTCTCCAATTGATGGGCATCCACTCAGTTTCCAGTTTCTGGCCACTACAAACAGGGCTGCCACAAACATTCTTGCACATACAGGTCCCTTTCCCTCCTTTAAGATCTCTTTGGGATATAGGCCCAGCAGAAACATTGCTGGGTCAAAGGGTATACACGGTTTGATAACTTTTTGAGCATAGTTCCAAATAAACACAGGAATTGTTCAGCTTATCAGGAGAGAGGTGATCGATTGCTTTCTGCTGAAGCATATCAGTTACAGTTCTAGTTCTTAGGCCAGAATCTCCTCATAAAAAGGGGAAATCCAATAAATCTAAATAGTTATTGATTAATATGAAAATCATAAATCTCTCAGTAATCACCTGGTACTGGTCAAAGAAAAACATTTTACTAGAGCAAGATCATCCAGAGGGTAAGTGCAAACTATTATTATGCCGAATCAGATACCATTGAAATGACTGAATAACCACAACTAGAAGATGTAGGCTACCCTCTTGCCATATGGACATCCCTACACTGACTCACTAGGATATTATATCTCCATTGTGGGACAGTGAGATAGTATAACTGTCCTTTGAGAGAAATGATTATTAGTAACCAATGATTTGGGGAGATATAGAGTTTCCTCCCTTTTCTAAAATCCTGATTTTTAAAAGTTCAAACTCTTGAAGAACATTGCTGATAATGAAATTGGACTGATTTTCTAGTTCAACTCTACTCAAGTGAAATATCTATTCTGTTCTGCTCAGGCTTGGATTGGGCATAAATTCTTGGAATAGATTACCCAAGATTAGTGGTCTGAGTACAGAGATAGTCTCTCTGTCCAAGAATGACATGATATTACTATTAGCCCCTCATTGTAATATCTGTTCCCTTATTAATTGTCAACCAGTCAGAGTTGATTTCCAGCCTGGGAAGCACTTAATGTTCAAAGAGTATATAAACTATGAACCTTGGTCATGCTTGTCTTTTGATTTAAGAGACACATTCAAATAACCATCCTTTTTCTTAATAAACAGAGGCCTTATTAATAAAATGATTAAGTTACCCAGGAACTATGTCTCTTGAACCTTTTAATACTAAAGAAAGTGGTACATATGTGTACATTTTAGGAACTGGGCTCAGGCCCCAGTTTCTATGAAGGTTGGTATTCAAACAATTTTGGAAAATGTGTATTTTTTGGACTCCACCACAGAATTAATTTCCACAACTTTTCCTCTTGGAAATTGTTCTCATCAAAGTTTTCAGTGAGCTCATCAGTGAAACAGTAAATGAACACATTTTTATCTTAAAAACTTTTGATCTTTACTTCTAATTATGTCAAGGGAGAATGCTACTAGTGTGAAATACAGGAGATATTTATGTATTAGAAGTGTGCTTCCTGTATCCTTTCTTCTGCCTTCAAGCCCAGGGCCTTTTCACAAGTATCTTTAACTATAAACTGCTGTCTCAGTTTTCTGAATCTTTTCTGGACTTCTCTCACCTAGCCATCCTTGAATAAAGGAACTCAGGCTTCACATTTCTCCCCTGAGCTGTTTTTTTTTTAAAAATAGGAAGTTAATGTTTATTTAGTTTTTCTAAACATTCCTTTTATTCTGTTTTCTGTAAACAAAAGAAGATCATTATGAAATTATAAGAACATATTAAAGCTTATAGTAGTAAACAGGTATTCTCTCCCCCTTAGTGGGAAAAACTATAAATCTTCCCAAGTCATTGGTTCCCCTACCTAAGATTTGTCTCGCAGATAGAAATAGGAGAACACGGGGGACTCTAAAAGGATCATCATTTTAAGAAAGAAATTAAGGAGTTCATAGATCAAAGATTCAAAGCTGGAAGCCACCTTCCATGAAGTCCATCTCCCTTGTTTTACAGATGAAACATATTATAATATAAACATAAGTGATTTACTCAACATCAGAAAGGTAGTAGGTATTGGAAAAGTGTCCAGATCTTCTGTTGGAATCCTTACTAACTGCTAACTAATTAGAGTTGATCTAATCTTACAAGAAGATGTTTTGGGCAGAACCTGAAACAAGGTACTAAGTAGAACTAATTAATACAAGGCTTGTGTTCACACCTTTACTCATTGGAGTTCAATGAGTTCACACCTCCCTTGAAGCTCTTTGGGCCAGAGAGCACTAGCATAAATAGAGCTTCAATGGGCCAGTCAAGGAAGTTCTTCAGAGTGAAGAAGCTACAAGTCGGGATTTCAGCAGAATTACGCCAGAAGCCCTCTCTTCAAGGCAAGACAGATTCAACTTGGTACTGGCTCTGGAGGCTGAAGAAAGCAGAGGCAGAAGCAAAGGACAAAGTGGCAAGAGCTCTTGGAACCAAGCAGAGAGATAGGCCTCTAAGCTAACCGGGCTATATTGGAGATAATAAAAGATCTGAACTTTCATCACCTGGCTGCGTTTTGGGAAGAAGATCACCACATTCTGGCGCCCGAACAGGGACCGACAAAATCCTGATTCCAGGGAAGGCACCCAGAGAGAACCGATTCAGATCCATCTGAACTAGATCACAACAATCTTCTATGACTACAAGTTCAGTATGTTTTCCAGTGTACCAGACTGCCTCCTCCACTTGTATATGTCAAAGAGAGATTTCAAATATCAGTCTCCATGGCAGCATGCTTCTTTAGCTTCATAAGAGAAATTGCTTGCTTTAATGACACACCCTTAAGAAGTTAATCACAACCTGCTTCTCAACAGTCTCCCTGAAATAAGTTTGAAAGGGTTTTTCCTTATTTACCTATCCCTTCACTTCTCTAACAACTCTTCTGCATCTTTGTGGAAAGACTCCTGGCCTTGGAATGAAGAAAGATGTGAGTGTAAATCCTGGTTATAAAATTAAGTAGGTACATGATTCCAGGTGTCTGTCATATATAACCTTTTTGTTCTTCAGTTTCCTTACCTATAAAAATGAAAGTAATAAAATTTGCATGACTGTGCCATGGGATTGTTGCAAAATAAGCAATTTGTGAGCCTTAAAATGATATATAAATGTGAACTATATTGTCTTCTTTAGAGGTAATTTACCACTCCCTGAAATTCTGATTTCAGACAACCACTCACTGAATTTCTGATCTTTGCCCATTGCTTTTATTTCTCAGTGACCTTATCTACTTTTTCTAAACATACTTGCCCAACCTACTTGCCAAGGCTGATCTGAGAATAAGATTATGTGGAGGTGGCATACAGAATGAAAGGAGACTTAGTGGGTCAGAGTCCAAGTCTCTTGATACTTGGATTCTTGGTCTGACTCTCACTTAGATTTACTATCTTGCATGAATCACTTAAGCTTCCTGGGTCTCAGTGTTGCCAAGTGTAGAGTAATAGATAAACCAAGTATCTCTAAGGGTCTTTTCAGCTCTAAAATTTAATGATTTTACATATAAATTGACACAGAATAGAAAACTATACAAACCAGATCAACAATTATTTTTAAGTACCTAGAATGCAAGGCACTGTGCTAATTTCTGTGGAAGAGAGATGGCATAATAAAATATATGCACTTAATATATGTCTTAGAACTTAAAACAGGTATTTATTCTAATACATTTTATTTATGTAAGTTTATTCTACTTTTGCAAATAGCCTGTGACATTGAAATCCTTATAATCTAAAAACAACTTCCAAGGAATCATAAATTAATAAGAATTTATAAAATATACCCTCTGCTAGATACTATATGATGCACAGGGGATACAAGTACAAAGAAAAGAAAATTCCTCCTCTCAAGGAGTACACAATCTAATTGGAGGAAAACTACTGCATGCATAAATGTATAAAAAATATAAAGGGAATAAATACAAGGTAGATAAATAAAAGGTAGTTTTAAAGAGATTATTTTTCAAATGGAAATCAAGCAATCTTTTCTACTGTGCCACTCATTTATTGCCATGGAGAAAGCAAGAAAAAAAGCAAGCTCCTGTTATAACATATAGTCAAGTAAAACACATTGTCTGCATTTTAAAAAAAAAGTCTCAATCTGCTCTGTAATACCTATCAGAATGTTTTATCATGAGCCCTCTAAAAACATAGTTGGTCATTTCATTCATTAGTTTTTATCATTTGTCAGAATTCATAAGTCTTTCAAAGTTGGTAGTCTTTACATTATTATTGTTGTTGTTGAAATTACAATTCTGGTTCTTTTTACTTTATTGTAAATCAGTTCATATGAGTCTTCATAGGCTTTTCTGAACCATTCTTTTCATCATTTCTTATAACCTATTCCACCACATTCACATATCACAATTTGTTCAGCCATTCCCCAACTGAAGAAGATTCCTTCAGTTTTCAGTTCTTTGCAACCACAAAAAGAGCTTCTACAAATACTTTTATGCATGCAATTCATTTTTTCTCTTTTATCTTTTTGGAACACAGTCTATAGAAATAGTACTCTTATTACTGGGTCAAGGGCTATGTGCAATATAATTGCTTTGGAGGCAGAGTTCTCAAGTGCTTTCTAGAATATATGGATCAGTTCACAGCTCTTCTGACATAGTATTAGCATAATTTCCTTCCTTTAGTCCTTTTAGTATTTGTGACTTTCCTTTTTTTTTTTTTTTTTTTTTTTGTCAATTTTGCCAATGTGATGGTTGGAAAGTGAATACTTAAAGTTCTTTAAATCTCCATTCCTCCAAGCATGATTTAGACCATTTCCCCCATATGGCAATAATAGGTTGGACTTTGTCCCCTGAAAACAGTCTATTAATATACTTGTTGTCTTAATTGTTGTCTAGTCAGTCAGTCAGGTGCAACTCTGTTTATGGAGTTTTCTTGGCATACTGTCTATGGGGTTTTCTTGACGAAAATATTGAAGTGGTTTGTCATTTGTTTCTCCAGTAGATTAATGCAAACATTGATAAAGTGATTTGCTCAGGGATGTACATCTAATAAAACGTGTAAAGCTTGAATTTGAATCAGTTGCCTATATTTCTTGGAGTGGGGCAGAGGCAAGATGATAGAGAGTAGATAGCACTTTGCCTGAGCTCTTCCTGACTTACCTCTGAATCAAGCCTCTGAATGAATTTTGGAGTGACAGAATCCACAAATCTTTGAAGTATAACAAATTTCCAGCAGAAAATATGTTGGTAATGATACATGTTGGAAAGGATATAAGAAAACTTCAATACTAATACATTATGGGTGGAGTTGTGAACTGATCCAACCATTCTGGAGAGCAATTTGGAACTATGGCTAAAGGGCTACTAAACTGTGCATATCCTTTCATCCAGCAGTGTTTCTATAGGGCTTATATCCCAAAGAGATCATAAAGAAGTGAAAGGGACCCACATGTGCAAAAATGTTTGTTTCAGCCCTTTTTGTAGTGAGCAAGGAACTGGAAAGTGAGTAGATGCCCACCAGTTGAAATGGCTGAAAAAAATTATGGTATATGAATGTAATAGAATATAATTGTTCTATAAGAAAAGATCAGCAAAATGATTTTGAAATACTTGGAGAGACTTACATGAACTGACACTAAGTGAAATGGGTAGAACCAAGAGAACACTGTCCACAGCAACAACGTGATTATGTGATTATCAACTCTGATGAACTTGGTTTTTTTCAGCAATAAGGTGCTTCAGGCCAATTCCAACAGACTTGTGATGGAGCGAGCCCCCTGCACCTAGAGAGAGGATTGTGGGGACAGAATGTGGATCACAATATAGCATGTTCACCTTTTTTGTTGTTGTTTGTTTGCTTTTTTTTTTCTTTCCCAATTTTTTTCTTTTTGATTTGATTTTCTTGTGTAGCATGATAAATGTGAAAATATAGATAGAAGAATTGCACATATTTAATATATATTGGATTACTTGCTATCTAGGAGAGGGGATGAGAGAAAGGAGGAGAGAAAATTTGGAATACAAGGTTTTGCAAGGATGAATATTGAAAACTGTCTTTGCATGTATTTTGAAAATATAAGGCTATTATTTTTTAAAAAGAAGATAACTTGGAAGAACTTCAAGAAAGGTCTGTCTCAATAGGTCAGGGTGGGGACATGGTCCAGCACAGGCACAACAGAGGAAGACCCATGGCTGAGAGGCCTCACCTAGAGAATATAATTGAGGCTCTTAGTGAAAATATAGCAGCATTGGTTACTCTGTCCTGGTTCAGAAGGCAGATGAATCAGAAGTAGTTGTGAGACCTCCAACATAACTACAGAAGGCAAATGGTAAGCTGAACCCCAGCATAGGTGGGACTTGGCCAGACCACCTAGCATAGTGGAAAAGCCTGAAGCACCAGCCCCAATAGAGTGTGAAACTCCTGTTGCTTGTATGTAATGTTTTCTTCTCTAAAATACAATGTTCTCTTGAAGCAGGTTTCTTGGGGGGCTTCTGGAGGCAGCCTTAGTTTCAGATCAATATAATAATCACCTCAAATGCAGCCATCTGTTAAAGTCCAGATCTTTTATTGTCTCTTCCAAAATAGCCTGGTTGGTTTTCTTTGTGGCCCATCTCTCCCTTGGTTCCAAAAGCTCTTGCCGCTAGTCCTTTGCGTCTGCCAGCTTCAGTCTCTAGCTCTCTCTGAATCCAAAGCCTTCAGCCATTACAAAGGTGGAATATGGAATGAATCTGTCTTGCCTCTCAGTGAGGCTTCTGACTTGTGAATCTCCTGGACTTGTGAATCTCCCAACTGAATCCTGACTTGTGAATCTCCCGGAGTCCCTAGTTGGCTTGTGGGAGCTCCTTTTTATATATCATCTCTTAAAGGTGTGAACTCTAATGTGTGAACTCTCTTAAAGATGTGAACTAAGTACATAAGCATTGTTTCTATCAATTCCAGTGACTTAGCACCTTGTTTCAAGTTCTGGCCCATAACACTTGTAGAGAAAGCTCAGGACAATTTCTCCTGTCTCCTAGGAGCATACCTCAATCTTTTAAAATTATCAAGCAAAAAGACCTCTGACCATAGATAGCTATTATGGAAACAGAATAAAAATAGAACCCAAACCCTAAGGACACTAAAGGAAAAATATCTCCAGATGAAACTGCAAAGGGAATGTGAATTGTTCTCTAGCTCAAAAGGCTCTCTTAGAAGAATTCAGATCTAAAAGAGAGAAGAGAAATAGGGAAAGGAAATGAGAGCTTTGCAGGAGAGTTTAGAAAAGGAAACACAGAAATTGACAGAAGAAAAAAACCTTAAAGTACATTTGGTGAAATGAAAAAAGAAAACAAATCCTTGAAAAATAAAATTGGTGAAATGGAAAAAAGAAAACTCCTTAAGAAATATAACTGGTGAAATGAAAAAAAAAATTCAATGAACAAAACAACTCATTTAATAGTACAGTTGGCCATAGGCAAAAGGAAATAAAAAAGCTAGCTGGAGAAAATAATTCACTAAAAATTAGAATTGGACAAAAGGAAGTGAATGATTTAATGAGATATCAAGATTCAGACAAAGAAAACAAAAAAATGAAAAATAGAAGAAAATGTAAAATACCTCATTGGAAAAACAACTGACCTGGAAAATAGATCCAGGAGAGACAATCTACTATTTGAAAACCATGTTGAACAAAAGAGCCTGAACAACATGTTTCAAGAAATCTTCAAAGAAAACTGCCCTGATATACCCTAGAACCAGAGAATAAAATAGCCATTGAAAGAATCCATCCAGGAGTTTTAAACAGATCTAACCACTCTGAAGAGCAATTTGAACCTATGCCCAAAGAGCTATCAAACTGTTTGTATACTTTGATTCATCAGTGTCTCTACTGGATCTATATCCCAAAGAGATCATAAAAAAAGAAAAAGGACCCACATGTGCAAAAATGTTTGTAGTACCCCTTTTTGTAGGAATCGGAAACTGAGTAGATGTCCATCTCTTGGAGAATGGCTGAATAAATTATGGCATATGAATGTAATGGGATATTATTGTTATATAAAAAATGATCAGCAGGATGATTTCAGAAAGGCCTGGAGAGACATATATGAATTGATGCTAAGTGAAGTGAGTTGGACCGAGAGAACATTATACAGAGCAACCACAAGATTATGCAGTGATCAGTTCTGATGGAAATGGCTCTTTTCAATGATGAGGTGATTCAAGCCAGTTTCAATAGACTTGTGATGGAGAGAGCCATCTGCATCCAGGAAGAAGACTGCAGGAACTGAATATGAATCACAATATAATTTTTTTTACCTTTTTTCTGTTGTTAGGTTGCTTTTTGTTTTTTTCTCATTTTTTCCACCTTTTTGATCTTATTTTTTTTTTCTGTGCAGCATGATAAATGTGGAAATATGTGTAGAATAATTGTATATGTTCAACATATATTGGATTACTTCCTGGCTAGGGAAGGAGGCAGGGGAAAGGAGAGAGAAAAATTTGGAACACAAAGTTTTGCAAGGGTAAATGTTAAAAAACTATCTTTGCAAATATTTTGAAAATAAAAGGCAGATCATTTAAAAAAGAAAGAAAGAAAGAAAATCCATCAATTACCTCCTGAAAGAGATTCCCAAATGAAAACTCCAAGGAATATTGTAGCTAAATTCCAGAATTATTAGATCAAGGAGAAAATACTGAAAGGAATAAAAAAGAAACAATTCAAATATTGAGGAGCTATGATCAGTATTACCCAGGACCTAGCTTCTTCCACTTTAAAGGATTGAAGAGCCTGGAATGTGATGTTCTGGAGGGCAAAGAAGCTTAGACTACATCCAAAATCAGCTACACAGCAAAATTAAGCATTGTATTTAAGGGAGAAGAGATGTTCAATGAAATAGGGGATTTTCAATTATTATTGATGGAAAGACTAGAGTTGAACAAAAAATTTGATCTTCAAATACAGAACTCAAGAGAAGCATAAGAAAGCAAAAAGGAAAGAAAAAAAACTATGTTTTTAAAGGTGAAAATGTTTACACCCTACTTGGAAAATGATATGTGTAACTCTTAAGAACTATATCTTTGTTAGGGGTATACTTAGAGGGTAAAGATATAAGTTAGACTTTAATGTGATGATATTTAAAAAAAAAAAAAGAAATTAGGGATGGAAATGGGATTGTACTGGAAGAAGAGGGAAAGGGAAGTAAAATGGAGTAAACAACATCACATGAAGAGGCAAAAAAGATCTTTTACAACTGAGGGAAAGAAGGGAGTGGGATGAATATTGTATGAGCTTTAGTCTCATTGGATTTGGTTCAGAGAGGGAATCTCATACATATTTAATTAGGTATAGAAATTTGTCTCACCCTATAGGGAAATAGGAGGGGAAGGGGGAAAGGAAAGAGGAAAGGTAATAGAAGGGAGAGCAGAAGTAGTAGAAGGGAAAAGGGATAAGGAAGGGGGATGGGCTGAAAAAAGGAAGGGTGGATTGAGAAAGATGGAGTTCAGAAGCAAAACACTGGAAAGGAGAGAAAAGAACAAGTTGGTGAAAAACATGGCAGGAAATATAGTCATTTTAAATGTGAATGTGAATGGTATGAACTCTCCCATAAAACAGAAGGAATAGCAGCATGGATTAAAAGTCAGAAACCTAAAATATGGTGTTTACAAAAAACATTTGAAGCAGAAAGATACCTACAGAGTAAAGGTAAAAGGCTGGAGCAGAATCTATTATACTTCAGCTGAAGTAAAAAAAAAAAAAAAAAAAAAAAAAAAGATAGGGTAGTGAATCCTGACCTCAGATCAAACAAAAGCAAAAACTGATCTCCTTAAAATAGATAAGGAAGAAAAACTACATTTTGTTAAACAATACCATAGATAATGAAAAGTACCAATACTAAATATTTATGCACTAAATGGTATAGCAGACTCTTAGAGGAGAGTTGCAAGAAGAAACAGACAGCAAAATTATGTTAATGGGGGAATTTCAACTTCCCTCTTTCAAAATTAGATAAATTGAATTACAAATAAGCAAGAAAGAAGTTAAGGAGATAAATAGAATTTTTAAAAAAACTTAGGTATGATAGACCTTTACAGAAAATTGAATGGGGACAGAATTTTCAGCGGTTCATGACATCTACACAAAAATTGACCATATATTAGGACATAAAAACCTCACAATTAAATGCAGAAAAGCAGAAATAGTAAATGTATCTTTTTCTGATCATAATGCAATAAAAATTACATGTAATAAAGGGCCATGGAAAAATAGAACAAAAATTAATCAGAAACTAAATAATCTAATCCTAAAGAATGAGTGGATAAAAACAACAAATCACAGAAACAATCAATAATTTCATCCAAGAGAATGACAATAATAAGACGACATATCAAAATTTATGGGATGCAGCCAAAGTACTTCTTAGGGGAAATTTTGTATCTTTAGATGCTTACGTAAACAAAATGGAGAAAGAGAATATCAATTAATTAGGCATGCAACTAAAAAAAGCCATAAATACCTCCAATTAAATGCCAGATTTGAAATTATGAAAATCAAAGGAGTGATTAATAAAATTGAAAATAAGAAAACTATTGAACTAATAACCAAAACTAAGAGTTGCTTTTGTGAAAAAGTCATCAAAAATAGATAATACTTTAGTTAATTTGATTAGAAAAGGGAAAGGAGAAAATCAAATTATTAATGTCAAAAAATAAAAAGGATTAACTTACTACCAATAAAGAGGAAATTAAAGTAATAATTAGGAGATATATAGCCCAATTGTATGTCAATAAATAAGATAATCTAAGTGAAATGGATGAATACCTACATATATATTGCCCAAATTAACAGAGGAGGAAATAAATTGCTTAAATAATCCTATATTTGTTGGAATGAGATAATCACAATAAAATGTCACAAAGGTTTTATTCCCCCACTTACTTGCACCTTTTCTAATTTTAGCTGCAGTGGTTTTGTTTGTGCAAAAATCTTTCATTTTAGTCATCTTAATTTCCATTTTATCTGCTGTGAATCTTTCTATTTTTTCTTTTGCTTGATCATAAATTCTTCCTCTACATCCATATATCTGATAGGTAATTTCTTCCTTGCTGCTCTAATTTGTTTATGATGTCATCTTTTATGTCTCTATCATCATTTGAAGTTTATCATAATGTATTATGGGAGATGTTGATCTATACATAGTTTCTTATAGAATGTTTTTCAATTTTCTCAACAACTTTAATGAATAATGAGTTTTTGCTTAATAACTGAGATATTTAAGTTTATTAAACACTAGGCTACTTGCTCACTTGTTTCTGTATATTATGTATCTAATATTTTCCAATGATCAAATTTTCCATTTCTTAAATAGACCCAAATTGTTTGATAATTACTGGTTTTGTAACATAGTTTGAGACCTTGTATTTCTAGACCCTCTTTCTTCTCATTGTTCTTTTTCCCCATTATGTAACTTGAAATTCTTGATTTTCTTTCAGATAAATTTTATTACTTTTCACACTATAAAGCCATTTTTTGGTACAGAACTAAATAAATAAATCAGAACCACTGATTCTTAACATTTTTCTTCCATTAACCCCTTCCTCAACAACAACAAAATGTCTTGTCAACCTCCAAAGTAATGTAATATATTGCTCAGATTAAAAGGTAAATCCACATAAATCATCATTATTTCTATATTTTATCAACAAAGTCCAACAGCAAGAGCTGGAAAGAGAAATTCCATTTAAATAACTAAAGACAATATAAAATACTTGGTAGTTTACCTGCCAATGTAAACCCAGGAACTATATGAACACAACTCTAAAACACTTTTCATGCAAATAAAGTCAAATCTAAACAATTGGGGAAAACATTAGTTGCTCACGAATAAAGCTAAGCCAATTTAATAAAAAAGAAATTTTTACCTAAATTAATCTATTTATTCAGTGGCATTCAAAACTATCAAAAAATTTTATAAAGCTAGGAAAAAAATAATAACCTTCATCTGGAAGAACAAAAGCTCAAGGATATCAAAGGAGTAAATGAAAAAAATGCAAAAGAAGTTGGTCTAGCAGTACAAGATCTCAAACTATAATATAAAAGCAGTAAATATCAAATAATCTCTGTTCCCAGATTGCATTTAGCCCTCTCTCTCTCCCCTGGTATTAGATCTATTTATGCCTTTCTTTCTCCCGCTCTTTCTTTCCTACAACTACAGACAAATATACATTACTTTCAAATTGCTTTACCTAGATGTCTGTAGAATTGCTTTACTTATGTAAAGCAGAACTATCTGAATACAAGTACAACTCAGAAAAATTGCAAATTTGATTTCTGACCACTGAAATAAAGTGAATAGTTCAATAAAGCAAGTCACATGAATTTTTTTTTGTTTCCCAATGTATATAAAAGTTATGTTTACCCTATACTATAGTCTATTAAGTGTGCAATCGTATCATGTCTTTAAAATGTACATTCCTTAAAGAATACTTTACTGCTAAAAAATGTTAACCAATACCAGAATTTTTGGCAAGCCATAATCTCTTTGTTGGTTGAGGTTCTTGTCCTGATGTTGACTGCTGACTTATCAAGAGTGTTAGTTGCTGAATATTGAGATGGCTGTGACAATTTCTTAAAGTAAGATAATAAAATTTGCCTCATTGATAATTTTCAAAACAGACTTCTCTGTAACATGTAACATGCTTGGCAGCATTTTTACCTACAGTAGAACTTCTTTTTAAACTGGAGTCAGTCCTCTCAGACTCTGCCTCTGCTTTATCAACTAAGTTTATGTAAAATTCTTCAGTATTGTTGTATCAATTATACTCCCAAAGAAATTTTTCTGAACTACTGAGCAATGTTGCCAACCAGGTCACTTGAAAATCTGCCAGATAAAAAGAATAGCAACATAAGATGAAGATAAGTTCAAATAGGAAAACAGCCTTTCTGTTGCAATGTGAGACAATAATAGATTTGCTACTACAAAATATTTGTGATGATACATGTTAGTTTCCATGACTTGTAATGAGTATAGACAGTGATTACAGTATTCAAACAGCCTGATATTTGCAATGCAAGCATGAAAACATGTATAGCATTTTGATCACATGAATACAGAGTTAATGAAGTATAATTACAGGGTAATAGGAATGCCGGAGATACTCTAGTGCAATGTACAGAATGCAAATGAAGGTATATACATGCAACTGATCATTTGATGATCAACAGTTGAATCTTTGTGGCAGTTTGAAAACAATTTGAAAACAAGTTGAGAAAATGCAAGAATATGTGCTTAATTAGAAACAATTTTAGTCTGATATATTCACTGCATGAAATCATTAAGCACATGATCTTGACAATTTCAAATCACTACAGAAACAACTTATAATGCTTCAAATATTCCTATGATTGTTGTCATAGGGGGAAAATGTATTTGAAAAATAATTTGTCAATTATTTGCCCATTTTATTGGAACTTCTTATTTTAATAATTTTTTTTAGCAGACTCAGATTCTCTAAATAAATTGTCATATCCTCTGCAAAAAACCAACAATTTTATTTTCTCTTTGCCCATGTTTATCCCCTCAGTTACTATTACTTGTCAACTAGCATTTTTAGCATGATATTGAATAACAATGGTGAAAATTCTGGAGTTTTTTTCCTGATCTTATTGGAAAGGCCTCTAGTTAATTTACAATTATATATAATTCTGGCACTAGGATTTTCACTTGATACTACTTTGAAAAAAATACACCTATTTCAATACTTTCTACTGTTTTAAACATGATTGAGTATTAGATGTTATGAAAAGTTTTTTTAATCTATCTATAGATTTTGTCTTTTTATTAATACCATCATTGACGTTTATAGTTTTTCTAATATTGAACTAGTTCTAGATTTTCAGTACAAATTCAATCTGAGAATCATTTTACTTTTTGTACTATGCTGCTGAAATCTCTTTATTAATATTTTATTTGAAAATTTAGATCAGTAATTCTTAGTGATATTGATGTATGATTTCACTATTTTGACAATATGATTTAGATTTCAAGACAATATCTATATCAAAAAAGAATTTAGCAAGACCCCTTATTTTCCTATTTTTTCAAATAGCTTCTATAATATTAAAATTAATTGTTCTTTAAATATTTGTTGAAATTTACTTGTAAATCCTATTCCTGAATTTTTTTTTTTTTTTGGATTTAGAAGTTAATTTATAAGTTATTCAATTTCTTCCTTTTGAGATTAGGTTGATTTCACTATTTCTTGTTTTGTTGCTATGGGCATTTTTTATTTGATAAAAAATTCATCTATTTCATTTAGATTATCAGTTTTATTGAATATTTTTGATGCTGGTAATGAAATAAATTTTATTGATTTTGCTTTTTTAAAATAATAATTTCAAGTTTTATTAATTCATTATGGGTTTGTTTGGATTTTTTTGGCTTTTGTTTTTGTTTATTTTTGTTAGTGTATTTTGCTTTTCAGGTTTGTTCATCTCTCCTTTGAGTTCCAAGATTTCTTTGTTGGTCTTAAATTAGGGGTTTCAAGTTTTTTTGTTTTCTAGGGATTTTTAAAAATTCCACACCCAATTTATTGATCTGTTTTTTTTTCTTTTACTGATAAAAGTGTTTAAAGATATGAAAAAAATTACTCTAAGAACTACTTTCTCAGTATTCCATTAATTTGACGTGTTGTTTTATTGTTGCTATTTAATATCCAGAGAAAGAATTAATGTAGTCTGATTATAGATCAAAGCACATTATTTTCACTTTCTTTATTTGACTATGTTTTTTCTTTTTCATTCTTTCACATAAATAATATGGAAATATATTTTTGATAACATGTATAAAGTATGTTAAATTTCTCACTGTTTCAGGGAGAAGGCAGTAAAAGAAGGGAAAGAAAATTTGGAACTCAAAACTAAAAAAAAATGCTAAAAATTGTCTTTACATGTAATTGGAGGAAAAGAAAATATCATTTTTTTTTTTAAAGATTTCACTATACTACTAAAGTAGGCTGATCCAGGCAAAGTATTTTCAGTGCCTTTTTAGTGTTTTGAGTTTTTCAAGTTCCAAATCAGGATTTAGATCTAAGCAACATATCTAGGGCTTTGATATGGATTGGAATTAAGAACTGATTCTGACATCAGTCACTGTTAGCCAGGTGGGAAATCTCTGCAACTTTAGAATGACAGAATTTGCTATGAGATCGCTATTCTGGTTATCATGCTGCAGGCTTCAGGTTGAGATAATACAGATAAAACAACTGGATACTGAAACAGAGATCCCATTATGCTCTTAGGATTAGATCCACATAGGTAATATTTGCTTCTCAATTTCTTCAGTTTACAAAGCTCAGTTTACAATCTAGAGTCTGCAACTTTCTTGGAATAGTGCTTTTAGGTACATGTCCCTACTTCCATCTATCCTGAATCTATGACTCAGAAATGGATGGTAAACAACAGTTTCAAAGGTTTACACCTATTTCTGCATTCTGCATGAGATCAAGATCCTCTTAGGTGGTTTTGGGATCTCTTCTTGTTTTGGTAAATAAACTCAGATCTTTTTCAGATCTGCACACTGGAATGTTCTGCAGTGTATTCTGAACAGATCCAGTGTCCACAGATTTCTCTGTCTGTATGTCCATGATGAATTAGATTAGAAACATTTTATGGCTCGCTGTGACTTTTTTCTTGCGTTGCCCAATCTTGAATTCCCCTTTTCTAGATCTTTTATGGAATAGTTTTACTGAAGAGCTCACCCATATTTCATTGTTACTTCTTCACTGTCTAAGATCTGCCTCAAATATAAGATAGTGTAGAGAAAAGCCAATTTAATTTAATGAAATCAAGAAAGCTTCAATTAGACTTTTTTGAAGAAAGAAAGATATTCTATGATGCAGAGATGAGGAGAGAGTGTATATTGATTGAGGCACATAAATGATAGTATTGGGGAAAATCAACTTTCCTCCTGCTTTTCCTTAGAACCTGAAAGAGCAGGAATGCCATAGTCTAAGGACTTTGTTGTCCCAATTGAGTAAGAGTTGTTGTACATTACACCTTAAAAGGTGTCTAGTCCTCCTCATTCTCATGATTTTAAAAGTCCCTGAAATACAACTCTTGGGCCTATATCTCAAGAAAGCCAAATTAAGGGAAAATGTATATATAGAAAACCACATTTAGCTGCATATTCTTTAAAGCAAAAAAATGGAAGCAAAGTCACAGTCTATTGTTTTTAATAAGAATAGAAATTTAATAGGAATGTTAATAGGAATTGTTTGTCAAATGCTTTTTCTGCATTTATTGAGATAATCATATGATTTCTATTAGTTTGGTTATTGATATGGTCAATTTTACTGATAATTTTCCAGATATTGATCAACCTTGCATTCCTGCAATAAATCCCATTTGATCATAGTGTATTATCCTGGTGATAAATTGCTGTAATTTCTTTGTTAATATTTTATTTAAGATTTTTGCTTTAATATTCATTAGGTAAATTGGTTTACAATTTTCTTTCTCTGTTTTGACACTTCCTGGTTTAGATATCAGGCACTCTATGTCATAAAAAGAATTTAGTAGGACTCTTTCTTCCCTTATTTTTCCAAATAGTTTATGTAGTATTGGAATAAATTGTTCCTTCAATGTTTGGCAGAATTACTCACAACTCCATCTGTCCCTGGAGATTTTTTTGTTAAGGAGTACATTGATGATTTCTTTTTTTAAAATGGGACTGTTTAAGTAATTTATTTCTTCTTCTGTTAATCTGGGTGATTTATATTTTTTGTAAATATCCATTTCACTTAAACGATCAAATTTATTGGCATATAATTGGGCAAAATAACTCCTAATTATTGATTTAATTTCTTCTTCATTGGTGGTAAATTCATTCTTTTCATTTTTAATGCTAGTAATTTGGTTTTCTTCTTGGGTTTTCTAATCAAATCAAGCAAAGATTTGTCTATTTTACTGTTTTTTTCTAAAACCAATTCTTAGTTTTGTTTATTAGTTCAATGGTTTTATTGCTTTTGATTTTATTAATCTCTCCTTTGAAATTCAGAATTTCCAGTTTGGTATTTAATTGAAGGTTTTTAATTTCTTCTTTTTTTAGCTTTTTGGTCTTCTCTTTAGCATTGATCTTCTCTTTCTCTATTTTCTTCATGTAACTATTTAGAGATATAAAATTTCCCATAAGAACTACTTTGGCTGCATTTCATAAGTTTTGTATGTTGTTATCTCATTATCATCATTCTCTTGGATGAAATTATTGATTGTTTCTATGATTTGTTGTTTGACCCAATAATTTTTAGAAATATATTCTTTAGTTTCCAATTAATTTTTGGTCCATTTTTCCATGGCTCTTTATTACATGTTATTTTTGTTGCATCATGATCCAAAAAGGATGCATGTGCTATTTTTGTCTTCTTGCATTTGATTGTGAGGTTTTTATGTCTTAATATTTGAATTGTTTCTTTCTGGCTGCTTAAAGTATTTTCTCTTTGATTTTATAATTCTGAAATTTAGCTATAATATTCTTTGGAGTTTTCATTTTGGGGTGTGTTTCAGGATGTGATCAGTGGATTCTTTCAATGACTATTTTACCCTCTGATTTTAAGATGTCAGGGCAGTTTTCCTTGATTTCTTGAAAGAGGTTGTCCAGGCTCTTTTTTTCATCATGGCTTTTAGGTAATCTAGAAATTCTTAGATTGACTCTTCTGGATCTATTTTCCTGGTCAGTTGATTTTTCCAATAAGGTAGTTTACATTTTCTCCTATCTTTTCATTTTAAAAATGTGTTACACTGATTCCTGACTGATTCTCATTGAGTCAGTCACTTCTATTTGTCTAATCCTAATTTTTAGTGAATTATTTTCTTCAGCTAGCTTTTTTTTTTTACCTCCTTTTACATTTGACCAATTATATTTTTAAAGGAGTTATTTTGTTTGGTGGATTTTCCCCCCATTTTCCCACATTTCTTTTTTTTAAGGAGTTGTTTTCTTTTTCCATTTCACCAAATTTATTATTTTTTTCCTGAGGCAATTGGGGTTAAGTGACTTGCCTAGGGTCACACAGCTAGGAAGTGTTAAGTGTCTGAGACCAAATTTGAACCTGGGTCTTCCAGATTTCAGGGCTGGAGCTTTATCCACCATGCCACCTAGCTGCCCTGCCAAATTTATTTTTTTAGGGATTTTTTTCTTCAGTCAGTTTCTAGGCTTCCTTTTCTAATATGTTGACTTTTCCCCCTAAATTTTCATAACTCTATAGAAAAGCTCTCATTTCTTTTCTCAATTTCTTTTGTATCTCTTTCAAGATCCCTTTTAAATTTTCAAGAGAGCCTTTTGAGCTGGAGACCAGTTCATATCCTCCTTTGAGGTTTCACCTGAAAGTATTTTGCCTTTACTGTCCTCTTCTGGGTTTGTATTCTGATCTTCTCTGTCTCCATAATACCTCTCTATGGTAAGAGATCTTTTTGCTTTTTTGCTCATTTTTAAAAGGTGAAGTCTACTCTTAGGGGACAGCAGCAATTGTACTGAGCTTCCTCTGCAGGGTAACAAGGGCTTCTCATTGATTGAGCTGGTGCTGGTGCTACAGGCCTCCCAGCTGTGCTGAGAGGCCTGCCCAAGTGCCACCTGTTATGCTGAGATTCAGGGACTCACAATTTGCCTTCTCTAGTTGCATTGGAGGTCCGACAGTTAGTTTGTTGATTATTGTTCTTCTGAACCAGAACAAAGTATCCAATACTGCTGTGTACTGGCTAAGAACCTCCCGCTAGATTGCCTGAGCCAGGCATGACCATATAGGATCATGTTCCCCTCTGTCTAATCGAGACAGACTTTTCCTGAGGTCATTTCAGGATATCTTAAGCTGGAAAATTATTACACTCCAAATATTTATGGGTGTCACTCCAAAATCCATTCAGAGGCTTGATCCAGTGTTGATTCTGAGGGAAGCCAGGAAAAGCTCAGGCCATGTCCTGTCTACTCTCCTCCACCGTACTTTGCTTATAAAGTTAATTAAATGCCTTAGCAACTTCCCAGCATTCCATCAATTGGTCCACCTGTTAGGGTGCACATAGAAGAGAAATGCTGAAATGATGACTAGAATGCTAGATTTGAAGTCCCCTTACTAATTGTGGGACCCAAAACAAGTTACCTAACTTTTATGATATTCAACTTCATTATTTATGAAAGAGGGATAATATTTTATTAATCAATATCTTCTATAATGTTTTTTGAGGTTCAAATGGAATAATTTATGACAGTGCTTTGCAAATAGGAAAGCTTTCTGAAAATCTCAGTCATTGTTAATAGTAATATTTATTTTTTTTCCAATAAAGAACTGAATAAAGCAGCATAACTTCCTGAAAATCAGCAGAAAGATCAATAGGTCTCCTCCCCATCAATATAATGGTGCATACCATGGCTTGTTGGCTGGGATTGCCTCTTGCTCCATATCCACTAGACATTGTTATTGTTCATAAATCCATCCTTTCCTTGTGGACAATGAAATAAAAGAATAACACAGAAGATACATGGTATATTGGTTTCATTTAAATCCTTTGATAGTGTGCAGCTGCTATCAGGTATCCTAACTTTGGGTAGTAAGGTCCAGCAGAATCAAAGGAGTTGTAAAGTCTAAGTTTACTTAGCTAGTAGAGATATCATTGATAAACACAGGCCAAGGATATGATTGGCAATTCTGTTTCAGTTCTAGCTTAATTGAGTGTCAAGACCTTTTATTGCTTGACCTCTTCCCTACAGAGAGAATTTTTTTATGTGGTAGCAAATATGACCAGCCAGGAGAAGCCATTGGGTCTGAGAAGTTTAAATTTTTTTTTCCCAATAGAAAATATATCCAGTGAAACATGTGAAAGAAGTGTCTGAATACCAATTAGTCTTAACTTGGACTTTGCTGCTGAAAATTGTATAAACCCTTACTTATATACCCTTTATTTTCTTTCTAGACATAAATTCTAACAATTTTTGCATCAGTTAGTGTCAATCAATAGGACCAGTCACAGAACATTTAGGCATTGAAATTATTCCTGGGGGATGTCAATTTTCAACATATTTGCTCTAGAGTACTTTGTAGAGCGTCCCCAATATTAGTACTGAAAGCAGCAGTGCCATACTATTATTGGTATTGTTGCAGAAGCTGACCTTTCCAGTTCTGATGCATATCTTAACCTCTTTTGGCAACCACATTTGAGTCATCCCTTTGTAGAAAAGAGAAATGTTCCCATTATAGCTCTGAGGATGTTCTTTATATAGCCTCCAGTTATAAAAGTCATTATACTAACTTGTAAGGAGAATTTTGTTCCAGGTGACTCACCATGGGGGGAAAGAATTCCATGATAAGAGAATTAAAGTTGCTAGCAGATAAAAATCATCCAGAGATAAAATAAGACTTAATTCCAAGGGGAGAGCACAGACCATCATTATAAATTTTGTAGACCATAAAAACTTGGTATATTTGAAGGAAAAGTGACTGGGACTGAATTTGTTGATAATTTAGTAAGTTATAGCTTAATCTTTATATTATTATTATATCCCATTCCCATGAGTCTCTTAATTTTGGCTTCTTTTTTGCCTTTCCCTAAACATCATTCAACCATCTGTCCTAGAGGTTCTGCTGTACTGTTGTATATTCTCATGATAATATCATGGTTTATTAACAAACTTCTCCTAGTGATTGTGCCAAGCCACAGCTATAGCTGAATGACTGAAAGACAACTGTTTTACAGTGCTTAGTTGTTGTTGACTCACTGTCCTCAGTGTATTTTGTTCAGAGATCCTCATTCCTACACTCTTCTTGTGGTTATGTCCTATTCCTGTTATGTCTAGAAACTCCATTATGTCAACTCAAAAAATAAAGGAACCCTGTTCCTCTTCTCATGTATATCTGCTTGAGAAGATATGTTTAGAATAATATACTTTTAAAATCCAATTAGCAGGATTACGGCAAATATCATTGAAAGATTCACTCCTTTAAGTCCTGGTATCTTAAATAACTCTTTTATCATGACTTCACATAATCCCTTTATCAGTTTTAACCTTTGGCTATCACAACAGTTTGGAAAGAATCAACTAAATCCCTGAACTGCACTCCCTAAAACCTAACTCAACCCAGGAAAATATAAGTGGGCTAGAGGAATTCTTTGTCTAGGGGTTCCATCTGGAACAATATTCTCCTTACAAACTAGTATAATGACTTTTATAACTAGAAGCTATATAAAGAACATCCTCAGAGTTATAATAGGAGCATTTAATGGACCATCCCATGAAGAGGAAAGAGAGCAAATTTTCAATGTGATATTTTGGAATTGGTGGCAACCTTCCATAAACAATATTACATCAAGTCACAGCCCTAAGGTCCAAGGCAATATTCTGAGGAAAGGGATGATGTCCATCTTCATGGTCTTACTGACCTGTATGACTAAGAAATAGCTCATCCTGACCATGAATATGCCAATGGGTCTATATAAGTTGAAAACAGAGAACAAATATTAGATTTAGTGTTTGCCAGTGTTCCTTGTATCTTATCCCTCATTCAGGACTGACTTCTAGTGTTGAATCTCTGATTCTTCCTCTGACCTATTGCTGATTTTAATTCATTTTATTTTGGTGCTGCAGAGAAACCCTGGTTTCTGAGGCAGCCTATATTTTGGTTTATATTTCCATGAATCCTTATTTCAAACCCTTCACTTTTTTCTTTATGAGGGCATTGCTCCCTCATCTTATAATAGTTTAGTGAATGTTATCATTGTATTGTTTATCAGTAGAGGATATGACATGTGAAAGTAAATGATAGTTTATCAGGTTTGTTCTACTAATTTCTTCTTTTGAGATTCTAAGTTGTGGCCACAAAATGTCTTTGGCATCTAAAGTTTCAAGATCCCTGAGAAGATATTTCTACATTCCAGTCACCTCTGTTGTTAATTGCAATTTGTCTATGTATCTCCATTTCTTTCTCTTTCTTGATGTTTTTCAGTTCATGATATTGCTTGTTCCATGAAAATTACAGCCTCTGATTCATTCCTCACTTATCACTTTGATCATATGTGTATGTTTTACTCTTCTCTATCCATTTATTGTCTATTTGTGTTCATTCTCTTCTTGAGTGGAAAAGTTATCGTTAGAATTTATTTATAGTAATGTCTTCTTTTAAAGTAATTGTATGATTTATTTAAACAAAGATTTATGTCTTTTTTCCACTGAGCTAAAATTTCTCCTAGTTAATCAGTCTAAATTTTAATTATATGTAACCTCAATAAATATATGCCTTACAAAAAAACCAAAAAGGAACAAACTATGTTCAACAAATATATCCTCTTTAAAAAAAGGAACAAACTGTGCTCTTGTAGATTTATGGTTCAGCCTGTCAAGATGTGAAAGACAAACACATGACCACAAAAACCAATTCAGTATGAATACTAGAAATGAAGACTTAGTAGTTGTTAACTAAGTCTGGCTTCCTTGCTCCACTTCAAGACAAATATATCAAATAAAATTAAAGAACAACACAAAAGGGGAGAAAGGAAAGATGCTACTTGGGAGAGAAGTAAAAAATTACTGGAGAAATGAGTAAACAAAAATAGAGTCCTCAATACAATGAATAAATACTATTATATTTAAACAAAGCTGAGAAAAAATATTAGAAATGAAAAAAAGGATATAAATACCTCTGAACATAATTTAGACAGGCTGCAGAACTTCTATTTTGGTTTAGAATCACAATAAAAGATATAAAAGACTTGCCTCTATAAAACTGGAAGTAAGGCATTTGAAAGATTTCAATAAAATGAACTTGATAATTAAAATGCAGATTCTAAAAAACATGTTTCTGGAAAAGAAACAAGATACCAAGAAGGATTAGGAACAGAGGATCCAGTCTAAATCTATAGAATCCAAAATATCCTGACAGAGAGCTACTTTAAATTTAACTTTACAAGAAATTTCATTCCTAACTTCTTCAGTCAAAATCTTAAAAGTAATTAGAAGAAAGCAATTTATCAGTAAGTGTCAATTCTTATTTTTCAAGACTACTCAACAAGAATAATAAATACATGACTGGAGTGCAAATTACCAAAACAGCAAGAAAATTCAGATTATAATCTGTCATTTGTCATTTGTCAGAGGACAAATTACTTGTCCTCAAAAACTGATTTCATTTCATCATTAAAACATAGCATTCCTCAGGATTATCAGAAAAATAAATCCTTTACTAATAAGAAACACAGAAGAGAGATTATCTTTGACATGGAAGTTGAACAATTTTCATCTAATATGAGAGTTATTGAAAAAATTGTCTATGAATTTGGGGAAAAAAATCATTGTAAAAGTGGAATAAAAGGAAATGACTCATAAAGTATTCATTGGAAGGTAGGAGGATAAAATCTAAATAATATTTTGTGATATTTAATGTAACATTTTAAATGACATTAAGTTAAGCAAACAGGGAAGTGGGAAATAAGATAAAAGAGAAAAACTGTTACTTAAACTACACATTTATCTAGGCTAGATAGAGAAGTATAAACAATTTTTAAAAAAAATTATATCAGTAAAAGTAGAGTTACAGCATATGTTTCAGGATATATATTGGGAAGGTGGGAGAGTAATTAAGAAAAGTTTAATCCACTTTTGATGTGGGCAAAGAGTAGCTTTGATCAGTTCAGGAACTAATATTGAATTGTGTTTTTTTTTTTAAAGTAAGTAGTACAGAACTTAGTAATAATTTTAAAAAATTGAAGAGGAAAATAAGCCAAGATCTAATTGATGAATAAGCAAATGACAATTATAACTCTGAATGCTAATGGATTGAATTGACTAATAAAAAGCAGATAACTACAAAAGAGTTAAGAAAAAAATCCAACATTTTAGATTTGTTTTTTGTTTTGTTTTGTTTTTTATAAAAAACATATCTAAAGTATAAAAGATTCACAAAAATTCAAAGTGAAGGAATAAAACAAATTACTCAAATAGAATAAGAGGAATGGATTTAATATTATTTCAGTTTCTTATTTCAAAGTTTTAACACTCACTGTCTTGAAGACTGGCACTACAACCTTTAAGAGAAATGGGGAAAATACAAAAGAGAAAAGATTTGTGGAGATATTGCTGAATTAGCTTTTGGACAACTTTTTTTAAGTTAATACAGTTTCCAATTAGAATTGTTCATTAGATAGAAATAACCTAACTATTGGTTATTGAGTGAGAAATTTAGGAGATAGATGTAGTTGTGAAAGTCATTTGTACAGAAGTAATAAGTAAAATCATGAAAATGAATGCGAGCTCTTAGTTGGAAAATGCAGAAAAAGAAAAATCAGAGAACCAATAATTTGTGTTTGAAGAATATCTACAATTTAGCACACAATAGGAAAAGTGATGAGAAAGATCAGATCAGTCAAAAATAGGAAAATAATAGTGTTTGGGACATACTACATGATTAAGAAATGATTTATAACTAATCTACTAATTGGGAACATGGAAGCCAAGGGGGAAATATTTCTAGAAGGAGGAGATGATTGACAAAATCAAATAAAGCCAAGTCCATTACACTGTACAAGATGTGAGAAATTTTTAAGTATTTTGTTTAGTTTTGTCATTTTTTTTTCTTTTTAAATTCTTTATTATAAGAGGTGATATATATTACAGAGACATGGTGGGAAACATGGAAAATGTTAAAACAAAATATTAAAATTAGAGTTTATTTTTCAAAAAACATACAAGTTATATTGGGGGTGGAATACAGAAATTTTCAAAATAAAAAAATGTACAAATACCAAAGAGAATAATGACTAAGAGAGTCATGTAAATTTTGACAGTCGATGGGGGGTGGGCAGTCTTTGAGACTATAGTTTCAGTAGGGTAAGGACAGTTAAGAAATAAATGGATACTGAAAAGTGTAAAAACAGATATACACCAATCATATCATATTCAAAATAGAAATCATTCGAAAGGATTCCTGTGTAGTACATATTGACTTAATCTTAAAATATATTATCATCTGTTTTATTGTATTTTTATTTATTTTATTAAATATTTCTCAATTATATTTTAATCTGGTTTCTGTTAACTTAGGAGCCTTGTGAATTATAGGTAGCCCTTGGTCCACATTTGATATAGATAGAAATGTATAGATTTTAGATATAAATAGATATATAGATATAAGATATAGATCATTTATTCAAAAGGCTTACCACAGAAACAAAGGAGAGAGAATGGCACTTAGAGAGGACAACAGGGTCAAGGAAACATTTCAAAATGGCTGGGGAAGAGGAAAGGAAGAGAAATAAGTACTTATTAACTATTTGCTATTTTCCAAGTACTGTGCTCAGTGCTTTTACAAATAATATCTCATTTGATTTTCCAATTAACCCTGGGAAGTGCATGCTATTATTATCCCTTTTTTGCAGCTGAGGAAACAGAGGCAGAAAGAGGTTAAGTGATTTGCCCAGAATCGCAAAAGTATGAAGTATTTTAAGCTGGATTTGAACTCAGGTGTTTTAGCACCTTACCACTGTACCACCTACCTACCTCAAAGGTCAAAATAAAGAGACAAGCATATTTGTTTTTCTCTCTCCTGATACACATAAAAATACTTAATAATTTTTTTAAATAACAGTGTTTGAAGAAGAAAATGAATTTAATTCACGAAGAAGAAAGAGACTGGAAATACAAGGGAATTTTGGAAAATAAATTGTAAAAGATGAAGAAATATGCACAGATGGAATGTTAAGGTTTAGAGAAAAGAGTGCTTTGCCTGGAGGAGAGAAGAGGAAAGTCATAGAGGCAGATATATGTTGGGGTAAAAATGAGAGATGATTAATGAGATCACAACAAATGGACTTCTTAGTACAATAAAGTTATTATATACATTATAGTAAGGTTGTTCAAGCTGGGAATGGGGACTTTAGAAGAGAGAAGGTTAGGAATTTCCACTGTGGAGAGAATATTGTAGGGAGTCAACAAGAGATGAATAAATACTAACTACAGCAATAATCTAGTCTTTTGCTTTCCCTAAATGCAAAAAAAAAACAAAAAACAAAAAACAAAAACAGTATATATACATTCATTCGTATGTGAGTTTGTATTTCAGAAGGAGTATGGTGTGGTGAGCAGGAGAGGTGGCCTCTGAGTCAGGAAGAACTGAGATCAAGATCTGCTTTTGATAAGCACTGTCTACGTAACTCTAGATAAATCATTTAATTTATCAAGGCCACCAGGAATTTCTCAAGAATTCAAGTTGCAAAATGATTGATTGTTTGCATTGGCCAGAAGTTCTCTATACCAATGAAGAACAAACATTATTAATATCACCCAGGGCACAAACATAAAAATTTGAAGTTGATTGTCAAAGTAACCATAGCCAAGCATTAATGATCCGGAGTTTCAGGTGAAAGTCACCTGAAACTTGTTCCCATTTTCAGTGTCCATTTAAAGTCAACCATCATAAGATCACATCTCCATTCCTCAAAATAGAATATTTGATCTCTTCAGTATCTCTCTCTAAAGACAAAGGTTTGGAAAATAATTGTATGGAAGAACAAACCTGATTAGTTTCCCTGAAGAGTTTGTTCTCTTGGGTTATCTCTTGGGACATCATTATTTATCGTCCAAACTGTTGTTTTCTTTATCTTCATTTACAATACTTATGGATTCAAGGGTTTCTGCCTTTCTTCTTAGAAATTGTTTCTATTGTAAATAAAAACATTTTAATTATTACAATTCAAGGCTCTTCTCTAAACTATAGGTGTCTGTTAGTCTGATTCAGAAAAATCCCCCTCAAAACTCAAATAACATACATTTTCAATCAACAAAGAATGTCCTTCAAATGAAAAGATTTACCTAAAGAATTCCCTCACCTTGAGTTCCAACTTTATCTTCCCAACCATAAGCATTTCTTTATGAAACAAACAGTAGGAAAGTAGCACAGTTTGGTAGAAAGGGCACTAGACATGTGGCCAAAAGATGTGGAATGGAATTCTGCTTCACCTACTTACCAATGGATCTTTGTGGCTAGCTTAATTGTTTTGGGCCTCAGTTTCCTCATCTGTAAAAGCAATATATAATTTCTGAATAAATGCATGATCCTCTGTCACAATTATCCATGCAACATTCTAACATTCTCTGATCTGTCATCTTTCCTTACTGCTCTCATACCTAAACTTCCAAATTGGGCTCTTTTTCTAATTTCCAGAAACACATAGGTCCTGAGGTCATATTATTGATCTTCTGGTGGGGGAATTGGAAGGGAAGAGTTCATAGCAATGATTTAAACATATTTCAGAAAGTCAGATATTTTTAACCTTTTCACTTCCAAACATCTCAGGGCCTCAGTTCCCAATTATAAGTAAGGAAGTTTAAGTAACTAACTTTCAATGTTCCTTTCAGCTTTAAAATTCAAGGGTTTTGTTTGTTTTTTAACAAGAGTCAAACTGCTTCAGTGGCCACTTTAGTGATATTTATTGGAACTCCTTTTGAATCACTACCTGGTTGCTATTTCATTTTCATCAAATTATTTTTAAAAGAATGTTTCCTTTTCTGCCAATTTACTTTATTATAATAAGATAAGGGTTTTACTAGCTAATTTGCAATTTTGCTTTTAAAGTAGACATACTTGTACCTCTTCTGCAGTGATTATAATTCTCAAGTGGTCACTTTTCCCTATAAATAAATGCACGTTCTCATTACCCTGGTATAATGAGTATTATTTAGAAATTATTCTTGGACTAAAGCCATGCCTCATGGGTCAACACTTACCACAACAGGGATTATCCAGTGGTACCTTCATTACAGTTCAAATGTATGTTGGTCTGCCATTATGCTATAATGTTCTTATAGATTTGTATCCTCCAATTGCTGTTTTTCCTTTAGCACATGCTTGCCAAATTTAGAAATTGATAAATTAATTAAAGTTTTTATACTGAATGCTTCCTCAAACTATATTTTTTAAAGTAGATTGATCTACCTTAAGTAAGCTCTCTTTGAAGCACTCACCATTAATATGAATAGCTATGATAATCTTTTTTATAAAAATTTTAATATCTAATATATATAGGCATTGATACATATGCCTCTACTTGTGGCTGTTATGTAGGTCTACATTTTAATATTAATTTTAATTCTTTCAAAAATACAATACTACATTTTAATGGCAACATTAGCACAATTTGTAATAATAGCTTTTATTTTTACATTTGTTTTAAGGACTATATACAAAAAACTGGAGAGCAGAATATAGCCTTAGAATCATACAATGATTATAGTTTATAACTTTCTACTTCAGGGATCAACAAACTTTCAAAAGTGTCTTCTTCGTTGCACAATTTCTTATCCTAGAAGCTGTTTGGTTTTTTTTTTTTTTCAAATACTACATTACTATAGCCTTTGATTATTGTGTCATATGTAATTTACCTATTCTACTGATCTATCACTCTATTTCTTAGCCAGTACCAAATGGTTTTGATGACTGTTGCTTTATAATAGTTCTTGTAGTGCTAGAACATCAAGCTTCGTATTTTTTCATTAATTCCCTTAATATTCTTGACCTTTTATTCTTTCAGATGAATTTTGTTATAATTTTTTCTAGCTCTATAAAATAATTTTTGTCAATTTGATTGGTATGGCACTGAACAAATAGATCAATTTAGGTAGAATTGTCATTTTTATTACATTACTTCAGCCTACCCATGAGCACTTGATATTTTCCAGTTGTTTGATATGACTTTATTTGTGTGAGAAGTATTTTGTAATTGTGTTCATATAATTCCTGGGTTTGTCTTAGCAGGTAGACACACAAATATTTTATTTTACTTACAGTTACTTTAAGTGGAATTTCTCCATATCTTCCTGCTAGACTTTATTAATAATTTATAGAAGTGCTGGTGATTGTGTGGATTTCTTTTATATCCTGCAATTTTGCTAAAGCTGTTTGTTTCAAGTAGGTTTTTGGATGATTTTCTAGGATTCCCTAAGTATATCATCATATCATCTGCAAAGAGTGATAGCTTTATCTATTCATTATTTATTTTAATTCCTTTAATTTCCCTTTCTTTTCTTATTGCTAAAGCAAACATTTTTAGTACAATTTTGAATAGTAGTGGTGATAATGGGCATTCTTGCTTCACCCATGATTTTATTGGGAACATATCCAGTTTCTCTCCATTGGAGATAATGCTTGCCGTTGGTTTACATAGATACTGATTATTATTTTATGGAAAACTCCATTTATCCTTATGCTCTTTTGTGTTTTTAAAAGGAATGGATGATGTATTTTGTCAAAAACTTTTCTGCATCTATTGAGATTATCATATGATTTCTGTTAGTTTTGTTATTGATATGGTTAATTATGGCAATAGTTTTCCTAATATTGAACTAGCCCTGCATTCTTGATATAAATTTCACTTGATTAAGGTATATTATCCTGCCCATAAGTTGTCATAATCTTTTTGCTAATATTTTATTTAAAAATTTTGCATCAATATTCATTGGGGAGATTGGTCTGTAATTTTCTTTAGTTTTGGCTCTTCCTGGTTTAGGTATTAGTACCATATTTGTGTCATAGAAGGAATTTTTTCAGGACTCCTTTACCTGTTTTTCCAACCAATTTACATAGTATTGAAATTAGTTGTTCTTTAAATGTTTGGTAAAATTCACTTGCAAATCCATCTGGCTGTGAAGATTTTTTCTTAGAGAGTTCATTGATGGATTCTTCAATTTCTTTTTCTAAAATGGTATTAATTTTTTTGTCTCTTCCTCATTTATTGATGGATTGTGCAACTTTTTTTTGCTAAAATGAGATTAACTTCTGTTAATCTGGGCAATTTGTTTTTTGTAATTATTCATCCATTTCAGTTAGGTTGTCAGATTTGCTGGCATACAACTGGGCAAAATAGCTCCTAATTATAGCTTTAATTTCTTCTTCATTGGTGGTAAGTTCACCCTTTTCATTTTTGATGCTGGTAATTTGTTTTTATTCTTTTTTTCTAATCAAATTAACCAAAGATTTATCTATTTTGTTGGATTTTTCATAAAACCAACTCTAGTTTTATTAATTAGTTCAATAGTTTTCTTAGTTTCGATTTTATTAATCTCTCCTTTGAGTTTCAGAATTTCCAATGTGGTACTTAATTGTTTTATTTTTAAAAATTTTTTTCTTTTTCTAGTTTTTTTAGTTGCAGGACCAATTCATTGATCTCCTCTTTCTCTATTTTATTCATGTACCTATTTAGAAATATAAAATTTCCTCTAAGAACTGCTTTGGCTGCATCCCACAGGTTTTGGTATGTTGTTTCATTGTTGTCATTCTCTTGGATGAAATTTTTAAGTTTTTCTGTTATTTGTTTTTTGACCCACTCATTCTTTAGAATTAGATTATTTAGATGCTGAGTGAAATGAGCAGGGCCAGGAGATCATTATATATTTCAACAATAATACTATATGATGATCAATTCTGATGGACTTGGCCATCTTCAGCAATGAGATGAACCAAATCAGTTTCAATGGAGCAGTAATGAACTGAACCAGCTACACCCAGTGAAAGAACTCTGGGAGATGACTAAGAACCATTACATGGAATTCCCAATTCCTATATTTTTGCCCGCCTGTATTTTTGATTTCCTTCACAGGCTAATTGTACAATATTTCAGAGTCCGATTCTTTTCATACAGCAAAATAACGGTTTGGACATGTATACTTATTTTGTATTTAATTTATACTTTAATATATTTAACACGTATTGGTCATCCTGCCATCTAGGGGAGGGCATGGGGGGAAGGAAGGGAAAAATTGGAACAAAAGGTTTGACAATTGTCAATGCTGTAAAACTACCCATGCATATAACTTGTAAATAAAAAGTTATTTAAAAAAAAAAAAAGAATTAGATTATTTCAATTCCAATTGGGTTTTAGTCTATCTTTCCCTGGTCCTTTATTAAATATAATTTTTATTTCATTTTGATCTAAAAAGAAAACATTTACTATTTCTGTCTTTTTGTATTTTATTGTGAGGCTTTTATGCCCTGATACATGATCAATGCCCTAATATCATGGTGTAAGTGCTATGTACTGCAAAGACAAAGGTATATTCCTTTCTGTCCCTTTTCAATTTTCTCCAGAGATCTATCATATGTATATTTTCCAGGATTCTACTAACTTTCCTAGGTTCTTTCTTGTTTATTTTGTGCTTAGATTTGCCTGATCCTGAGAGGGAAAGGTTGAGGTCCCTCACTAATATAGTTTTGCTGTCTATTTCTTCCTTTAACTGGCCTAATATCTTCTCGAAGAATTTGGATGCTTTACCATTTGGTGCATATATATTTAGTATCATTACTACTTCATTGTTTATGGTATACTTTAACAAAATGTACTTTCCTTTCTTATCTCTTTTAATAAGTTCTGTTTTTACTTTTGCTTTATCTGAGATCAAAATTGCTAGCCCTACTTTTTTTTAGTTCAGCTGAAGCATAATAAATTCTCCACTCTTTTACCTTTACTCTGTTTGTATCTCTCTGTTTCAAGTGTGTTTCTTATAAGCAACATATTATAGGATTCTGTTTTTTAATCCACTCTGCTATTCCATTTTATAGGTGATTTTATCCCATTCACATTCACAGTTATGATTACCAGCTCTATATTTCCCTCCATCCTATTTTTTTCTGCTGTAAATACTTTTGTTTTCTCTTTCTGCCCTGTCCCTCCTTAGTAGTATTTTGTTTTTAACCCACCCCACACTCTAAGTGCCCTGTCTTCTATTACCCCTTTCCCTTCTCTTACCTCTTTATTATAGTGTTTCTGTCCTCCATTCTGTCTAGCCCCTCCTTTTATTTTCCCCTTTTTCCTCCTACTTTTTTAATAGGGTAAGATAAATTTCTATACCCACTAAGTGATTAAGTTACTCCATCTTTTAGATGAAACTGATGAAATTAAGTTTCAAACAATGCTCATTCCCCTCCCTTCTTTCCCTCTATTGTATTCTTTTGTGTATTTTTTTGGTCATGGCCTTCAGGTAAACCTATAATTTTTAAATTGTCTCTCCTGGATCTATTTTCCAGGTCAGATGTTTTTCCAATGAGGTCTTTTATATTTTCTCCCATTTTTTCATTCTTTTTAGTTTGTTTGACTTATTCTTGATGTCTCATTAGTTTCCATTTGCTCTATTTTAGTTTTTAATGTGTGATTTTCTTCAATTAATTTTTATATCTCTTTTTCCATTTGATTAATTCTGCTTTTTAAGATATTGTTTTCTTCAGTGGATTTTTTTTTTCATTTGGCCTATTATATTTTTTAAGGAATTACCTTCTTTTTCCAAGCTGTTGATTCTCTCTTATATACCTCCTTTTTCTTTCCTCATTTTTTTAATCTGTCTTATTTGCCTTTTAAAATCTTTTATAAGCACACCCAACAAGGCTCTTTAGGCTTGAGAGCAATTCATATCATTCTTTAAGATTTTCTCTGTGGACATTTTGTCCTCATCTGAGTTGGTATTTTGGTCTTCCCTGTCACCATAGTAACTTTCTATGGTTAAGGTTCTTTGCTATTTCTTGCTTGTTTTCTTTCCTTTTCTCTTTGTGTTTTCTCTTTTATGACTTTTATAGTTGAGCTCTGTTCCTGGGGTAAAAGGGGCGCTATCCCAAGCTTCCTGTACAGCTCTGAACTTTAGCTTTGAGCACTGCAACCTTTGTGTTTGATGTTTTGCTCACAGCTTTACCTGCTTTTTCCAGAAAACAGTCTAGTTTTCCAGAATTTCCCTTCAGAGCTGGTACCAGAGTCTGCATTACTGCTCTGCTTCATTACCAGGATCTCAGTTGCTGATCTGCTATGTTTAAGACCCTCTCATTGGCTTTCCCAAATTCCATCTGAGCTGGGCTGAATGCCATTTTCACCTCATTGAGACTGATGTTTCTGGAAGTCCCTCCAATCTATTTTGAGCTGGAGAATGGGATCATTCCATCAGACTCTGTTTAGAAGCTTGGTTTCATGTGGTTTTTGAGGGAAACCAGGAGAGCTCAAGCAGCTTCCTGGCTTAATTCTGCTATCTTGGCTCCACCCCTAGAAATGTCATTTAAGTGTTATATAAATGTGAGCTTTGTACTTAATAATCTATGAAAGGTTTTGTTTTGGTCATTAACAAGAATATGACTTAGGTCCAATTTACTAATGTCCACTCTACCTCCTGGACAGCATGAGTTAGTGGAAAAAGACCTGAGTTCAGATTTAAATTCTGCCATATACTAACTATATGACCTTGGGGAAATTGCTATTTGCAAATGTCTTTATTTTCTTGTCTGTAAAATGCTAGTAACAATGATATCCTCTCAGAAAACTGGTTTTGTTAGCAAAAACTAGAAACAAAATAGATGCCCATAGTTTGGTGAATGGCTAAACAAGTTGTGATATATAAATGTAATGAAATATTATTGTGCTGAAGAAGTGACAAATGTGATGAATAAAGAGAAGTATAGAAATATTTACATAATCTGATGTAGACTAAAATCAGTAGAGCCAACAAAACAATAAGCACAATTATTTTGTTCATTTGTGAACAACTATCTCTGATCCCATTTGTGATTTTCTCGGTGAAGATATCTGGAATGATTTGTCATTTCCTTCTCCAGTTCATTTTACAGACAAGGAACTGAGGCAAATAGTGTTAAATGATCTGCCCAGGATCACACAGTTAGTAAGTGTCTGAGGCGAGATTTGAACTCAAAAAAGTAAATCTAGGCTCCAGGCTTGATACTATTCATTGTTCCATCTAGCTGCTAGTATACACAATGTGACTGATAAGAGCAATCAAAAGTTTTCATACAAATAAAACAAATGTATCCAAAATCAGGAGAAAAGTGAAAAACTGAGGGAAAAATTTTATAGACAACTTATCAGATAAAAATCTCATATCTAAAATATATAAAGAATTTTGTCAAATCTATAAAAATACTAGCCATTACCCAATTGACAAATGGTCAAAGAATATGAATAGGCAATTTTCTTTTTTAATGATCTTTTTATTTTCAAATATATTTATATATAATATTTTTTTCCAAAATATATGCAAAGACAGTTTTCAACATTCACCTTTACAAAACCTTGTGTTCCAAATTTTTCTCCCCTGCTTTCCCCCATCCCCTCTCCTAGACAGCTAGTAACCCAATATAGGTTAAACATGTGCATTTCTTCTATACATATTTCCACATTTATCATGCTGCACAAGAAAAATAAGATCAAAAAGGAAAAAAATAGAAAGAAAAAAAAGCAAGCAAACAATAACAAAAAAAAGGTGAAAATACTATGTTGTGATCCACATTTAGTCCCCATAGTCTTCTTTCTGGATATATGTGGCTCTTTTCGTTCACAACTCTATTGGAATTGGCCTGAATCACCTTGTTGAAAAGAGCCATGTATAGGCAATTTTCTGAAAAAGAAATCAAAACAATTTATAGTCATATGAAAAAAAATGCTCTAAGTCATTATTTGTTAGAGAAATGCAAATTAAAACAACCTTGAAATACCATTTTACACCTGCCAAATTGGCTAAAATGATAGAAGGAGAAAATATTGGAGGGTATATGGAAAAATTGTTGGTGGAATTCTGAGCTGATCCAACCTTTTGTATAGCAATCTGGAATAATGACCAAAAAGATATTAAATTATTTATACTCTTTAAATGATATCCCATTTAGTCTATTTCCAAAGATAATTAGGGGAAAGGGAAAAGAACTTATATGTTCTAAAATGTCTATAGCAGCTCTCTTTGTGGTGGAAATGAACTGGAAATTGCAGGAATACCCATATTGCAGGTATGTAACTGCATTGGACTATTATTGTGTTATAAAAATGATGAGTTTGATGATTTTAGAAAAACATGGAAAGATTTGTAAGAAATAATAAAAGGTGAATTGAGCAGAACCAAGAGAATATTGAATACAGTAACAATAATATTGTTTTAAGAATGACTTTGGGCAAAAAATAGGTTGACTTATAAATACCTTAATAAACCATAAAGGAATATGAAAAATATAATTATTTGCATCCAGAAAAAGAACTGTTAAATAGATATATGAATATACAACAATTTTATCTAAATACATTTGTTTGTGTCTAATGAAAGTGATCTCTAGGGTTGAGAGGGGGAGAAATGTACATGATAATTTTGTTGAATATTTGAAAGAAATAACAAATTGTACATAGCAGATTTAAAGATTCATATGTAATCAATCATCTTTTCTATTTGTACTATGTTATGGAAATGTTTGTTTTCTTCCATAAATTTTTTATCTAAAGTGAATGTTGCAAAATTACAAAGAATAAGCATGATGTTACAGAAGAGAACTGAGAAGATATTCTTATCCCTTTCCTTTGCAGTGGTAGAAGCTTGATAGATATGGAACATTGAACTACTTTCAGACATTTTTCAATTTGTTGACTGATTTTGCTGATCTGTTCCCTTCTCCTATTTTTTTTTTACCCTTTAAAAATACTATTTGTTGCAAATTGAAAAATGGATAAAAAATTGAATTGTTTTAAAAAGGAAAAAACATGAAATCCAATAGGAATAATCACAATGGGTTTAAAAAAAAAAAAAACTCAGTTGCACATGTATGGGATCAAAGAAACATGTTCATACGTATTTAAAATGACAAAGGCCAATGATATTCATTCAAGAGATGGCAAATTTGATATAAGCCCACAAGTGAATTTTTTTAACTGCTCATGATTAATAATTTGTAGAACTAGAGTGATCAGAGCAAGAAAAATAAACACTCCCCTGTCCTGGTCAGAACAAAGAAAAAGAATTTTTAAACAAAAATATTATTTGTTATATAGGATATCTCTATGGGAAGGAGGAGATGAATACTGGAAAAAATTTAGTGATATTTAAAAAGATATCAATGAAAATTTACTTCAGAATAATAATTTATATCAAAGGTAACCTCATCAATTGTGAAATAGCTAAACAAGATGTGGTATATGATAATAATGAAATATTATTGTGCTAAATGAAATGACAAGCAGGAAGATTTCATAAAAACCAGTAAAGACTTAATATGAACTGATACATAATTAAATGAACAGAACCAGAAGAACATTGTACATAGCATCAGTAGTATTTTTCCATGAAGAACTGTGAATGATTTAGCTATTCTCAGCAATACAATGATCCAAGACAATCTCAAAGATCTAATGATGAAACATATTATCGACTGCCAGAGAGAGAACTGATATTGATTGAATTTCTATTCTGAAGGAAATAATTCTTAATTTTCATTATTTTTCTTTTATTCAAGAATTTTTGTACAAAATGACTAACATGGAAATGTTTCACATGATTGCACATATATAACCTATATCTGATTGTTTACTATCTCAGGGAAAGGAAAGGGGAGAGAGGGAAGAAGGGATAGAATTCAGAAGTCAAGACTTTAAAAAAATGTTTTAAAAGGTTTAACATGTAATTGGTTTGTGGAGGGGTTTAAAAGATATATTAAAATAATAATTACTCCTTTACCTGTATCAAAAATTGTGAGTATCAATTGATATAACTACAAAGTATTATTCAAATGTAAATAATCATTATGTGGAATTTATCAAAGCATCTTTACATTGATTTTTATAAATATCTTCAATCATGTAACAAATACTTTATTAAAAAATCTATGTATAAATGCATTTAATCAAGCAGTCGTTCTTTCAGTAAAAAAATTATTGTGCAAATAACTGTGCCAAAGGAACCAAAGGTTAAGGCATGGGATTAATATAAAGAAATAAATGACACAGAACTTATCCTTGGTCTAGTTGGGGGGGGATAAGACACAAATACTTAAAAGCTGACTAAAAACATTTTATAGGAAAATAGTTAAATGCTGATGAAGTTTAAAAAGAAAGATCACTATGGGTTCAGTCAGAGAAGGCTCCCCTTCCTTTCTTCCTTCCTTCCTTCCTTCCTTCATTCTTCCTTCCTTCCTTCCTTCCTTCCTTCCTTCCTTCCTTCCTTCCTTCCTTCCTTCCTTCTTTCCTTCCTTCCTTCCTTCCTTCTCCTTCCTTCCTTCCTTCTTTTTTTTCTTCCTTCCTTCCTTCCTTCCTTCCTTCTTTCCTTCCTGCTTCCTTTCTTCCTTCCTTCCACCCTTCTTACCTACCTTCTTTCCTTTCTTCCTTTTCATCTTTCTTTTTTCTTTCTCTCTCTTTCTCTCCTTCCTTGTTGACTATATTGTTATAAGGTTTATACCTAGTAGAAGAAAATATCAAAATTAATTGGAGAGATAATATATAGAATGGAAAAAATTTTTACCACTACTTATCATTAAATGAAGTCTAAACATGTTGTGATGTTCTTTATTCCTTATGATTCTCCATTATCTGCCCAGGCTTTTTTAGACTTGATTTACATATGATATCTTAGCCTTAGTTATTGAAATTTAACAATTTCAATATTGTTTAATTCAGAAGGGAAAACATTTCAAGCAAATAAAACACAAAATAACACAAAAATGAAAATCTCTACAAATTGTAACAAAATCAGAATTTATATTCTACTAGGGTTCTCTCCCCATGTTATTTCAGGAGAGGAAGATTTAAGTACATTGACAACAGAGGAGAAAGAGTTTATCTGTTTCTAACTTGGGCTTTGACAGATGGCTTAGTGTTATATTGAATAGTTTGAATACATAATAGAGATGCTATTTCCAGTACAATCAATTGATAAACATTTATTAAACACCTTCTATGTGTGTTGAGTGCTGGAGATACAAATGGAGACAAAAGACAGACCTCACTCTCAAGATCACTTGCAATCTAATAGGTGAGACAACATACAAACAGATTTATACAAAGCCAACTGTATACAGGATAAATAGAAAATAATTAATAGAAGGATTTCAATAGAACTAAGAAGGATTTATTAAGAGGAATAAACTAGTTCCCCAAGTTATTTAGGCTGGGTTACCTTTTTATACGTATGAGAATTCTTCCCTGTCCTTAAGAGAATGGGGTAAGGTGAAGTTATGGTGAAGTCCCTTGCAATTAGGAAGAAAAAAGGAACTTGTGCTCCCACTAAAGTCTGCATATGTCAATAGCTGTATCACCTATCAGGATTCCATTTTTTCCCTTATCTTATTTACGTTTCATTTTACTCTAGGGGTTTGAGAACAAGAAGGGAATAACCTGCAATGCTCCCTAGGAAGACACAAGCATGTTAATGATAAGTGATACAACTAAATATTTTCAGTTCCTATAATTACTTTTTTTAATGTATTCATTTATTTAAAACTTAAATAGAAAATAGAAAAAAACAGAAAGAAAAAAACATGTGCTCAGAACATAAGAAGATCTAAAATACATAATAATATTTCCATTTCAAGAAAGCATATATGAAATTGAACACATTGTATTTAGAACTGTACATCTTTACTTTCTTATAGATTTTCTTCTGTTCTCTAATATGCACTTTTTAGTTTATTCTTTTTTCCCTTTTCTTCCCCTCCATCTCCCCCAAACAGGCTACAGTTAAGCTCAGCTATATTTATGTGTAATGTTCAGGCTAGCTTTCTGGAATTAAGAAGTACAGGAGGCAGGAGAGCCACCAGGAAGATGAACAAAAATAGAATGTCTCATTTCCAGTCCTCTCAGTCCTTAAACACGTTATTATAATTACATCATTACAGCATTCTGAATATGTGTGAACTAGAGAACCATTACATCACCATACTAAGTACTAAGATAGAACCATCATCTTATCAATTCCACTAAGTTAACACTTTGTTGTAAGTATCCTTGTTCCAAGCATACTTCTCCAAATATTATGCACATATATAATATAAAGAGTTTATCTTTATTGAGTTCCTTGAAATTTTGTCTTTGATGTTTACTTGATATTGCTTATGGGTCTTATATGTAAAATTTTCTATTAAGTTCAGGATTTTTTTGCCACAAAATCCTAAAAACTTGGCAATTCATTGAACATTCTTTTGTTGTTGTTGTTCAGGATTATATTTAATTTTTATGGGTATACTTTCAGCTGCAATCCTAGTTCTTTCGCTCTTCAATATATAGTATTTCAAGACTTGTGATCTTATATTGTAGTAACTGACAAGTCTTGTGTGATTCTAATTGTGGCTTCCGCATATTTTATTTTTTTAAATTGTTCATAAGATTTTCTCTTTAATCTGAGGCTTTCAAAATTTAGCAATGATGTTCTATTAGCTTTTCTTTATAGGATCTCTTTAAGATAGTGATTGGTGGATTTTTTGATTTCCTCTTTTTTCTCTTGTTCTAATATTTCAAAACAATTTGCTTTAGTTATTTTTTGTATTATTGTATCAAGATTCTTTTTCTTTGGGGTCATAGCTTTCAGATAGTCCAATTATTCTTATATTTTCTCATTTTGATCTGTTTTCCAGATATTTCATATTCTCTTTTATTCTTTCATTCTTTATATATTTTTTCTTGATCTCTTATAATTTTACTGCTTCCCCTTTTCCAATTTTAATTTTCAAAGATTCATTTTCTTCCTTAAGATTCTAGATCTCCTTTTCTAGTTTGCTAACTTTCTTTTCATTGTTTTTTCTTGGATTGTTCTTATCTTTTAAAAAGTTTTTCCTCAATCTCTCTCATTTTATTTTTAAAGTCTTTTTTGGGGTTCTTTTATGAACTCTTTTTGAGCAAGTGATCATTTTATATTGCTCTTTGGGATAGGAGAGGCTTTTTAACTTCAGTATCCTCCTCTGAAGATGAACCCATCTTCCCTATTCCCATGGTAACTTTCTGTGGTTGGCTTCGTTCTCCTTTACTTGCTACTTTTTTTAAAAATAGAGCTTGCTAGTGTAATCAACTCTAGTCCTGTGGGGGGGGGGATGTCTCTGACCTCTATCCACTTTTAATTCTCCCCTCCAGCCTAGAACTCCAAACTAACAAGTCTACCCTTCTGTAAGGGCCTGCAGTCATCAACAATCCTGCTCCACTGCTTCTGCACCCATCCAGGGTGTGCTGATTCCTTTTGGCCAAGATGATGCCAGAGGCACAACTGGCATTCTTTATTAGCAAAGGTTCCCTCAATCTTTCTGATTCAAACTTCTGATTCCTCACACTAGTTAGGAAATGAGAGTTAGTGTGCCTGGGGCTGAGTCTACCTCCCAACCAACTTGACTCCAGGATTTGAAAATTGGTATTTCAGAAGAATTAGCCTAGAGGTGTTTACACTTCACAGAGCTCAAATCTCAATCCTGGTATCTTTCTTCAGATCTTTTCAGTTGTCCCAGGAGAACCACTATTTTGTCCCTAATGTTATTTGGTTTTAATTGCTCTATGTTCACCCTGAGCATTGTCTTGTTTGTGAGAGAAATCTGAAGAGTTTGGAAGTATTTGACCTACTCCATCTGTAAAGTCTCCTGTAATTACTTTTAAACATTGTACAAGTACCTGATTTCACATTTTGGTTTTATTGCAATTGTTAGTTTTTATGAACTACTTTGTTTTCTTTTCTTTTTTTTTTAATTTTGAACATAACAAAGATATACACACTTCCACTAGCATTGTCCCACACCAAACATGAGTAGTAGACTTCTGTAAGTGGTTACTACCTATTAACCATATGGTTGAGAGAGACTTTATCAACTGAATCTGTAGCTAGAACTTGTGATATATATATGTAGATATATATATATACATATATATGTAGATATATGTACATATATATACACACACACACACACACACACACACACACACACACACACACATATATATATATGTGTGTGTGGCCAAAAAGAGTAAACCAAAGATATTACCAATTTTGTTTGGAACAGAAATAGAAGATTAGATATAGCAGGACTCTCCCTTCATGTCACTTAGTCCACATGTCCAAAAAATATGGCTCTTTCTACTTTGCATCCATAACTCTTGGCTTGCTTTATGTTTCCTTAAAGATCCTCTGGAGTCATAGTTAAACATTGCATTGATCAGAGTCCTGAAGTCTTTCAAAATTGTTTTTCTTTACAGTGTTGTTATCGTGGTTGTAGTCACTTCATTCTATATCAGTTTATGCTATTTAGGATTCCCTGAAATTCTTTGTTGTTTCTTACTGTGCAATAATATATCATCATATCATATCTCACAAATTTTCAGTTATTCCCCATGGAGCAATCCTTTAAATTCTAGTTCTTTGGTTTGGTTTTTTTTGTCCCTTTAAGGAACTTTTTTAGCTGCCTTGTAGGTTTTCTTTTATTCTCTGCTGTGTACTTTTTATTTTATTCTGTTCCCCCTTTTCTGTACCCCACCCCTTTCCTAAGCAGCCTATAGTTAAACACAGATATTTATGGTCACATATACATGTAACCATAAATACATCTGTATCTGTATAAATATACACATACAGATATGTGCATTGTCTCTTGTCTAACCCTCCTAATGTTTCTACCTTCTAGCTTGCTTTGCTATTAGTTAATCTCTCCACCCCATCCCAAAGATCCCTCTTTTATCCTCTCCCTCTACTCTTTCCTTCCCTTTTTATCCCATTCCCATTATCTACACACCTTATCTACTCCCATTAATCTACACATCCTTCTATAACCAGCCTTATACTTCTGTCATATCCCCATATGGAAATCCTAAGGAACCAGCTTCCAGAAAGTTTTAATAATTTGGAAAAAAAACTTTCTTGGAAAGAACATGAAACATGAATTAGATACTCTGAAACCAGCTAGATGGTATAATGGAAAAAGTGCCAAGCCTGAAGTCAGGAAGAATTATTTTCCCGAGTTCATATCCAGTCTCAGACATTTACCAGCTCTATGACCAGGGCAAGTCACTTAACCCTGTTTGCCTGGATTACCTCATCTGTAAAAAAGAGGTAGAGAAGGAAATGGCAAACCACTACCATACCTTTGCAAAGAAAACCCCAAATGGAGTCATGAAGAGTAAGAAAAAACTGAAACAAATGAACAATAATAATCACCTCTATTCTATTAAAGGCTTTCTCTCCCCTTCCCCCCACCCCCAACTTTGTAGGGTAAGTTGTTCTTAATTATTAGTCTGTATCTTTTGCCTGTGGGGATCTTGAATTATAATATTACCTCTAATTTTTAGTAGAAATTGCCAGAAATTCTATTTGCCTATGGTTCCTCAGTACTTGATCTGCTTATTTCTGGATTCTTGCAGTATTTTTTCTTTAACATAGGAGCTATATAGAATGTTGGCTATCATTCCTAGGTCTTTTCTCTTTCAGGATTTCTTTTAGGAGGGTACCAATGGATTTTTTCTAAATCAAACCTTACTATTTTTATACTACTATTTTTTGGTTCTAATACAATTGGGCAGTTTTCATTTATGTATTCTAGAAACATAGTGTCCATCTTTTTTTATCATAATTTTTTAGGCAATCGGTCTACTGATTTTTAAAATTTTATTTTCAATTTTTGTTCTACTATTTCTTGCCAAATTATTGAGTCACTGCTTTCTACTTGTTTATTCTGACTTTCAGTCAGGCTATTACTTAGATAAGGTTTACTATTCTTTCTGCTAAGTTTTTTTTTTTTCAGTTCTTTCTTCCAGAGTTTTTATTTCACTTTTTTTATGTATTGCTTCATTTCTTATAGGTATTCATGTAGTCCTTGTGGAAAAATATATTTTTCCCTTAAGTTTCTGCTTTTAGTTGTTATAAAGTTATTCTCCTTTTGATATTTTGGGAAAAAATTAAATGTCTGGTATCTTCTTTAGTTTACACATCTCTATAGATTTAATTCCTGGATTGGAATGTTGTACCAGTGCTTTTGAGCGTAGTGATTTGCCCTGCTTAGTCTCACTGAGGGTCTACTAGGTTCCTGCACTAAACTTTTCTTCCTAGAGTTAGCATAGCATATCTTCCTCTCTCCCCAAAAGATCTTGGAGATTCAGAGCTCTAGATCTTTAGGCCTTCTATGATATTTCATAACAGGGTGCTAAAAACTTTGAAGCCCTAAGTTGTTTTACTGGTTGATGTCATGAATATCTAGATTTCTGCTTCTCCTTGAGTTTCCAACAGCACCCATTATAGAGTTGAGAACATCTTGAAGCTTTCTCAGTGAAGCCTTCTGATCTTGCTGGTTTCTGACCAAGAATACTGTAGGCTGTACATATCTCTGACTCTTTTTGTGTTTAGGTGGGAAAGTAAAGGTCTGTTTGCCTATGCTGCTTTTGCTGGAGGATCCAATTCCTATTGTTTGTGGGCTTCTGGCTTTGTGTGTGTGTGTGTCAAATTTAGGAGTAGAGGTAATTTACTGTAATTTCTCATTGGGTTTTCTGATCATTGTTCAAACTAACGTAAATTTCAGGGTTTTGCTGCAGTAAGGGAATGGGGTATACTATTTCTACAAGGGGAGTCAGCTTGGTCAATGCAACAGTTTTGTTTTTGAAATGTGCTCATATCAAAATGTTCACAAAACATTATTATTAACCGATTATTAACTTGTTCAATTGAGTTTTTAGAATGACTGAATTAAGATAGGACCAAATTAGTCTACTAGAAGTTTTCCTTCATCCTATTCAAGTCTGGGTAGGGAGCTAAGAGAATTATATTTGGTTTGGAAGGAAATTGCTCCAGTGGACAATCTCATATCCTATTTTACAAATTTATAAAGTTATTGTAAATTTTGTCAAAATTAATCTGAAACTTAAGAATCCAAAATGCAATTTTATAATTATTTTGTTCATAGGATACATGGATTTCCACTAAAATATGAAGTCATATCTCTTTTTATTACAATACTGACAATTCATGAAACTTTTCTAGTTCATATAAAAAAGCTGTTAGAAAACTTTAAGTTAACATGAGTCAGAATAGTCTGTTTTCTAACTTTCCAAGTTTTCTTGTACAGTTTGTGAAAATGAAATTACTTATACAACCAAGTACACACATTTATATTTCAATGAAATGATTCAAGATTATAGCACCTTTGAAAGTAGGAATGAAAATAATTAGATATTGGCTCATGTTGGCCAAGAAATAAGGTTGGGGGTGGGTCTTTTACTTCATTAGGAAGTCAACTCAAATTTTAAAAAATAAGTAATTGTTAGTAAGATTATTATTAACTTAATAAGACTAGCATAAAGCTGATAAGTTAAAAATAATAATGATATTACCAGATCACATATTACCAGAGTTTTTTTCTGAAAGAAGACAAAGCAATAAAAATAGCTTGGTTCCTCTGATATCACAACTTAAGTTAAAGCTACTTTTGACTTCACATAAGTTGTCAGTATAGGGATTGAGTGAACTTCTGAATCCCTCTGTCTTCATACCTAAAATAACAGAAACATCTGAGGTTAGCAAAAAAAAAAAAAATAGAGATAGGAAAAAGCTCTAGAAATTCAGACTGGTTGCAAATATTCAAATTCTTCAATTCCCAATATAACACTCCATAAAGAAATTAATTGAGAGAAACTTTGCTATAGAATTCAGAATATAGAATAATAATATAACTCAATTGCATCCCTATTGTAATTTGAAATTTTGTTTTGTTAAATGTGTGACTTAAATATATTTTGTCAATGTCAACGTTCCCAAGTACAAGATAAAAAAAAGTATTTTTTTTTTTTGTAATTTTCATCGCAAGTCCAATTTCTTGATTTACATATCAAGAGAGAAAAGTAGTGGAGGTAAAGGAGAGAGAATTAAAGTAATTTTACTAAAATTGTGCTTTGATTCCAATAAAATGATTTGTGCTTTTTAGTTAAAAACTCTCATTTATTTTTAAAATGACTGATTTTATTAGGGGATAAATGGATTTGCCATATTTACATATGTTGTTGCTGTTCAGTTATTTCAGTTGTATCTGATCCCCATGATCACATTTGGAGTTTTCTTGGCAAAGATTTTGGAGTGATTTGCCATTTCTTTTTCCGGGTTATTTTAACCACAAAGAAATTAAGGTAACAGGATTAACTGATTTGCCCAGGGTCACACAGTTGATGTCTAATATCATATTTTAATTCAGGAAGGTGAGTCTTTCTGACTCCAGGCTCAGCACTCTATTCAATGTGCCACCTAACTGCCCTGTTTAAACATACACATAAAAAGACAAGAAAAATAAACATTTTTCCCCAGAATTCATTCTTTTGTGCAATGAAAATAGGAACATAATGCAATAGTTGGTTAAATTTTTAAAGATACATTCTTGATCCTTCTATTTTCTCTTCTAAGGAAAAGAGGGAACCTTTATCTCTAAGATTCTTTGAGCACTCCAGTTTAATGGTTTCAGGAAACCATTTGCTATTTCTTCCTTCCTCCCAGGCTTTGAAATAACCAAAAAAGGGAAGAGGAGAATTTCATTGCTGAAGTTAGTTGTGGAGAAATAGAAGTCATTAATATCCTCATTTCATTTCCTGGGTGCCTATCAATGTACATACCAGTGTGATTTCTTATTAATAAATACTTAGCTATCCTATCTATGCTAGGCCTATAAGATCAACAGTACAAATACTTAACTTCTTCAGACACTTACTTTGATGTGTGATACTAAGAAAGTCGCTTAATCCCTTTTGCCTCAATTTCTTCATCTATAAATGACAAACCACTCCAGTATGTGTTTTTGTCAGGAAAATTTCAAGTGGGATCACAGTGTTGAACATGATTGAAAAACAACTAAACAAAGTTCCTATTTCTACTAGTTCAGATACTATTAATTGAATGACTAATTTTGCATATTAAGGGCAATTCAAAACTAGACTCAAATCCAGAAAGGTTTTGTATTATTAAAAGCACCCAGGTCCCTCCTTTATTCTTTTGACTAGTGAGGCAAAAGCAACTGATGGGTGAGATGAAAAAGATTAGTCTTTTCATCAAGAATGCTTAGAGGTACTCTATTTCATTAAAAATCTATTTCTGGATGCAGCCAAAGTGGTAATAAGGGGAAATTTCATATCTCTAGAGGCCTATTTGTATAAAATAGAGAAAGAGAAGGTCAATGAATTGGGTTTGCAATTAAAAATGCTAGAAAAGGAACAAATTAAAAACCCCCAGTCAAACACTAAACTTGAAATTCTAAAAATAAAAGGTGAGATCAATAAAATTGAAAGTAAAAAAACTATTGAATTGATTAATAAAACTAAGAGTTGGTTCTATGAAAAAACCAACAAAATAGACAAACCCTTAGTAAATCTGATTAAAAAAAAGGAAAGAGGAAAATCAAATTGTTAGTCTTAAAAATGAAAAGGGAGAACTCACCACTAATGAAGAGGAAATTAGAGCAATAATTAGGAGTTACTTTGCCCAACTTTATGCCAATAAATTCGACAACTTAAATGAAATAGAAAAATACCTCCAAAAATATAGCTTGCCCAAACTAACAGAGGAAGAAGTAAATATCCTAAACAGTCCCATCTCAGAAAAAGAAATAGAACAAACTATCAATCAGCTCCCTAAGAAAAAATCCCCAGGATCAGATGGATTTACATGTGAATTCTACCAAACATTTAAAGAACAATTAACTCCAATGTTATATAAACTATTTGAAAAAATAGGGATTGAAGGAGTCCTACCAAACTCCTTTTATGACACAGACATGGTACTGATACCTAAACCAGGTAGGCTGAAAACAGAGAAAGAAAATTATAGACCAATCTCCCTAATGAATATTGATGCTAAAATCTTAAATAAAATATTAGCAAAAAGATTACAGAAAATCGTCACCAGGATAATACACTATGACCAAGTAGGATTTATAACAGGAATGCAGGGCTGGTTCAATATTAGGAAAACTATTAGCATAATTGACTATATCAATAACCAAACAAACAAAAACCATATGATCATCTCAATAGATGCAGAAAAAGCATTTGATAAAATTCAACATCCATTCCTAATAAAAACACTTGAGAGCATAGGAATAAATGGACTTTTCCTTAAAATAGTCAGGAGCATATATTTAAAACCATCAGTAAGCATCATATGCAATGGGGAAAAACTGGAACCTTTCCCAGTAAGATCTGGAGTGAAGCAAGGTTGCCCACTATCACCATTATTATTTAATATCGTATTAGAAACACTAGCCTCGGCAATAAGAGTCGAGAAAGATATTAAAGGAATTAGAGTAGGCAATGAGGAAACCAAACTATCACTCTTTGCAGATGATATGATGGTATACCTAGAGAACCCCAGAGATTCTACTAAAAAGCTATTGGAAATAATTCATAATTTTAGCAAAGTAGCTGGCTACAAAATAAATCCCCATAAATCCTCAGAATTTTTATACATCACCAACAAAACCCAACAGCAAGAGATACAAAGAGAAATTCCTTCAGAATAACTGTTGATACCATAAAATATTTGGGAATCTATCTACCAAAGGAAAGTCAGGAATTATATGAGCAAAATTATAAAAAAGTCTCCACACAAATAAAGTCAGACTTAAATAATTGGAAAAATATTAAGTGCTCTTGGATCGGCCGAGCGAACGACAATACTCCCTAAACTAATCTATTTATTTAGTGCTATACCAATCAGACTTCCAAGAAAATATTTTATTGATCTAGAAAAAATAACAACAAAATTCATATGGAACAATAAAAAGTCGAGAATGAAGGTGGCCTAGCTGTACCTGATCTAAAATTATATTATAAAGCAGCAGTCACCAAAACCATTTGGTATTGGCTAAGAAATAGATTAGTGGATCAGTGGAAAAGGCTAGGTTCACAAGACAGAATAGTCAACTATAGCAATCTAGTGTTTGACAAACCCAAAGCCCCTAACTTCTGGGAAAAGAATTCATTATTTGATAAAAACTGCTGGGATAATTGGAAATTAATATGGCAGAAATTAGGCATGGACCCATACTTAACACCATATACCAAGATAAGATCAAAATGGGTCTATGACCTAGGCATAAAGAACGAGATAATAAATAAATTAGAGGAACATAGAATAGTTTATCTCTCAGACTTGTGGAGGAGAAAGAAATTTGTGACCAAAGATGAACTAGAGACCATTACTGATCACAAAATAGAAAATTTTGATTACATCAAATTAAAAAGCCTTTGTACAAATAAAACTAATGCAAACAAGATTAGAAGGGAAGCAACAAACTGGGAAAACATTTTCACAGTTAAAGGTTCTGATAAAGGCCTCATTTCCAAAATATATAGAGAACTGACTCAAATTTATAAGAAATCAAGCCATTCTCCAATTGATAAATGACCAAAGGATATGAACAGACAATTTTCAGAGGATGAAATTGAAACTATTACCACTCATATGAAAGAGTGTTCCAAATCATTATTGATCAGAGAAATGCAAATTAAGACAACTCTGAGATACCACTACACACCTGTCAGATTGGCTAAGATGACAGGAAAAAATAATGATGAATGTTGGAGGGGATGCGGGAAAACTGGGACACTAATGCATTGTTGGTGGAGTTGTGAACGAATCCAACCATTCTGGAGAGCAATCTGGAATTATGCCCAAAAAATTATCAAATTGTGCATACCCTTTGATCCAGCAGTGTTTCTATTGGGCCTATATCCCAAAGAAATACTAAAGAAGGGAAAGGGACCTGTATGTGCCAAAATGTTTGTAGCAGCCCTGTTTGTAGTGGCTAGAAACTGGAAAATGAATGGATGCCCATCAATTGGAGAATGGCTGGGTAAATTGTGGTATATGAATGTTATGGAATATTATTGTTCTGTAAGAAATGACCAGCAGGATGAATACAGAGAGGACTGGCGAGACTTACATGAACTGATGCTAAGTGAAATGAGCAGAACCAGGAGATCATTATACACTTCGACAACGATATTGTATGAGGACATATTTTGATGGAAGTGGATTTCTTTGACAAAGAAACCTGAGTTTCAATTGATAAATGACGGACAAAAGCAGCTACACCCAAAGAAAGAACACTGGGAAACGAATGTGAACTATCTGCATTTTTGTTTTTCTTCCCAGGTTATTTATACCTTCTGAATCCAATTCTCCCTATGCAACAAGAGAACTGTTCGGTTCTGCAAACATATATTGTATCTAGGATATACTGCAACATATCCAACATATAAAGGACTGCTTGCCATCTAGGGGAGGGAGTGGAGGGAGGGAGGGAGGGAAAAAAATCGGAACAGAAACGAGTGTCAATATAAAGTAATTATTAAATAAAAAATTAATAAATAAATAAATAAATGAAAATCTATTTCCTCCTATAAGATTGGGTAAATTGTTCTTGGCTGATGGCCTATATTCTTTGCCTCTTGGAATATTGTATTTCAAGCTTTCTACTCTATTCAGTGGTGGCTGTTAAATCCTGTGTGATCCCAATTTCTTCCTTGGTACTTGAATTCCTTCTGGTTACTTATAGTATTTATTTCCTTTGATCTGGAGGCTCTGGATTTTTTACCATAATGTTTCTGGGAGTTTTTCTTTGGGAGTCTCAATCAGGAAGTAATGGGTAGTCTGTTTCTGTTTTGCCCTTTGTTTTTAAGATATCTGTGCATTTTTCTTTTAAGACTTGTTGAAATATGATGTCTAGGTTCTTTTACCGTCTCTGTCTCTGTCTTTCTATATGTCTCTGTCTCTGTCTCTCTGTCTGTCTCTGTGTCTGTCTCCATCTGTCTGTTTCTGTCTCTGTGTCTGTCTCTGTGTCTGTCTCTGTCTCTATCTCTCTCTGTCTTTCTCTCTCTCTCTCTCTCTCTCTCTCTCTCTCTCTCTCTCTCTCTGTCTTTCTCTCTCTCTCTCTGTCTCTGTCTTTTTGTAATGATGTTCAGGTAATCCAGTAATACTTAAATATTTTCTTTTCAATTTATTTTCCAACTCAGTTGCTTTTCCTATGTGATAACTTTCATTTTCTACTTTTTAATCATTTGACTTCATTTAATATTTCTTGTCTCTGCCCAAATTGATAAATGATCAAAAGATATGATCTATGTCCAAAGGGCTATAAATTCATGCATATCTTTGGCTTAACAATACCACTACTAGGTATGAATACCAAAGGAGATTTTTTAAAAAGGGTCTATATGAACAAAAATATTTATAGGAACTCTCTCAGGGCAAAAACAAAATGGGAAATGAAGGCATGCCCATTAATTGGAGAATGACTGAATAAAGTCTACTATATGATTATGATGGAATATTATTGTTCTATGGGAAATGATGAGCAGGATGCTCTCAGAAAAAAAAAATTCTGGAAAGTGCTCCATAATCTCAAGCAAAGTAAAATGTACTGCATACAAAGTAATAGCAATGCTGTAGGATGATCAGCTTTAAATGACTTGCTATTCTCAGCAATTCAATGATCCATGATTACTCTGAAGGACTTTTGATAAAAAAAAAATCCTATCCATAACCAGAGAAGGAACTGATTGTGTCTGAATACATATTGAAGAGCACACACACTCTCTCTCACTTAATTTTTTTTTTACTTTATTTTTTCATCAGGGTTTTTTTTTTTTGTTTGTTTGTTTAAAGTGGGAGATCTATGTTTTCTTTTACAACATAATTTTTATGGAAATGTTTCATATAACTTCACATGTGCTTGCTTACGGGGGGGTTGGAGATGGGGATAAGGGAGAGAATTTGGAAGTCAAAAGTTTTAAAAAACAAATACAAAAATTATTTTGAATGTAATGAGGTAAATATTAAATAAATTAAAATACACTAAAAATTAAAGAAAAAAGAAAAAAAAGGTCTTAACTTGGGTAAGTCTTTGAGAAGAATTTCCATAATGGTTGATTTCCAAATGAAGAAGTAGAAAAGGGAAAAAACTTTGGTCCTGATTCAATAATTAGTTATTAAGTAAGAGAGAAATAATCATTTCTCTCAAACTGAATTAAAAGGGAACAAGAACACTTCTTTCATTGGTCTTAATATTAAGACGTGAACTTGGTAGGGCAAATGCGATGTAGACACTGCTTTAAGTTTGAGCCTATTCCTCATAGGAACAAAAATGGTAGAAGAGAGGGTGTACCTCAAAATATTAAAGGAAAATGTTTGTGCTTTGTTTTTGTCTTGGCTGTATCTTCTCAATAAAGACCTCTTTGCAAAAACTTGTGTGTGTGTGTGTGTGTGTGTGTGTGTGTGTGTTTTGTCTCATAGAATCATTGACTTCTATTTGATTCATTCTAATTTTGAGAGCAATTTGTTTTTTGAGCCAGGATTAGACCTCTTGCCCCCAACTATTTATTCTCTTTCCAATTCTTTTTTTATAATTCCATTTCTTTTCCATTTTTCCTCTATCCCATATCATTAAGAAAACACACCCTTTTAAAATTTTTGCTTCATCTCCTCCAAAAATTCTAGTTGAATTTGTGCCCAATCTATATGTTTTTGTGACTTTGCTTGTAGACATCTTGGAATCAATCTCTTTTTCATCGTTAATATTTTAAGTGTCTATATCACAACAATAGTTCTGTGTGGTGATATTTTTTTAATTTGTTTATTCTTCTATCTTACTTCTGACTTCAGATTTTATTTTAGGACAAGGCACTGTACACTTATGGAAGAAAAATCTGGGCTAATGCTGTTGTTGATTTCTTAGGGGTATTAGCTAATGTTATTTCAGGAACTCAGGGACAATTAGGCTTGAGGCTTTCAAGCTTTCTGTATCCAAGTGTCTGATCGAAGGCAAAATCTGACTGGAGCTGTTTTCATCTGAACTCTGTGAGGTCCTGATCTGGTTTTGGGTCTGAGCAACAGCAAAGCTTCTAGACTCAGTCCCTTTCAGCCAACCAATTGGCTTTCCTTTGGGATAGGATTCCTGCCCTTGTCATTCATCTTCAGATTTCACAGTGGGCTGGATATTGCAAGCAAAGACACTTTCTGCTCCTGGTGTGTCTGAGTCATATTTCATCCATTTGCTTTTGAACTTGCTCTTCTCTCAGTGTACAATTCAGGATGTTAATCCATTCCTTATTCCAGAACATAAGCATTTTCCTTCATCTGCCCTCAATCTATGATTCAGACTGAATAGGCAGTGATAAAGTTACCAGATGGCATCAAGGCTCATTTCAGTGCCTATTTCGATTTGAGAACTCCTTGCCCTTGGGCATAATTTATCCTTGGGTATCAGTATGCTTTGCACAGCAGATCCTGTCTAGACCCCTTTCCAGTGTCCACAGACATATATGTGTGAATCTGTTTATTGTCTGCCTATCTAATGTCTCAACTATTGCAATAATCTAGATGAGAAATGATGAGTGTCTGAACCAATGTTATAAATAGAGAGATTAGGTAAAATTTGAGAGATGTTATGAAGGTTAAAATGGCAAGATTTGGCATCTGATTAAGTATATACAGTATGCTTTATATTTAGTAAACAGATTCATATTTACACAGAGCTTTTTGTTCAATATTTCATTTATGTCTAGTAGATGGATCAATAGTTAATAACTAATATGTATGTACATATATACATTTTCTAGTAAGTAATATCAATGCATTTGCATTCACAAAGGAAAGGTAGTTCTTGCAGCTATAAAAATCCTGACTAGCAAACATCCTTAAGGAAAGAGTCATATCAACCATTAATGAGAAATTATGAAATGAAGTGAGACAGTCATATGTAAGCCAGCTCTACAAGAATATCTGAGTTTAGCTGTGAAAGGACTTAGGGATCAAAAGAAGTAGAAGTGAAAAGAAAGAACATCATAGGCATAAAGAATAGCCTTGTAAAACACAGGATTGAGACATGGAAAGTCATGCACAGAACACTTTTTATTGGAATTCAGTCAATTTGACTGAAATACAGAATGCATAAATAGGAGAAATGGAAAATAAATCTTTAATTTTTAAATTTATATTTAAATAAATATTTTAAAATTGTTTTAAGCAAAGATTTAAACAAATCTTTAAATCTTCAAACTTTAAAGTAAAGCTTAAAGATATATTAGATCTAGATTATAAAGGAGTTTAAACTGAGAAACTTATATTTTGTTGTAGAGGCAATAAAGAAGCATTAGAATGTCTTGAATAGGAGAGTGAAATGGTCGTTTTTATGCTTTAGGAAAATCAGTTTAGGAGTTATGTGGAGGGTGGATTGGAGAGGAGAGAGAAGGAGGAAGAACAATCAGGAGGATATTGCAGTGGTTCACGGGAGAAGTGGATCAGGGAGCCTGATCTAAGTTGATCGTCATGTGAATGAAGATGAGACAGACTTAAAAAATGTTCTAGAGGTAAATTAATAAGACTTGTCAAACAATTAGATATAGTGGAGAAAAGAATGAAGAGTCAATGAAGACTCAAAGGCTTTCAGCCTGGTATCCTAGAAGGATGGTAAGAAGAGAGAGTACAGTGAGAGACAATGCTATAAAAGGAGACTACTTGAGTCCTCTCTTCTCTGAAGACTGTAGTATATATTTAGGTTCTTTGTTTGCCTCTTTGTCCATTCTTTTCTATTTTAGATGAAGGGAATGCAACATCATATAGCCCAGCTAAATAATGATTCCCTGAAGAATAAGGAATCATTTTCAGGAGTGACTGTTGGAAAGCAGCCCAGCAGAGTTCATCTAGCAGTAATGTCAACTTTGGATGTCAGGTTGGTAGCACTAATGCTATGTAGAAGTTGAACTAAGTTTGAGCTCACTTTTCCCAGAGACTGAGATGAGACAGGGAAGAGTTGGTAGTGGGTATAAATATTTGTACTTTTGTTCTTGATTAAATTTAAATTAAGAATTAATTTGTGAGATTTTAAAATTATGAAATGGAAGCAACACCTACTTCTTAGGGTATTTACCAGGAAAGACTATTACTGGCAGTAGAAAACAAGGCAGCAATTACACTTTACCTCAAAGGGCATGGAAACAAACAGTATAGAAAATATAAAGATAAGTGTCAAATGGGATACAGAGGCAGATAGTTTGGGGACAGAGGAAGGGATGGTGAAGAAAGGCCACATGAAGAATATAAGAAGGTAGGGAAAACAGAGAATATCACTCACATAACCATGAGTTAGGGAACTAGATGGTACAATGACCTGAATAGGTCCTATTAGCTGTATGACCCTAGACAAGTCACAAATAAGTCACTTATTTGCCTCAGTTTCCTTATCTGTAAAATGATCTGGAGAAGGAAATGTCCAGCCAATTTTTTTAGGAAAAAAATAAAAGCTCCCAATGGGAGTCACAAAGAGTCAGACACTGCTGGACAACTATATTCTTGTAGCTATTAATTACTGATCCCATATTTCTCAAATAGTTCAATGCCTGGCTCACTATCTTCCTTTTTCAACCCAAATCTTTCCCTCTTTCCAGTATCCATTTCAGTATCTTTTCCAGCAAAATACCAAATGGGGTCACAAAGAATTGCACATGACTGGACAGCTACAACTTTTGATTTCAGACACAGTATTATCTACTGTACTACTTAGTAGCCAGAATGCCTGGATTAGTTCACAGCTTCACCAACTATGCATTAATGTACCTGTTTTTTCATTGTCCATTCAAGATTTATCATTTTATTTTCTTGTCAACTCTGTCTACCTAATAGTTATGAAGTGGAACTTCAGATTGTTTTAATTTGTATTTATTTGATTATTAGTTATTTGGCACATTTTTTTGTTGTTGTTAATATATTAGCTTGCTCTTTCTATCCTCTGCTTATCTGTTGGGGAATGGCTCTTTTTCTTATGAATCTGAATTAGTTTCTTATATATCTTGGAAATAATACATTTATTAAAATCAATTGCTAAAAAAGTTTTCCCCTCTTCTTGTTTCACTATATCAGTTCAACAAAAATTCACAAATAAGATTAATTTCTTTACAGGGTTATAGTATGCATATTCTGGGTTACTATATCACACTTTACCTGGCTACATCTGCCACTCAGGGTTCCAAAGGTACCCTTCTCGGTATCCTTTCCTAATGCTACCAGATCTATTCCCTCCCTGTTAAGAGTCAATGGGCCATAGCCATGTAACTACTCAACATTAATCAGCTTTTGTAAAATGATGTGAATACATACTTCTAATCATAAAATAAGCTTATAAAATAGCAATGGCAAGAAGTAAGATTGCAAAGGGGAATCTACAAGTCATATATAAACTGTCCCAAAGATAAAAGGAACACAATTTACAAATTATATCATATATTAACAGAAAAATCACATCCAATGGGAAAATTGGGACATTAATACATTGTTGGTGGTGGTGTTGTGAACTGATTCAACCATTCTGAAAGGCAGTTTGCCTGCTCATCGTTTCTTATAGCACAATAGTATTTCATTCCATTTATATTTTATGTAGTACAAATTGCCTGCAATTTCTTTTATTATATTGTTTGTCCCTTGTTTTGTTAAGAATTCTCCCTTTAGGGGCAGCTAGATGGTACAGTGCCTTGAGTACTGGCCCTGGCATCAGGAGAACCTGAGTTCAAATCCAGTCTCAGATACTTCACTTACTAGTTGTGTGATCTTGGGCAAATCACTTACCCCCTACTTCCCCCAGCCTCCCCAAAAGAATTCTCCCTTTAGGAAAAGAACCCACATGTACAAAAATATTTATAGCAGCTCCTTTTGTCATGTTAAAGAATGGGAAATTAAGGGAATACCCATAATTAGGGAATTATTCATTTTATGAAAGTATTAAAAAAGAATAATCCAGGAAGTGAGAATGAACAATTGACTACATCTTTACTATTCACAATTAACTGAAAGATATAAAGAATATAATGTTCCAATATACTTACTGTTTGTTCATCAAACACACACACACACACACACACACACACACACACACACACATATACATACACATTCATTTGATCCGGTAGGGGGAAAAAAAAACAAGCACTGCCTTACAGGCTCTCTTGCAATGTGTCTCCAATCCATACATTAAGATCATCTTTACCTACCTACCAGAAGCTTGATCCATATAAGCTCAAAACAATCACATATATTGAGGTTTTCATGCATTAACAAGACATTTTTTAAAATAACTTTTTATTGATAGAACTCATACCAGGGTAATTTTTTACAGCATTATCCCTTGCACTCACTTCTGTTCCGATTTTTCCCCTCCCTCCCTCCACCCCCTCCCCCAGATGGCAAGCAGTCCTTTACATGCATTAACAAGACATTAACATCCTGTGATCCCTTGTGCTGGTATGAATCTCTCCAGTTGAATCAAGAAGGGAGAAACTTGACTATTTTAGCGACCAAATTAGCCATAATTCTGTGGACTTTAAATAACTAGGCCTTGGACTTGAAGTTGAAGAGATCACAGGCGCCAGAGAACTTTGTGGGAGAATTCTCTTTTGGGTGTGAAGGTAGTAGGACTGAGAATAATTTTATTTTTCTCCAAAAAATGGTCATAGAGTTTAGAAAGACAGTAGAAGATACATCATCCTTCAGTTTAGAGTTCATTAACTTGAGATAATGAGAGGCACAATTGAGGACACAGGGACACATATTCCAGATAGATGCACACAGAGAAAGTCATGTAAGGAATGAAATCATTTTGAGGAACAGGTTCTTTGGAATCAGAGAAGAGAGCCACAGAGAGGAGCAAACACTAGGAATTTGGCTGAACTTATTCATCAGAGTTGCTGAAAAGAATGGAATAGCTGTGTGAGGAAAAGAAAAAGGTCTTTTAGATGAAGACTTCTTAATAAACTTTTTCTATTTGCAACCCCTTTTTGCCTGAGAAATTTTTATGTGATCCTGGGTATTTGGGTATTTAAAATAGGTATACAAATAAAAATTTACTGATACTAACTCATAATTTCATAGTCTCTACATTCAGTTATGAAACACTATTTGGGGTTGGGACCCACACTTAAGAAACTAGGTTCTAGGTCCTTGAGCACTTAGGAACTGTGCTGCCTTTGTTAAAATGAATTCCTATACATACACTTGTGTTCTAATTTTGAGTCCATTTTTCCATAGCTATATAGTAGCTTACCCACATAAATCTCTCTATCTATATCTGCTACTACATAGTAGATATAAATAGAGATATTTATGTGGGTAAATGTTCTCAGACTTATGGGGAGATTGTTTTTCAGCATCATCTTAGCAAATACCTTAAAAGGCATTTAGAGGTGATTGTATCTACCAGATGATTTTCAATGGGAAGTACAACAGTAGCTGCTCATAAACTATACAGTATTAGGAGTGCAGCTCTAAAATGTTACCCCTAAAACTCAAGGTAACAGCTGACCCCTAAGGAACAAACCCATTAGTACAACTATATATGGAGGGAGCAACCCAGAAGAAAGGTTGTACTATACAATCTTTTACATTTTGCTACCCTATCTTTTTGGAAGTTCTTGTGATGTATTATGTGAGGTTCTAACTTACATCTAACATCTGCCCAAACTTCCTCCTTTGCTTCTCTGATGGTAATGGAAACAAAGGGCCAGACAAAAGAAATGAGTACTGTCAGGACATACAGGTGTAAATGGAGAGCTGAAGCTCATGAAATGTAAGAGTAATTCTTGTAGATATTATAATTTAAAACAGGTGAGCAGATGACGTAGCTAGTCAAGAGGAAGAGCAAAAGGAGCAGAGATCTGTGAATTATACTTTAGGAATGCCAATATTCAGAGACAAAAGGTAGAATGTTTTGTTAAACTACATTTCTTTTTAAACTTAAACAATTTCTCTTAACATTTTAGAATTGCCCTTCCTGTTGTTGGAGTAGGGTCTCCCTAATCTTCCTATTAAGAAATAACTCATTTCCTTCAAATCTCTCATGTCTGTCTGCTATCTCTTGTGTTCTTAAATTCTAGTGTGCACTATAACCATACAGTTCTTATCCTATTATACTGTAAATTCCCTAAGGACAAAGATTGCGTGTGTGTATGTTTTCATTCAATCCTAATATATATATTATTTGTTATATATTATCATATATTATATATGATTATTAAATATACTATTTTAGGAACTGAGGCTATGAAGGTAAAAATTAAACCATTCTTGTTTAGAAGAGTGTACATTCTGCTAGATTTGCATAGATCAGTATGTACATGAAAATTTAGAAAAAGCTCCTTCATTTTTTGTGTGTATATGTGTATGTAATACGTATGTATATCTATGCATATGTCTATATACATCTATATCTATCAATATCCATATATCGGTTCCTTGCACATGGGTCTTTAATAAATAACTTGTTAAATTTAACTGAATTGTAGAGAGTGAACTGAATTGTCTCCCTTACTAGACTATCAGCTCCCCAGAGGCAGAAATGTTTTGTTTATATCATTGTATCTTCCACAGCTCCAAAGTACAACCTTGCACTATCAGGTGATCAAATTTTATGGAATGAAATTTTCATGTAATTTTGCTTGTGTCTTTTGTCTTGACTTTCCCTATTTATAGTGATGATTTGCCTTTATACCTTCCTCATTTATAATGATGTTTCTGTCCTTAGAGGCAGTGTATTAGAACCCAGTTATTTGCTTTTTTGACTGGACATTCTCGGAGAAGAAAATGGGTTTCGTTGCAATTGCGAAGTATGGTACACAACGATATTATGCCTTATTTCCCCAGTGCCAATAAACTCTACTCTAAATTCCTTTACCACTAACTCCTCGACGCCGCATTTTACACTATCACCTAACTTGTTTTAGCTATAATCAGCTTCTCAGAAGCGATTTAAAGTAATAGGAGCGTGGTTCCAGAGCGTGGGACGATCAGGTTCACTTCCTTTGCTTGGCTGCGGCAGCGTGACAGTGGATGAGTCATTCTTGCCTTGGTATTCCCCTAGGATTAGGAGTGGAGTTACTTACTTTCCCACCTAACCCGATCGTGGAAAGGATAGACCGAAGTTTGAGGAGTAAAAAGGGGCATCCACAAGAGCCGAGTCAAACAGCTCTAGAAACCTTCAAAAGATTTCGTTTTCTTTGATTCCCCCAACCAAAGTCCCACCTCCCACCTAAGTACCATTATTTTGTATTTATTTATAGTAAATCTCTGTTTCTAAACTAGCAAATATATAAGGCTGGGTATGCTTGTGGACGTGCTCGTGCTTCTATGAAGGAAAGGAAGAAAAACAAAGACGAGAAAAAGCAAAAGCCCAGGAAAAGGAAAAAGCACTCTGCTGAAGCGGGCGCTTTGGCCAGCATTTCTTATCTCTCCAGGTGAACGCTTTCTCCGCTTCCCCTCAAGCCTAGGAGGGCCTCCAAGGTTCGCAACAAACTTTCACTGTCCCCTAGTAGGCAGCCGGAGCTCCCCTTCTCTTCAGCTCAATTACTCCACTCCATTCCGCCTCCCCCCTCCCGGTAGAGGAGGAGAATCTTATTGGCCGTAGGTTCAAGAGCGGGGGTGGGGCCAAAGCGCAGAGGGAAATAGTAAAAGGGGGGAGAAGGGGGGGCTAGAGTCGTGAGTTGTGGGTGCCGTAACTTTCCTGGGTGTCTTGCTGGGCGAGTGTTACTTCAGTAAGGATGCCGACGCGCCTGGCGTTCCTAACTAGGCGCCTTCGTCCGGTCTGTCGGCTGCTTTTCCTGGTCGTCTGTTGCTTAGCGGAATGGGTGTCCCCGGATTTCACAGGTAATCCTGAATGTCTATCTCGGAGCACTACCGCGCCTCAATTTGGGGCTGCCAGGTGCTATTTCTGCTGGGAAGTGAATGGGGATGCCGGGAGGCTGCAGTCTCTCTCAGCTTATTTGGACTGAAGGGATACCGTGTTTAGCTTTATCTATTTTCGAGGACCTCGTCCCCCAGGGGAGTTTGAGGAGGAAGCCTCTGAGTTGATTAAAATGTGGGTAGGGAAGTAGGGCACAAGTGGGTGCGGGAGAGGAACTTAGGTGTGGTTTCTGGGTAAGGCAGGTGCAGAAGTAAAGAAAAGCGCCAGAAGCGCTTAGCTTTGCTTATTATTATATCATCTCTAGTGTACATTTTTTTCCCTTCGCTGGTGTAATCTTACTACTTATTCGCCCTGCTTGTTCACTTATTTAGTTAGGTCTTTTTCGCTTACGTAAAGTATTTTCATCTTGGTTGGCTCGCCTATAACGTGACAAGTGCGACACTCCCACAGCTATAACACTTCAGTTTGCCGGACCCTTCAGTGCTTGCCAAAGAACTCAATGGAGTCTCTTTTGGGTAATATGATTTAAGAGGGCCCCCAAAAGTTTCTAGACTACACTTTGAGGAAAACACTGGGCTAGCAAACTTGAAGTTTTTGGCAACATGGCTGATAATTTTGGCTTCTTAACACATTTGAGGGATACATGTACATCTTTTGGTAGGGAAAGGACTAGGAGCTTGATTTAAAGGAAGTGTTGTCTGTGAACTGACTACACTTCGTGGCAATTTGAAGGTAGTGACTAATGAGCGTATCCCCTCCCATCCTTGCCTGACCAACCTAAATTACTATATTTCTGCTTTTACTTTCTTTTTCTGAACTGACAAAAGGTGTACAAAGGATTGGATGGGGAAGTTCCCCACCTATCATCTCACCACTTCTACTATTTCTATAAAGAATTTATGGGAAAGGGGAAAAGTTATTTTTAAAAAGAATACTTGATTAGATTACAGTTACACTTTCTTATGACAAAGCTAAAGTTTTGCTGAGGTTTAGCCTTCACTGGATAATCATTTATTTCAGCAATCAGAGAAGTCTGGTGCTCTATTCAGTAGTCAAGTCCTGTTGTTTCTACCTTAATAACATCCTCTACCACTTACTGATACGTTTCCTCTTTATCTTATACATGTAACATTGCATTAACTTACTAGTTGGTTTCCACATCTCAAATTTCTCTCTTCTCCATCTCATTCTGTCTACTCAGCTGTCAGATTGATTTTTCTAAAGCACGGGGTTGACCATAGCACTCCTTCCCCCACCTCCATTCAGTAGTGGAGTGAAAATGATGGTACAAGGATAAATTTGAAGTGACTTAAAAAACGGAAAAATTAGATGAGGAGGATGCTGAGAACTTTTAAGGAATCCCATAACAAACTTTTTGTGAAAAAAATGCCTTCATCAGTACAAAAGGACAGCTATTTTACAACTTTTAGACTTTAGGGGGAGGTATATGGAAAACCTAAAAGATTAATTGACTTGCCCAGAGTAAGACCAACAATGTGCCTGGCAGTTCTTGAACTCAAGTTGTCTGATCCTCCTGACACAGAAGCCAAATCTTGATTCACAAACCAAGGCCTTGAACATAGTATGTGTTCACTAAACATTTGTCTTATCTACTATGCCCATTTCTCATACCTACTAAGAGCTTCTGATCTGCATTATACTATACTCTTATCTACCAGGTTTGGAGGAATGATAAAGGGCTTTCAAATTAAAATTTTCATAACTAACCTGGCAATTTTCCAGCTTCCTTTTGCAATTGGTGCCTCATAATCTGATGTGCAAGCATGTTGTTTTGGTTAAATAAAGTGTCTCAAATTTCCAGATTCTGGAAAAAACATTGTAAGTCCTTGGACAGATGAATTCCTTGATATATCTTTCCCTTGCTCCCCTCCTTTTAGAAAGTTAAATAATTTGAAGTGGATGGCAGCTTCAGACTCTGTTAATCTACTCAGCTACTTCCTACATTCCTACCCCTACTTAAAGAATATTCTCCAGTTTTAGAAATAATTTCTTATATACTTTTGCCTCACAGAATCCCTAGTTTTCTTTAAATCACAGCTCAGATACAACTTCCTAGGAAGCTAATTGTAAAAGCATTTTATTAAGTGTATACTGTGTCAAGCACTATATTCAGCACTTTCCAATGATTTTTTCATTTGATCTTCACTAGAACCTTGGAATTTAGATATTGTTATTATGCACAATTGAAGAAACTGAGGCAGGCAGAGGTTAAGGGGCTTGCTTAGGACAACACAGCTAGGAAGTAACTAAAACCAAACTTAATTTGAGTCTTCCAGACTTCAAACTTAATGTTTTATCTACTGTCTTCTCTTCCCCTTTCCCTCCCACTCTGGCTGCCTCAACAACATAACTGCATCCTCCAAAAAGCTTTCATATCATGAAATTATTTTGTGCATATTACTCATCTCCATGAATATTATATCATCTCCACCCAGGAGAATGTAGATTCCTTTGAGCAGGAACTATTGCACTGTTGTCCCTTTCCTATTTCATGTAATGAATGTTGCCTACAAAATGCTGTGAGATGAAAGTTCTTGAGGCTTGAGGCTGTCAGTGGATAAGTTTAATTTAGCAAAATGTTTTGTCTTTTTTAAAACCTATCATATTTTCCAAGGAAAATATTTTATATGTGCTATTAAAAAAATCTGAACTTTCTCAGTCTTTTCCCCACTCCCATTGTGGGCTTCTTTGCCACATACATAAAATTTGAAACTCCCTATGTAGAAATTCCTTCCACCAATGAATTGCAATCCATCTGTCTTTTATGACTTTAAAAAGTTGACTGAGGCTTTACATACATTCTCATTTGAATTGACAAGTTTTGAGGTAGATACTATGGGTAACCATTTTACAGAAAACAGATTCAAAGTTGTTAGGTGACTCCTGGTCTACTAATTGGTGTCAGAAAGGAATTTGAATTCAGACTACCTGATCATTCTTTTAGAACTATAGACTTTCGCCCCTCACTAGAGATAACAACCTCAGGTTCAGTGCTAAATAGCTCTTAAGGAAGTTAGCTATCTGATCATCTGATTCAAAAGTGACTGTAGTCCCTGCTGGTATATTGATACTAGGGGAACTATTTGGTGACACCAAGTAAGCACACTGTGTCCAGAATGCAGAACAGTGTCCCTAATTAATGAAGCACAGGGCGTTCCAAAGATGACGCAGAGTATAGGGGCAAATACTTTAGTTATTCTACAAGAATACTTTCTAAAGTGGCCTTAGTACTCAGATGTGTTTCCTAAATATAAACATCATTATTATAATAATTGGTGTTTTTAAGGGAATCCAGGAAAGATAGTGAAGTTTACAGATATAAACTTCTTCTTATAAAAAGAATTTTCCTGTAGATTTAACTAATCTCCAAAAAGAATTTTGGGAAACTCTACTAAAAGAAAGAGAGGGAAGCAATGTTTGGAGCCTAATCAGAGAGTAAAGGGGGGGGGGGTGAGGTTGGTGATGGGATTGGGCTATTGGTCAATTTTCAGAGTTCCAGTTATGTGCCTGGCACTTTTCTAAGCCCTGGAGATACAAAAAAAGGCAAAAAACAGGCCCATTTCTCAAGGATCTCAGAATCTAATGGGAGAGATAACATGAAAAAAATTATACACACAAACACATAAAACGTTTTATTTATATATACATATGATATGTATACATATATGCATATATATTATATATCTATATATATGACAAATTGGAGGTAATCATTAAGAGAAAGGGCTTAGAATTAAGGAGAATCTGGAAAAAACTTCTGAGAGAGGACAGGATTTTAGTTGGGACATATAGAAAACCAGGTGACTTCTACAACAATGTGGAGAATAAGAGGGGAAAGAGCAAGTACCAAAAAAAGGTCTAGTGTGGGTAAAATCTCATTATTGTTCATATGTGTATAGACCTTATGACTTGGTAAATTGGAGGGGGTAGAACTATAAAAGATAATCTATTCCAAATTCTTCTTTTTACACATGAGGAAAAGTAGAATCAGAGATCACTGTAACAAATATTCATTAAGCATGTGCTGTGTGGAAGGGCCAGAGATACAAAACAAAAATGAAATCATTTTCAGCCAGAAGGAACCTACTTTCTGCTGGGGGATTTGGTGGGAGAAAGTAATACATTGATTGCATAGCTAAGTAAATATACTGTTTTTTGAAGTAGGAACAAGTATCTGCAATTGCTTGGGTCAAGCCAATGCTTGCAGGAAGGTGAGCATTCTAAAAAGTGAAGGTGAGGGAAGACTATTAATTCCAGATTTAGGAGGACATGAAATAAGAGATAGAATGACAAATTGAGGAATCCTTTAAAAGTCCAGCTTCTAGAAGTCTACTGTAGGAATGCAGTGTACATGAAAGAAAATATGATTTGGATTAAAAAGGTAGATTAGAGTGAAACTGAGAAAAGCCTTTAATGTTGGGTTGAAAAGTTTGCATTTTATCCTTGAGCCAATCAGGGGCCACTCAAGGCACCTAAAGTCAGGAAGTACAATGATTAAATTTATGCTTATGGAATATTATCCTGACAGCTTTGTGGTGGATACATTGGGAAAGAAAAGACAGAAGCAAGGAAACCAATTAGGAGCACATTATAGTAGTCTGGATATGATACAAAGATTTAATACCAGGGTGATAACCACTTAGGGGAGAGAACCAGGAGCACAGATATAAGCATTGATGTGGAGAAACATTAAAAAGCCTTGGCAGCTGATTGGACTTGGAGTGGGGGAAATAACCAATGACTGTAAAAAATAATCAATGATTGTAAAGATAGTGTTACTGTCAACAGAAATGACTGTAAAGATAGTGTTACTGTCAACAGAAATGAAGAAATTTGGAAGAAAGCTAGGTTTAGGAGAGAAAAATGACCAGTTCTTCAGTTCTCTTAGTTGCCTAAGAGAAAGTTGATAATGCAAATCTGGAGTTTAGGGGAGTTATTAGATGTAGATTTGAGCGTTATTTGAGGGTATAGAAAGGAGCAATGATCCATGGGTTAGAAGACTGCAAGAGAGACAGAAAAGAGAACTATCAGCACAGAATCTTAAGGAACATTTAAATGTTGAAAAAGGAAAGTCCAAAAAAAGTATACAAAAAAAGAAAATGAGAGAGTAGTGTCAGAGAAACCAAGACAGAAAAGCATATCTAAGAGACAGGGGAAGGTTAACAATGTAGAGGGATAAAAGGTCTACTGCAATAATGTAGAGAAAAGACCATTGAATTTTAGCAGTTTAAAAAAAATCATTTGAGGAACAGCTTCTATAGAAAAGCAAAAGTTAGAAGTTAGATGGCAAGGAATCAAAAAGTGATTGGGTGGTAAGGAATTTTCAGAATATAGATTACTCTTTGGATATTTGGTGATGAAAGAGTACAAAGATACAGGGAATTGGCTTGAGGGAGTGGTAAGGTAAAAACATATTTTTTTTTTTAAAGAATGGGGGAGGAAGGGAAAAAAGGGAAAAAAGAAACATGATAAATTTATTATATATTTAAGAGGAATAGTAAGTTGTAGTTAATAGATTTGCAGCTTCATGTGCAATGTATTCTTATTTATATATAATTCTTATTATTATTATGTATTTTAGAAATGCTTGTTTTATTTCATAAATTAAAAATAAAATAAATAAAATCTAAAAGAAAGTTCCTAAAAGAAGGTAGAGAAAATGAGATTGACTGCATATTTAAGTAGAACGGTTAGATATGGCAAACACCTCCATCTCAGAAACTGGAACCTAAGAAAAGGTATAGAAAGGTTTTTGAAGGATACATGAAGAAACTCACAATTGAGGTTAATGACATCTGTTCTTATCGCTGGGTCCAGATCTTTGTTGCTATAGCCTACCAGTTTTCTCAGAGAGCTAGGAGGTGAGCCATCTGCTAAAAGGGCATGTGTCGAAGATGACTTTTATTGTCACAGTTTGGGGGTCTTCAAACTTTGGCAATAACACATCTTGGAGAATTAAACCAAAAGATTCTCACAAGTTGTCATTCTTTCAAAACAATAGTGTACATAAGAATTGAAATGTACATTTAATCATGTTGGAGACATTTTAGCTCACACATGCAAACTGAACTTTTAAATGGGAATTAATTCAATCAATCAATCAATCAATCAAGAAATTACTTAGCACTAGGACCCTAGTTTTAAAAGCTAGGGTCACAAAGACCCCAGTTTTGGGGATAAGAATGCATTATTTGACAAAAATTGCTGGGAAAATTGGAAATTAATATGGCAGAAACTAGGCATTGACCCACACTTAACACCATACACCAAGATAAGGTCAAAATGGGTTCATGACCTAGGCATAAAGAATGAGATTATAAATAAATTGGAAGAGCATAGGATAGTTTACCTCTCAGACCTGTGGAAGAGGGAGGAATTTATGGCCAAAAAAGAACTAGAGATCACTATTGACCACAAAATAGAAAATTTTGATTATATCAAATTGAAAAGTTTTTGTACAAAAAAAACAAATGCAGACAAGATTAGAAGGGAAACAATAAACTGGGAAAACATTTTTACCATCAAAGGTTCTGATAAAGGCCTCATTTCCAAAATATATAGAGAATTGACTCTAATTTATAAGAAATCAAACCATTCTCCAATTGATAAATGGTCAAAGGATATGAACAGACAATTCTCAGATGAAGAAATTGAAACTATTTATAGACATATAAAAATATGCTCCAAATCATTATTAATCAGAGAAATGCAAAGACAACTCTGAGATACCACTATATACCTGTCAGATTGGCTAGAGTGACAGGGAAAGATAATGTGGAATGTTGGAGGGAATGTGGGAAAACAGGGACACTGTGGAATTGTGAACACATCCAGCCATTCTGGAGAGCAATTTAGAACTATGCTCAAAAAGTTATTAAACTGTGCATACCCTTTGATCCAGCAGTGTTTCTACTGGGCTTCTACCCCAAAGAGATACTAAAGAAGGGAAAGGGACCTGTATGTGCCAAAATGTTTGTGGCAGCCCTGTTTATAGTGGCTAGAAGCTGGAAAATGAATGGATGCCCATTAATTGGAGAATGGCTGAATAAATTGTGGTATATGAATGTTATGGAATATTATTGTTCTGTAAGGAATGACCAGCAGGATGAATATACAGAGAGGCTTGGAGAGACTTACATAAACTGATGCTAAGTGAAATGAGCAGAACCAGGAGATCATTATATACCTCAACAATGATACTGTTTGAGGATGTATTCTGATGGAAGTGGATCTCTTCGATAAAGAGAGCTAATTCACTTTCAATTGATCAAAGATGGGCAGAAGCAGCTACACCCAGAGAAAGAACACTGGGAAATGAATATAAACTGCTTGCATTTTTGTTTTTCTTCCTGGGTTATTTATACCTTCTGAATCCAATTCTCCCTGTGCAACAAGAAAACTGTTCGGTTCTGCACACATATTGTATGTAGGATATACTGTAACCTATTCAACATGTAAAGGACTGCTTGCCATCTGGGGGAGGGGGTGAAGGGAGAGAGGGGAAAAATCAGAACAGAAGTGAATGCAAGGGATAATGCTGTAAAAAATTACGCTGGCATGGGTTCTGTCAATAAAAAGTTATTTAAAGAATAAAATAAAATAAAATAAAATAAAAGCTAGGATCATATACCCATATACACACATGCCGAGAAGACAGGTGGAAAACGAAGAAAGCTCTAGTTCTTAAGACAAACATATGCAGGGAATACTTAACAGAAGTGGAAGCTATAACTTATAGTGATAAACAATGCAATAGACTCCTTTTCTGGAGTCCTGATGGATCATTTTTCCTCCTATAGTACATTGCTTTCCTTTTCAGTGATCCCAAATTATCTCTCAAAATTCTTCATATTCATTTTTTCAGTGCATTAATATCATTACATTAATGGTACCATAATTTTTTAGCTATTTAGATAATCAGTGAATATCCACTTTTTTTTCTAGTTCTTTGCTACTGCAAAAAAAAGTACTGCTCTGAATACTTTATTATAGATAGCACTTTTCTTTCTGTCTTTAACTTCTTTGGGATATATGCCCAGAAGAGGGATTTGGGGTCAAAAGATATGAGCACTTGAATGACTTTTCATATATAATTCCAAATTATTTTTCTAGAATGGTTGGACCAATTCATAATTCTGCCAGCAGTTTGTTAGTATGTGAGTCTTCCTAAACCTCTCTCAGTTGGACAATTCTTACTAATTTGCATTGGACATTTCAATTAGAAAAAGAAATATATGGAGATTTTCTGAGCTTCTAAATTCCCCCCCCCAAAAAAAATGTGATAACTGGAGGTGGTGGGGGAAGAGGGGCAGAGAATCTGAAGAAAGTAAATATTTTCTAAGCAAGCCAGAATAGGAGGGGGTGGGGTAAAGAATGACACATGACATTGTCCTCAGTTTCTGAAATCAAAAAGCAATATTGAACAGGAAGCCCCATTTCCCATGCCTAGATCTCTCCTCTCAAATACTCTGCTTCTACTTTTTGGTGTATGTGTATTCAAATTGAAGAGTAGATATCTATCACCTTTTTCTTTCCCATGATTGAGTTGTATGTAGGGTTGTTCTTTGTCCTAACATATCTCTATTTCATTCTGTCAGCCTTGAAAACATGTTATTCTTTTCTACCTGGACAAATTAAATACCTACAGAAAAGATCATTATAGAATACTTAGCTATCTTCTTAATTTATTGTGAAAGGAAGAGAGAGACCTAAAAAGATCTCCTGTAGATTGTATTCTGCCAAGTTTTTATCCTGGGAATTCCAGATTGGCTTTATATATTTTTATCTGGGAATTGTTTCTTTTAAAATAGTTTTAGTCCTGGTAAAGACTGATTCTAGAATGATCAATTCTTGTCTTATGGCTTCATATCAACCTGATGGGTAGGGATGCCTTTTTATTTTTTTTTAAAGCTTATAGAAATTTTATATAATTTATTTCTGAATCTATCTAGTTTTCATGTCTCTTAGACTTCTACCAAAAAAAAAAAGGAAAAACAATATTTCAACAAAACCAGCCAAACACTATAACAATGGAGTCTAATAGCATGTACAGTGTTTCATGCCTATAGTGATCCTCACTCCCCTTGCAAAGAAGAGAAGGAAATGCATTTTCTTGGGTCCTCTTCATGGCCAAGCTTCTTGGCCATTATAATTGCATAGTGTTGGGTTTTCATTTTTTGATCTTCCAATTTGTATTGTCCCGATAATGGACATGCTTTTTATAAGGGTTCTTTAGATTTCTTCACCATATAGTTCACAAGTTTCTCATGTTCCTTTCAATTGATTATTTTTATCATTATGTCCTGTTATGTAATATTCCTTTACATTCATCTACTACAGTTTGTTTAGTCATCTCCCAATCACTTAGCATCTGTTTTTTTCAATTTTATGTGACTAGTTAAAGTACTCTTATGAATATTGTAGCAAATAACAAATCATCAAGCATTTATTAAGCACCTATTATGTGCCAAGGACTGTGTTGGAATTTAAAAAGGCAAAAAAAAAGTCCTATTCTTAAAGATTCCAGTTTAATTGAGGAAGCAACATGCAAATAATTTTGTAAAAAATAAGATATATACAATATAACTTTGGCCTCATCAGATCGTATGTTTAATATTGAGATCAAAGGATATAGATATTAAAGTACCTTTAAAAAACTTTCTAATTGTTTTTTAGGAGAGTTGGGTGACTTCACTGCTCTTTTGATAATATATTAGTTCAACTGTCTTTCTGCAAGGGCAGATATAGAGATTCCCTTTTAGAGGAAAGAAAACAGTGGTATTTTCACAATGGTTCAGTTGCTACCTTTATCTACTGTTCTCATATAAGAATCTGAGACAAATTGAATATTCAGATATTCCCAGATAAAATCATTATTATAGTTTCACTATATCTTTTATAATTTTCCCAGTAAGCAGACTGAAGTTTGAAAAAATATTTTAAAATTCTTGAATAATCTTTGTTAGGTTATATATAATAGATTGTTAAACTATTTGTGAACCTTCAAAAATATATATTGATAGTGAGATTTAAAGTATGAATTCTTTTGTGTATGAGGTAGTGAGGAGCTATATATATATATATATATGTCCTGGGATTTAAGGAGGTTGAACTAGGAGGCCTGAGTGTTAATATGCAAAATGAAATGCCCAACTAAAAGGGTGAAAGTTTGAGTAGAGGTGAAGGCTCAGCTAGGTACTAAAATCCTTGCACTATGGGGAAGAATTATCTGGAGGCTGGCAAATTACAGCAATTAGGTATCAGAATTAGAGGGTGTAAACAGATAAATAAATTTCAAAGAAGTTCAGAGTGATGGCTTTGGCTTATGAGGTCTGTTATTCTTCTTAACAAGGGATGAGTGAAATTTGGTTACTTTTTTCTGTGAAACTTTTCATATGGTAACCCTTTAAAAGAGTTAGTAGTATTTCTATTTTATGATAATTTGTATTATTGGCAAAGTGGAATATAGATAGATTTCAGAAGTGTTTTTGATACTATTTCATACTATTTCCCCATGTTAAGTACTTTAAAAAATGATTGTCAAATGAGGAATGAAACAGCTTCTGACATATCTTAACATTTATTTTCTGTGGGACCTTGGGTGATAACAATTTACTATGAACTTCATCTTCCTTAATTTAAAAATGAAAGTATTATACTCAATGACTTTTGAGATTCCTTTTAGTAATAAATCTATGAGCCTTTGGAATGTTACAGACTAGGTTTATTCCAAGATGTTTATAGTAAAATGACTATATTGATTGTGAATTGGAAATTTTTTTAAAATTTAGACAGAAATTTTTTCATAAATTCTTAATGTAGCTGAGCGACTCTATGTGGGCAATTTTGCTTAATTCAAGGATTTACAAAGTTGAATGTTGTGAACATAATAGATTGTCCGGAATGCTTGATTTTTACTCCCTTAATAATAAGCAATTTGCATGAATATGAGGTATGGGAATGTAATGAGAGTCTTTCAAAAACCTCTTGTGAAAATCAATTGTATTTCTGATTTTCCTGGAGAAAGTATGACGCTTATCTCAAGAAACAATCTTATTTGGTTTTCTTCAAAATATATAGTGCCAATTTCATGCAAAGCACCAAGCTAAATGGGTTTAGGAAGATACAAACATACATACATCAGGTCCTTGCCCTCAAAAAATGTATCTTTTGGCATAGGAGATTCTTGGTCAGATGATGTACTTCTAGAGCTAGATGTGGTTCTTACTCAGAGACTCTGGCTCTTAAGAGCCAGTGCATTCTTCCTCCTGCCCAGACAGTTTAACTGAGAGAGGCAGATTTCAATCAAAGGGAAGAGATCTCAAATGAAGGGGAGTAAAGGTTAAATTGTTGTCATGTCCGATTCTTCATGATTCCATTTTTGGGATCTTGGCAAAAATACTAGAATAGTTTGCCATTTTCTTATCCAGTTCATTTTACAGATGAGGAAATTGAGGCAAACAGGATTAAGAGACTTTCCCGGGGGCTCCATAGCTAGTAAGTGTCTGAGTCTAGATTGGAATTCATGAAAATAATTCTTGATTCCATTGCCAAGTCTCTATCCACTAGTCACCTAAGTATTCTTAGGAAGAAGTGGGGAAGTTGGGTTCAATAGAACACCTTAGAAAGAAAAGTCATAAAAGGATAATGACTGGGAAATGTAAAGGCCAGACCTAATAAGGATAAGTAAGGATAGAGGCAGCCTAGGAGAAGAGGAGTTGTGCTTCTCATAATTGTAACTGTGTGGCACAGGACTTCAGAGAACAAGAAGTGGGAGTTTTCTTGTAAAAGGACTAGGGAAGTACCATTTGAGTGGGGCCTTACCCTCCAAAAGTCATAGGATAATGAATGATAGCAAACTATTTTGTCAGGAATTCACCTTCCCAAAGTTATATGGCTCCAAGCAGTGTAATAATAGTCAGGAGATCTGACTTTGAATTCTGGTTCTGTCACTTGACTTAACTTATATGATTTTGGTAAAATCACTAAACTTTACTGGGTTTTATCTGCAAAATGAAGAGATTGCTTTAGTATAATAAAAACTATTATTAATCCTACTAGCTCTAAATCAAGTGATAGGTATATGTAGAATGGAAATGTCTAGGATGCCTTCTTTTTAAATGTGGAATAGTGAAGGATGGAGGACTCCTGTGGAAATGAAATTAAGAGAAATTATAATACAATAAAGTCATCCAGAAGATCTAATGTTGATAAAAAGATCACCTAAAAGATAAAAGTAGGATAGAAGTACCCCTGAGAAGACATAGTAGGGAAAAGAAATAGTGAGATGCATAAAGTTTGTATCCTAATCATTCAGAAGCACAGCAAATATTTATTCCTATACTTGAAGAAATAAAAATAACTTTTTTTTCAAAGGGTATATTCATCTTGATTTTTTTTAACTGAATAATAATAGTTTTTTTTTTTCTGTCAACTTTCAACATTTAAATATTGTCACCAGTTCTCATCAGGCTATTTTGATCTCCTTTCCAGAGAAGAAATTTACAAATGAAATCAGTCCCAGTGAAGTGTGTATTATATGGAAAGTCCCTTATAGTACTGAAAATTGACTAGTGGTTCTTCTTTTTGCGGGGTGGGATGGGGTGAGACAATTGGAGTTAAATGACTTGCCCAAGGCCATAGTGTGTCAAGTGAGTGAAGCTGAATTTGAATGCAAGTCCTCCTGACTCCGGGGCTGATATTTTATCCATTGTGCCACCTTGATACCCCCCCCCCCCACACACACACACACACACACTGGTTCTTCTGGAGTTTGTCTTCACCTTTAGTCATCTAAATTTTAGTATTTTTATGCTTTTATGGTTGTATTGATTATTTGGGCAAGCTACTTCATTCCTTAGGGGCTCAGGTTCCTCATCTGTCAAATGAAGGAATTCAATTAGATAGTCTCTGAGAGCCCTTATAACTCTAAATTTATGATTCTAATGATAGTAAGCATTTAATGAGTAACTAGAATGTGTCAGGCACTGTGCTAAGTACTGGGAATGCAAAGAAAGGTTAAAAAAAAAAGTCTCCCCTCTTAAGGAGCTAACAACCTAATGGGGAGTAAAAATGCAAACATTTATTACAAACAAGCTATATAAAAAATAAATTGGAAATAATCTACAGAGGGGAAAGTACTAAAATTAAGAGGGATCTTAAAAAAAATTCTAGTAGCAGGTAGGATTTTAGTTGAGATTTGAAGGGAGCCAGGGAAGCTAAGGGGCAGAATTAATGGGGGAGATTATTCCAGGTATGAGAGCCAACTAATAAAAAATACCCAGTCATTGGTTGTGGCTTACTTGTGTCTGAGTTTATGACGTCTTTTGGGATTTTCTTGACACGGATATTGGAATGGTTTCCATTTTCTTCTTCAGCTTATTTTACAAATGAGGAAAATGAGGCAACAAAATTAAGTGACTTGACTAGGGACATCCATCTAGTTAGTGTCTGAAGTCATATTTGAACTCAGGATGATGAATCCTCCTGATTCCAGGTCTGCCACTCTATCCACTATCCCACCTGACTACCCTAGAAGTTGTCACAGCCAAGATTTTAAAAATAGGTCTTATCAATCTGAACCCACCATTCTTTCCACTATACTGTACTCCCTCCTACATTCTACTACTAAACAACTTAAGCAAATAATAGAGCTTTAATTCCAGATGGCTTTAGAATGCTGTTGGGTCAGCCAACAAACATTTATTTAATACTTATTATGTGCCAAGCACTATTCTAATGCAAATACTAGCAGAAATTACTCTACCCTCAAGGTACTTTCCATTTATTGGGGAGGGGGAGACAACACATAAATGGAAACTGAAAGGGAAGTCTATGGGAGCTGAAATGAGGTGAATGAGAATGATAGAGAAGATTGAGTGAAGCCAGGAAAAGAGGGAGAAATATGGCTGACATGGTTTTGAAAAGAATAGTACAATCAAAGGGAGAGGCTGCAGAATGGAGGATACTTCCAGTGGTAAATTTCAGTGTTGGAGTAAGCTTTCAAGATGATAAGGTTTCAAGGAGCATGATAGAGAAAGTCTGGAGTATGCCGTAGAGAGCAATGAGATCATAGTCAAGTCCTAAGGAAATATGATAGCCAAGGGGCTCCTAGCTCATCACATGATAGAATAGTTCTGTTCAGGTAGGATACTTTTTATATGAATGTACCATTATTGAGACCATCCCTTTGAATTCAGCCACTTTTCATAGAACAAAGAATAAGGTATGTATCATTAAAATTTTTGAATTTTTTCTCAATTTTTTTTTCCATCCAGATAATGGCCCATTTACCATCCGCCATGAAAACAGTGACAAATGCCTTAAAACTGCCAGTGGTTGGGTAGTAGCAGTGGACTGCAAGAAGACCAGTGACATGCAGTGGAAGTGGGTATCACAACATCGCCTCTTCCACGTGGAATCCCAGATGTGCCTTGGAATAGATATTGCCAAACCTAAAGATTCCTTGAAAATGTTCACTTGTGATTCCAATGCTATGTTATGGTGGAAATGTGAGTATGGTACTTTATACGGTGCTTCCCAGTACAGATTGACTCTGAAGGATGGACAAGTCACTGCAAATGTAAATGCGTCTGATACTTGGAAGAAAGGAGACTCCAATGAATACCTTTGTGATCAGCCTTACCATGGTAAGTATGTAACTGGTTATTTGGTTAATATACAGGGTTTCATGTTTTGTTTAGCATTTGACTTGTTTGGGGCAGCTAGATGGCTCAGTAAATACAGCACTGGTCTGGAGTTAGAAGGGCTTGAATTCAAATTTGATCTCAGACACTTAACACTGTGTGACTCCCAATTGCCTCCCCCTCCCACCAAATATTAACCTGTTCAACTGAGAGTTACTACTATCTTCACTTGTTCAATTGTTTTTCAGTCACGTCCCACTCTTCATGATCCTTCTTGGGGAGGAGGGAGTGTGCTCCAGGCATGGAAATCAAGTAATAAGAATACCCAGTGTCAGGAATAGAGGCATCACTTTGGTTGTTATTCAGCTTTGTCTGACTCTTCATGACCCCTTTTGGGTTTTCTCGACAGAGATACTGAAGTGGTTTGCCGTTTCCTTTCCAGCTCATTTTACAGATGGGGAAAGTGAGACAGAGAGGATTAAACTATCTAAAGCCGGATTTGAACACGGGATGATAAATTTTCCTGATCCCTAAATCAAAACTATATTTACTGTGCCACCTTATTGCCCATTTTGGTAGTAATATTTTAAAAAATGAAGTTTAAAAAAATACCTTCAATGAAACATTTTTAAAACACAGACAAAAGTTCAGAAGGGTGCATTGGAGGGCGGGGGGAGAGGCATTGTTGATGCTACTGTGTTAAATTTATTTTTTCTTTTAAAAACCCAAGTTATGTATACTATGTAGCTTCATAGGCAATTCATATTTTTCTATTGTAAACAAAAAACATTTTTCATGTTGTTTTACCAGTATGCTGTGTTTATGGTTCATTATCTCCCATTTGTTCTGCATATATCTTGTTCGAACATACTTGTTTGCACATTGTCTCCTTCATTTAACTACAAGCTCCTAGAGGGCAGACTTCCTTCTCTCTCTCCTTCTCCTTCTCCTTCTCTCTCTTCTTCTCCCCCCAACTGGGTGACTTGCTCAGGGTCACACATATCTAATGTTAACGGTCTGAAGCTGGATTCTAATCCAAGTCCTCCTGACTTCAGGACTGGTACTCTATCCATTGTGCCATCTATCTGCTGCTGAGGGCAGACTTTCTTTTGCCTTTCCTTGTATCTCCACCAAATACAAATTTTATTATATTTATTTATTAGATTGCTTGATTTCCCAAAGTTACACAGTAAATGAAGTATTTTAAATTTGAACCTTCTGGTTCCAAATCTATTACTTATCCCACTAGTTAACATTTATTAGATATTTCCAGGGAGTTCCACAAAAAAAAAAAAATTCTACTACTAAAAACTCAATTGATAATGTAATAGAATGTGAGTTTCCTTATAAACCTGACAGCACTGATTTTTATAGTTCTAATTATCATTATCAAATTGACACATATAAGGAGATGGCTCAAAGATGTTTTAATGAATATTTCTCTTGGAGAATGATTAATTTTTCTAATAGTCATTTGCAATACTTTTTGTCAAAAAATATCTCCTTTGAACAGTTGTCTCTTAGAGGATTAGTATAATTTTTACAAATTACCAGTTCCTTATTATATTCCAAATGTCAGTTTTCCAATAAGTTTTAAAAATCCATTCCTCGTCATGGGTTGACTATTTTGCTCATATTCACATCCCTCACATGGTTCCTTTCACTTATTAAGCTGTTAATAAGTATTTGTTACCTGACAGCCAAGTATATTTAGCATATTATACATAATTCCATAAAGTAGACCATAGGTATTTTAATTGATATTACATTGAATCAATATACTTAATTTGGGAAATATTGCTTTTTTTTTTTTTTAACATGTCAGGTATCCATAAACAGGCACTATCTCTCTTACTATAGAGTTTCTTCTTTTGCATCAAAATTTTTTTAAAGTTACCTTTATATAGGTTTGATGTCAGGCTATCTTGGCAAGCTAGTGCCCAGTATTTGATATAGATACTCTTTATTATAAATGATATTTCTATACTTTTGTAGTTTTTTAAAATATACTTCCTATTGTGTTAATAAAACCAGCTATTGCTTCAATATTGTGTTTTCTTTGCCTATTTCTCCCTTCCTCTTTCTTGAATTTAGCAATCATTTGTTACTTAGTGTTTGGAATTTGTGCTGTAAAAACCTTATTCAAATTTTGAAATAGATAAAGAATTATGGCCTCCAAATTATAACAGACCAAAACTAACATTGAATACAATTTTTAATTTTCTGCATTGTACTTGTTTAGGCAAAATCCAGTATTATTCGCCTTTGTGGTTTGCATAGTCATTCTTTTCCTTCTGTTTTCTATCTTGATTTTGCTTAGAATGTAAAGTATTAAGATTGCCAGAGTCCCATCTGGTAAACTTGAATTCTTACCACTGGATATAATCAAGCAAGGTTTCCAGTAACTCTTTAATAGTATTCATTGAAAGTTTATAGTCATCTGTCTTGATGAGCAAAGTTTGACAACAAGGAATCTAAAATCAGAGCAGAAACAAGATATAAAAAAGATATTAGAAGCTTGAGTTAAGAGAATCAAGGTGCATCCCACCATGAGCCTGATTGTCTGAATAGAAGATAAAACTAGAAAACTTTAAATTAAAAAATCTGGCATTTTATTTTCCCCTCCTCATCTGGGAAATACCAAAAGCACTAGTTACAAAGTATAATGTAAAAGGATTATAGGTCTTTTTAGCATAAAATATTTTATTTTCAATATGTGTTCCCTCTGATACTTAACAATGGTCATTTTGCCCACGTATCCTTTGGAATCAGAAGTCATGAATTCATATCTCAGATCTTCACTTTATGACATTTATGATCTTGAGTGAATCATTTCATTTCTCTTCAACTTGGTTATCTCAACTCTAAAATGAAGCTGGACCAGATGCCCTCAGTTATATCTTTAAGCTCAAAATCTTATGAATATGTTTCCTGCTTTTCTCAAGGCAAATTATAACTATATGAGATAAGGGCTCTTTAGGATATAGGAAAATACTTTTATACATTGATTTTTTTTTGGTTATTCAAGGGAAATATAATGTAGTGAAAGACTGCTGCTAATGTAGTCAGACCCTTTTATGGCCCAAAGAACTTAGGTAGGACAAATTGTCACCAGCAGTGAGCATCTAGGTGTCTCTAGCAGAACACACACTGTGGATACAGACCAAGATTGCAGATGGAGCTTCTTGTTCATTGATTTGCCTCTTTCTTCTGTAGCTGATTTGCTCTGTTGAATCTAAAGCTATTATTTTAAGTTTACTTTCAACCCAAGCTGGTGAGCATTCCCCTTGAGAGTTGATCATCTAGCTACAGGAAACACAAGGGACTTAAGAATAAGTCCAGAAACAACAGGATATGAACAGAAAAAGAATTCTCTTAAACAGTTAGCAGAGTTTTAGCAGGGTTTTTGTTATTGTTGATCATTTAATTTAACATTCTTCAATAGAACACCTCAGTTATGTTCCCCTTCCAACTTCATTCTGTGAAACCAAATTATAAGATACCAAGAAAGTAGCTGGCATGTTTCAGTAAAGTAAGGACACCACTTTACACAAAAAGACTTTTGTTGCCTGAGAGGCAAAGGGATTGGATTAGTTTGGTCACTGAGGTCCTTCCAATTTGCAAATTCCATGCTTCTATAAAACTGCAACAAATATCTGTGGCCTGGGCAAGTCACTTAACCCCAATTGCCTCAGCAAAAAAAAAAAAAAAAAAAAAAAAAAAATTTCAACAAATAAAAGGACAGTCTTCATGTATGCAAAGTGGGAAGAACTGCAGTTTTTTTTTTTTTCTTAGCTTGATAATTGGATGGATAGTAGCTGCTTAATAGCAATCCTGCTCTGTTTTTTGCTCCATTTTAGTCAAAGCACCATTATATTATATGAAAACAAAACTTACTCTACAGAAATTCAAACTTGCTACAGTACAGTATGATGTGCCTTGCTTTACATAATAAAATTTGTTGCAAATAAAATTCTATAGGCAGTCCCCTGACTTTTCTGATTATGTGGATGTATGTCTGTGCATGTCCTGCTCAGACACATTTGCTATTGCTAAAATAACATAACATCACTACTGGCATCTTTGTGCAATGTCCAAGAATACACATGGTATCCAGACTTGTGTACTACTACTGTTTTCTGCTTGTCTTTGGAAATTGTGTGAAAGATATATATAATATCTATATAATAAATACCACATATTTTCAAAACTGCCCAGCTTTTCTTTGCTTTTTTTGTTGGTTTTCTTTTATCCTTTGCTGTACACTCTTTGCTTTATTTTTTCCTTTCTCTTCCCATCCCTAAAGAAAACCACAATTAAGCTTAGGTAGACACACATACACATACACATACATATATATATATGGAGAGAGATACATATATGTACATATACATACATATATTTACATACCTATATTTATATATACACATATATAAAAACATCTAAACCTATACATTTATAGACATATAGAGAGAGATAATATCATCCTATGCTTATTTCTCCCTCTCATCTGTTTCTCTGAAAGTATATAACATCTTCCTTCATAGGACCTAATCTTTCCATATGAACAAGCTCATTTCATATGCCACAGTAGATTATCTATGAAAATTTTTTTCTCAATGTTCTGCATTCCTTCTATTCTTGACTATATAGGTTTTATTAAACAAGAAAATTTAAAGTTAAAATAATTGAAATCATCCTTTTTACATTTCAACAAATGCTTTCCCTTATAATATAGTTCAAGGTCTGATACTATTGGATCTACTTCCTTTACATTTTTTTGCCTTGTTTCTTTGAAGTTCCTTACCTATTGTTCTTCCAAATTAACTTTGTTATTTTTCTAACTCAATAAAATATTCTTTAGTAATTTAATTAGGATAACATGGAATAAGTAGATTATTTAGATAAAACTATCATTTAAAAAATTATATCAGGTTTATCTACCCATGAAGAATAAATATTACTTCAGATATGTAAATAAGTTTATGCATATAGAAAGTATCCTGTGTTTACATTTTTATACAGATAAACTCATTTAATTAAAATAGTCCATATAGTTTCTGTGTCTCTTTTGACAGTTATATACTCACATTTTGTTTTGTTTTTAACTCACTAGGCATTTTTTCACTTTTGAATCAATCTATTTTAACTTAATCTTTATCTGAGATCATGATTACTATCCTACTTTTTTTTTTACACAATAAATTCAAATTCCTGCTCTTTATTTTATCTTTGTGTATATCTCTCTTTTTATGTTTCCTGAAAGCAACATATTGTTGAATTCAAATTTTCAGTCCATTTCTATTTTATGAGTAAATTTGTTCCATTTACATTCTAGGCTACAAATACTTGAGTATTTTATTCCTTCCTATTTTTCCTCACTATACTTCTTACCCTATTTATCCTATCTCTTCTCACTCCTCTACTTTATTTCTACCCACTACCTTGCTCTTCAATTAACTTCCCCATCCCTCTTAGGATACCTCCCTTAGCCTCTCCTTCCACCCTATTCCCTTGTATTCTTGTTTCTAAATTTAGAAGATTTTATACATACATATATACATATATATGTATCTATTTCCCTCTTTGATCCATTCCTATTGAGAGCAATGTTCCAGCAATACCCATCCCCCTCCCACCAGCTTCTTCTGTATCAAATTTTCCTTTTATGACTCATTTATATAAGATAATTACTCCTTTTTATATCTTCATATGGTTTCATTTTTTTTAGAATCATCCCATCATACTCATCTCAGCCTAAGCTTTTCTTTTGAACTATCCAAGTGGCAATAATCCTGAGAGTATTGCTGATTTTTAGTCTTTAATATTTACTTTATATTTTTCCTAAATTGTTGAATTGTCTCTTAAGTTTTGGGACTTTTGTCACAAAAACCTGAAAGTCTTTGAGTTTGTTAAATGCGGGGAGGTTTTTTCATTCAGGATTAATTGCTTTTTTAAAAAATGTTTTTGTTAAAAGAAGTGTTATTACCATCATCATTCTACCTTCTATCCTAACAATTTTAGTCGATGTACTTATCAGACTTGTTTCTTTAACTGTAAAATAGAGATAATGATCCTTCTATCTGCCTACCAAGGGTTGTTGTGAGCAAAACACTCTTAGAAACTTAGAGCACTATGTCAATATGAGTTCTTAATTATGATCAAAACATATATAGAGCTGCTACTACAATACTTTTAGGGAACTTTAAGAATCATGACATTATATTTTAAAATGACTCTCTCAAATATATAAATGGCAGCCAAAAAGCCAATAAGATTTTGAGTTGCATTAACAAAGATACAATTTCCAAAGTGAATTTGAATAAAGAAAGAAAAGTCCCCCACAACTCTTTTTTGTCCTGACCAGACCATGTTTAGAATATTGTAATCAGTTTTAAATTGTCATATTTTAGGAACGGGGGAGGGAGAGAGCAGTTAAAATGGTCAAGGATCTTCATAATAATACCATATGAATTTCAATGAAAATAAACTTAAATCATTCCTTGTTCTGTCTATAAAGTGGAACAAGTCTAATACCTTCCATGTAATAGCCCCTCAGATGCTAGAAGACAATCATCATGTTCTCCCAAGTTTCCCCTTCTCCAACCTGAACATCGTCTGTACTGTCACTTGAATCCCACATGTCTCATCCATACCCCATAGAGTGTAGTAATTCAGGTACTGTGTGTGTGTGCTATCTTGTGTGAGTCATTCTCTTTTAGACCACACTACAGATTTTTTGGGGGAACTGGTATAACTAAGTAAATGACTAAAAGAAATGGAACCTTTCCATACACATAATACTTACTAGAATATTATGCCTGCCTCTTTTTATAGTTATTTTTTGGCTTGGTTTTTCTAATTTGTAAGCAAGAACCTGCTTTGGAACACCTTTCATTCCACATGCAGTAAGACACATTAGTTAGTTAAAATGTCATTGACATTGGATAATTAGTCATTCCATCATCATTATGTAGGCATCTAGACTTGGTGTCAGAATAACTTGAGTTCAAATTCTGCTTAAGTGTTAGTTGTGAAATCACTTAACTTTTCTCAGCCTCAGCTTTCCACATCTGGAAAATGGTGATAATAGCACATTTACCTTATGGGATCATATTGTGAGGAACAAATGAAATAACATATGAAGCAGTTAACCAAACTTTAGAACACTATATGAATGCTATTATTATCACTAGCAACAGCAAATGGATTACTACCAAATAAGTCACTTGGGCCATACTTATTGTAATTTCTTTGGGCTGCCAAATATATTTAATCATAAAGCCAAAATCATGTAATTATAAAATACTGTGGCTCCTGTGGACCTTGGTCTTCATGTAGTCCAAACCCTTGTTTTGCAGAGGAAGAAAAATGACTTGCATGTGTGCCTTATAGCTAATTAGTGGTAAGGCAAGGAACATTCATTATTTCCCAGCACTTTTCTTTAGGCTACATCAGAATTATTGAACTATATAATTTTAGAGTTGGGTAGAATGAAACTCCTATCTATATGACCCATATCTGAATAAGAATCTCTTCTATAACTCTAGGCATGATTAGCCCAGAGGAGAAAAGATTCTATACTTTCAAGTATAAAAGGGAACTGGAAGCAGTGGTTAGAATGGACCAAAGTAAAGCAGCAGCTACAAAGGGGCAGATTTAAGTTTGGCATAAAGAACTTCTTAACAGAGGTAGCCAAAATTGAAATGGGCTGTCCCAGGAAACAGCAGGTTCTTCTTCATTTGAGGTCCCAAAGATTGGAGAATCACTTCATAAATGTATGAAATAATTCTTATTAGAATCTAGGTTGGATTAGTTGGCTACTGAGATAGCTCAATTCTACGACTTAGCCTCATTCACTTCTCATAGGTGCTCTTTAGAGAGTGAAACAATTCTATCGCATAATGGTAATTTTATTATTATTATTATTATTATTATTATTATTATTTGCTTATACATACATTTATTTTATTATTATTTTGTTTTTATATGTGTATATTTTTTCATTTATATATTTATATATTATTAGTTTGCTTATATATGTATATATTATTATTTTTATATATATACACATTTTGTTTTATTTTATACTTTGTTTATATATGTGTATATATATACATATAGATAGATATATTACTAGATTAAAAATCATTGAAAGTAGGGACTGTATTTTTTCTAAACTTTTTGTCTCCCCCAATATTTGCATAGTAGGTACTTAATAATTATTTAATAGAAGCCCTTTTTCTTTCCTCTTAAGTAACTAAAATTTATTTATTGATAGCAAGAGTTTGCAAACTATATATAGACCCCATGCTCTATCTAATGTGCCACCTATGTGCCCCAAAATTTTTTATGCATTATATTTCTGTATCTCCATCTAAATGTAAACTCCTTGAAATCAGGAACTATGTCTTATATTTCCCTGTCTTTCATAGGAGCATAGTAGACTTAGTAAATACCTTGTTAATTGATTAGTCAAGGTAGACTTTTCCTAGTTAATGTTATACACTGATTTAGTTTTTCATGAGTCTTATTTCACAGCAAGAGGATTTAATTTACATTTCTAGTACTATGGAAAAGGTAGAATATTTCAAACAAATTATTAAGCTTAGGAATAGAAATCTAAATTGAAAGATATTTCCTGAATTTACTAATTGTTTTTGATATGTTCACTGATTCCTCTTTTAAGCATAACAAGTATCTTACATGAATGTACTGTATATTGGAGCATTAGTAATTTGGACATATTAATCTATCTTTTATCAAATTTTTAAAAAAGAACAACCCATGGATCTTTCAAAAATAACTCAAAGGAGCAAAGCACTCAGTACTTTTATTATTTCTGAAATTGTCCATTAGAAAGTGATTACTTTGTCTCTCTCTTTAAACAGAAATATATACCCGAGATGGAAACTCTTATGGGAAGCCTTGTGAGTTTCCTTTCTTAAATGATAATGTCTGGCATCATGAATGCATCACTGATGAAGATCATAAAGGGGCATGGTGTGCTACATCCTTAAATTATCCATATGACCAGAAATGGGGAATTTGCCTAAAAGCAGGTAAGTATGGAAAGGATTGCCTCCTCTATAGTATGATTTCAGAGATGCCAAAATATCCATCTGTTCCAAAATATTATTTTCCCAAAATCATCATTTTTTTTGAGTAGAAGAATTTATTGGAATATCTTATTAAGATGTGAGGACAAGTAAACTTTTGAAGCTAGTGGATTTAATTTGAAATTAAAATCTACAATGTTCTGAGATTTTGGTGCAATAAATAAAGTGTTATTTGCAAACAGGAAGATCTAAATTTTTTTTATTTGTCAATTGACATTAATAACACTGGGCATCAATAACAAAAAAGATTTTGTCATATTCACAAAATGTTAACCTGCTATGTATTGGGGGTTTTGCAGCCAATTTCAGCTGCAGTTTTACATTTCATCTGATAACTCACACAATCCTCAAAGGAATTGGTTTTACATTTTAAAAATCTTTTTCTAAATAAAACTGAACTGTATTCATTTAACTTGCCCAAATGTAGTCAATGATTTCCTGTCATATTTCACCCATAAAATCTCATTCCTCAACATCCAACAAAATAATTGGCTAACAATTGTTTTCTAATTACCAGGTTAGTACTTCTCCAGTTTGGAGATTTCCTAATAGCAGAGTTTCCTGAACTCATTCCTGAAAGCCCCTAGATTTTCCCAGGAAGAATTCTAAGTATGAATACATGAAATGGAGCTCAAGTAAAGATTTAGCCATAACTTTATAGTTTTGTTAAGTTCATTGGCAATTTCTTGGTAATTTTCTGTCTTGTTTCCAAAAAAGTTTTTTGGTCACTTGAAAAATGAATGTTGTAACTTTCTTTAACTTTTCTTCAGAATTTTAATTTTTTATCATTTCCTTGATTTGAGCCCATACAAATATCCCCACTGATTTTAACCTTACTCACTGATTCTTGGGAAAGTATTTTTCAGATTTAAAAATATCTATGTCATTTCAATTCATTTTGTTTTAGTCTAGAAATGAAAGTTCATCTAGATATGTTTTTTTGTTTGGGTTTTTTGTTTTTCTAAATTGAGATCATAAACTGAGATTTGGGTCAGTTTGTGTTACTAAATGAAGATCTGAAAATAGAAATGTAGAAATGTTCCCTCAAATAAGAGATTCTCAGTTTTCTGATCAGTGGCTCATGAAGCCAGAACTGAAAGTTTCTTTGAGTTTTCTTTTGAGCCTTTGAGTTTTAACCTCCTCATTTTAAGGAGAAGGAAACTGAAGAGACCCCAGGAAGTATGACTTATTTAAGGTTGCACAAATAGAGTATCTGAATAAGGATTTGAACTTGGAGTCTTTGATTCCAGTGTTAGTGTTATTTCACTTACCATTCTGTTAAATTTCTAACTTATCTTTATGAGCATCATTGTTATACTCTGAATCTTCAAGTGTATCTTTTTCAGCCAAATTCTATGTTTCTGATCGTTACATAGTAATTCTTCCTTAACTATATAAAATAGGTATTATAATTCATGATAGATTTGGATATTGTATGATATGTTTAGATGTGGACATATTTGATAAGCAAAAATATTAATTTTTTGAGTTGTTCAGTCATGTCTGACTCTTCGTGACCTTAGTTGGGGTTTTCTTGGCAAAGATACTGGAATAATCTGCCATTGCCTTCTTTAACTCATTTTATAGATAAGGCAAACAGATTAAATGACTTGCTCCAAGTGTTTTTTTTTTTTTTTTACTAACTATAGCTAGTAAGTTTCTGAGGCCAAATGTGAACTCAGGTTTTCTTGACTCCAGGCCCATAGCTCAGTTTACTCTATATCATTGGAACAACAGATAATATGTAACAAGGTCCATGTATCCCATCAGTTCAAAGCTGAATGAAAAGGGAAACAGCAAAAATAACCTGATCACCTATTTTTCAGCCAAAATGAGATAACATTTCATTTCTGAGATTTAAAAGTAAGTTCACTGTCTTGATTTACTAAGACATTCTGGAAGTTTCATGTATATTAGTGTCTAAAAAAAGTATGCAAACACTTGAGAAGACATCAGAAACAATAATGATATTTACCAAATGATACTCAGTACATGACTGACAGAATATGTTGGCTACACAGTTTCTGTGCATGAACATGTTCCAGTCTGCCCTGCCTCATGTGTTAATCACATGAGCTGAGATATTCCAAAACAGATAGGACCCAGCCAAATGGTGATTACTTACTATTCTTCCCATACATACAATAAACAACCATTTAATACTGCTTCATGTTACATAATTTAATTTATATAAAAATTCATATCAGCCAATGTTTGATAGGGAAATCTCATTTTTGTTTTTAGATATAAGATCCAAAATCACATTGTCCTTTAAGCTGTATGAGTAGCTAGATGGTTGTAAAATAAACTTATCTCTGTGGTTGCAATTTGTGAACTGGTAGAACATCTAAATTTTCTCCAGTGGACTGCTTTGCCCTCTGTAGCCTAAATGAGATGACTCTAAAAGAAGCCACCAATGGAAGGAATGAATTGGAAGTCATAAAGACTTACATTAGATACTTAATACTATGTGACTTTAGACAAGTCACTTAATCTCTACTTAGCTTCTTTGACTTTAAATTGGAGATATTAATAGCACCTATCCTCTTGGGTTGTTCCCAGAGAATCAAATGGAATGATACTTGTAAAATATCTTGTACAATATCTGGCACATAATAGGTTTTTAATAAATGTTTATTCTTTCCCTTCCTTCCTTCCTTTCTTCCTTCTTTCTTCTTTCCTTCTTTCCCTCTCTTCCTCTCTTCTTTCCTCCCTCCCTTTTTTCCTTTCTTCATTCCTCCCTCTCTTCTTCCCTCCCTCTATTTCTTCCTTCCTTCCTTCTTTTCTTCCTTCCTTCTTCTGTGTTGCTTGGAAAGATAGAGACTAGAGATGGGAGAAAATAAGAAAGGTTAGGAGAAGGTAGGGCCATAGAAAAGAACTTTTAAGGACATGGGTTTTTTAAAGTTAGGATTTTTAGTGGTAAAAAGTGTTGCGATGTTCTAATTCTAATTAGCAAAACTAGGATCAGAAATGAAGTCTTTTACCATACTCCTTGTTTCTGCTGTCACTCTCTACTTAACCCCATCTACTTTCCCCCCCATCTTAGTCACTCTTTCCTGACCTCTAGTTTCACCAACCATAAAAAATTCCTGATCTTAGAAAAGAACATCCCAAGTCATATAAAGTCAGCCCCAAGTCATGTAAAAGGAGATGGGAAGAAGAGAATAAGTTGTTATTATATGCCTGCTATGTGCTTTACAAATATCTTGTTAAGAGTCTTACATCCCTGTAAGGTAGATGATGTTTATTATTATTCTCATTTTACAGTAGAACAATCTAAGGCAGAAAGAGGTTAAATGATTTCCCCAAAGTGACTGAGGTAGACTGGATTTGAACTCGATATTTTTTTGACACCAGGGCTTAGCAGTCTTACTTAGCAGCCATACAACAATCTGTTTTTGTTGAGTCATTTTTCAGTCATGGCTGATTCTTCATGACTCCATTTAGGGTTTTCTTGACAAAGATCCTAGAATGATTTGCTATTTCCTTTTTCAGCTCATTTTACAGAAGAGAAAACTAAGGCAAAAAGGATTGTGACTTCCTGAGTCACATAGCTGGTATGTGTCTGAGACAGGATTTGAACTCAGGTTTTTCTAACTCTAGGCCTTGTTCTCTACTACATAAATGTGTGTATGTGTGTGTGTGTGTGTGTGTGTGTGTGTGTGTGTGTGTGTATAAAATCTGAAAATGATGAAATGGTAGAGACTAGAACTAGGACTTAGATGCTGAAGTCATTGATGAATTTGTGAATACAATAAAAGGGTCACTGAATCTTATAAAAGACCTAATTCAAACTCAGGTTCTACTGATGAGACCCTGTGTGGACTTGGTTTGAAGTCATTTATGTTTCTGGGCTGTTTCCTCAACCATAAAATAAAGAAATTGGATTAGTTGGATGTGAAGCTTCCATTTCAATTACAAGCACTTGGGTTGTGTAGTAGATAACTTGCAATTCAGAATGGTTACAACTCTAAAGTCTCAAACTCAAAGTTTCTCCAAAGGAGCCCTTATATCCTTTCACCAATTCTACTGCCTCGTTTCTAAATCTATTATTCATCTTCATATGACCTCCCAGGCTCTTAGTTTTATTCAGACTTCACTTGGCCTGAATCCCACAGTAATTTTCTAAGTGGTATTCACACTCTCATCCTAGGATCACCATGTTCCTTTTCTGAATCCTAGACTAGGATGACTTCTATCATTTGCTTTCTCTGTTCATACTCTTAAACTTGCTAAAGAAACACATAGTATCGTAAAGCTAAAGAGAAAGAAATCTCAAACCATATAGTCCATGGATTATTAACCTTGGGCTCTGTGAACATGGTTTGTTTGGCTTTTTTAAAAGATTTTTTTCTGGAATAGTCTTCATAATGTAGTTTTGATTATGTTGATCTTTCTAAAACTTTCAATGATTTCCTGTTACCTACATGAACAAAGATTTAGAGATACACAGAACCTCATCTAATACAATCTAATTTTATGATCAAGAAAACCAAGACCCCAAGAAGTTAATGTCACATATGATGTAGCACAGGCAGAATTCAAACCCAGCTTCTCTCATCCCATACACACTGTTCACTATGCCAAGCTACCCAGTATTGTTAGCCAGACAAAAATGCCATTCACTATTTGGTTTCAGCTAATCTTTGCAGATTTTTCTGCATTATATCTACTTTAAGCTAAACTATATTATTCCTCTAGCATAGTGACTTGTACATATTTTTTGTTGTTAAATTCCAACTTTTTGTAAACTCATTTGGGAATTTCTTAGGAAAGATACTAGAGTCATTTGCCATTTCCTTCTCAAGCTCATTTTATAGGTTAGTAAATTAAGGCAAGACAGGGTTAAGTTACTTGTCCAGGGTCACACATCTAATAAATCTGAGACCAGATTTGAACTTGGGTCATTCTGACTCCAGGCCTGGTGCTCTATCTACTGAGCCACCCAGTTGCCTTGCATATAGTAAGTTCCCAGATGTTTGAATGGATCAAACAGAACTTATAACATCAAAGTTACAAGCAAGCTCCAGGATGGCTTTCAATGTTCTAGAACTCTGTAGCTGAAGGAGAGTAAAACAGTTTTTGGCCAAAAAAAAAAATTTAAAGCAAAGTTTATAACAAGCATGATGGCATCAGAGAAATAACACACTGTGCCTGTGTTCTCTTTCCCCCACCCAAAGATTATTATATATTGGATAATAGAATTGTCAAGGATAGAAAGAGCCTTAACAAGCCTTTACAAGTTCTATAACTGGATTTGGAATCAGGAAACTTTCATTCATATCTAAGTTCTGCCATTTATTTGTTTACCTGTGACCATGAACAAAATCACTTAAACCACTACAGACCTTGAATTCCACATCCTGTGAACGTCATTTTATAAATGAGGAAATTGAAACTCAGAAAGATTCATTGACTTTTCTTCAAGTCACGCAAATGATTCAGTGGAGCTTAAAAAAAAAAACAACTAATTCTTAATCTTATACTGTGCTGTTCCCAGAGATATGTTTTAGTATTTTATCTTCCTCTTGTAATTGTTATTCCATGTTAATACTTCAGAAGTTATTTTTGTAAAAAACTGTAATGAAATTATTAGCACATTTCAATCATCTCTACTTGTGCATGAATCTGTGTTCCAAAACCCAAGTTATTATCTGGTAATTGCTGTCACAGTGGACAGAGTGCAGACCTGGAATTAGGAAAATTCATCTTCCTGAATTCAAATCTGGCCTTGGACACTTAACTATGTGATCCTGGGCAAGTCATTTAAACCTATTTGCTTTAGTTTCTTCATCTGTTAAAAAAAAGAAAAGAAACAAAAAGCAGAGGAAGAAAATAGTAAACCATTTCAATATCTTTTCCAAAAAAACCTCAAATAAGGACACAAAGAGTCCAGCATAATTGAAACAATTGAACAACAAGAAAAATTGAAATTTCAGGCTTAGAATCCTTGAGAAAAAAATAATCTAATGGTGTTTCTTCCATATCACTGTCTCATGATAAGACATCACAATTGTTAATAGTGATATTTAGGTTATCAAACATAATCAATAACATTTTTGTCACATAAAAATTTTGTAAACACTGAAGTTCAAGAATACATGATGGAGGAGGCAGCTAGATGGTGTACTGGTTAGAGCATCAGCCCTGAAATCAGGAGGACCTGAGTAGAAATCTGGGCTCAGACACTTAACACCTCCTAGCTGTGTGACCCTGGGCAAGTCACTTAACTCTCAATTGCCTCAGCAAAAAAAAAAAAAAAAAAAATAGATGATAGAAATAAAAATTCATGCTCTTTTAAATGTTGTTTCTTTCAATAGAGGATGGCTGTGAAGATAATTGGGAAAAGAATGATCAATTTGGAAGTTGCTACCAGCTTAATACCCAGGCATCCCTTACATGGAAGGAAGCATTTGTTTCATGTCAAAATCAAGGAGCAGATTTAGTAAGCATATCAAGTGCGGATGAATTAATTCTTCTTAAAGGTAAGCTAACTCCAAGGTAATATAGATAGAATATCTCATGTAAAAGTTGAATTAAATGTAAAGAAATAACAGGTGAATAGCAGTATCAGAATAAATTTATGCATACTATCTCTGAACTCTAAGAATTTATACTTTGACAATAGTAATACCTGTAAACAAAACTATATCAAGACAGATATTTGTTCACTTTAAATTATTCTGTGCATTGAAAATAAGCTCATGATGAATTATGCAAAGTGTCAGATGAATTCCATATTGGAAAAAAAAAGAATAGGTGATATAAAGACTGAATTAACATTTATTCTAGCTGAAAGGATTTGTAGAAGTAAGAAATAAAATTTTTGAAAAAAGGAATGAAAAGCACTTAAAGATAAAAGGGAGAAAGGAAAACAGGTATGGAAATAGGTATGTAGTAAGGAGAAATAAGAACCTTAAGTTTGTTCAGGTAGTATGTAAAAATTTTGGCCTTGAGTAAGTTTAACATTGTTAGAGTTAAGTCATACATTGTAAATGAAGTGATACTTCCTGTTTATTAATTAAATTAGTAAATGTTTTTAATGCTTACTATTTGTATTGTGCTAATTATTTGGTATCCAAACAAAAATTACAAAAAAAGTCTCTGCCCTTAAAGACTTTCTATCCTTTGCAAAGATATAATGTCTATTCAAGATATACACAGAGTTTATAGAAAGTATCCCAGTGTGAAGTGTTGGAGAAGAAGGCACTGGCATCTAGAGATTTAGGAAAATAGTTCCTATAAGTGGTAGCATTGAACTGAGTCTTAAAAGAAGAAGAGGAATCTTAAGAGATACAGATTAGAAGGGAGAGAATTCCAGACATGAGTGATGGCCAATACATAGGCCTAGCAATGAGAGATGAAAATCAGATGTGAGGAACAACAATTAGATCAGTATAACTGGTCTGTGAAATATGTAAAGAAAAATAATGTGTAAGAAAATGTAAAGACAAGAAGAAACCACTAGATTGTGAAGGACCTTCAATGAGGAACAGAGGAGTTTATATTTGATCTTAGAGAGCCATTAGTTTATTGAGTAGGGAAGTGAAATCATGAAACCTGTGTGTTTTAGTTAAATTCATAGTAGCGGCAGATAGGAAGATGGATTGAATTTGGAAGAAACCTGAGGAACTGAGACTTTATAGAAGGTTGTTGTTATAATCTAGAGGAGAGGTGAACTAGAGTGGCTACTTCAAGAGAAGATATATGGAAAAGTTATCATAGAGAAAGAAATTATAAGATTTGGTAACTAATTGAACATGTAGGGAGTAAAGTGTCAGTGATGACGCCAGGGTTGTGAACTTGGCTAATTGCCAGAATGGTGGTACCATTGACACCAGAAACTCTGAAGAGATGTGAGTTGGGGAGAAAAGGAAGTGAATCCTGATTTAGGCATGTAGGGTATAAGATGGTGCAAGGACATTCATTTGGAAATGCCCAATAAACACAGTGAGAGACTCAAGGCAGATATTATGGCTTAATAAATAGATCTGGGAATCATCTGTGTAGAGATCATAATTAAGCCTATGGGAGTTGATGAAATCACATGGTGAAAGTATGGAGCCTTGGGAGATAGCCAAAATTTGTTGATTCACAAGTTCCAGAAAAAGAAGGCTAAGGAGAAATAATCAGATGGGGATTATTGGGAAAAGAATGACCAATTTGGAAGTTGCTACAAGCTTAATACCCAGGCATCCCTTACATGGAAGGAAGCATTTGTTTCATGTCAAAATCAAGGAGCACCACAAGAACACCAGACCTAGGAAAGTGAAGTGATTACAAAGGATCCAAAGTCCCATTCTGTTTGACAGTTGAGAAATCAGTGCCAGAAGATGGAAGCATCAAGAGAGGAAATGATACATGATGAAACAGGGAAATTTGTTGATTTTGGACCAAGAGTTCCAAATAGCTTGGTGAAAGGGGGCAGGCAGAGTTATAGTAGGACATTGGAAGGATAAGATGGAAGTGGATAGGTGGCACAGTATATAGAACCATGGCCCTAGAATCAGAAGGACCTGAGTGCAAATTCAGCCTCAGACATTTACAAGCTCTGTGACTTTGGACAAGTCATTTAACCCCTATTACCCTGCCCTGTATCCCTTCCCCATTCCCCCAAAAAAAGATTGAAGTGGATAGGAATGAGGCACACATCGGAAAGTCATTTGCCCAGGGTCACACAACATTGCCAGCTGTCTTGAATCTGAATTTTAACTCATGACAATGAGTCTTCCTGACTCCAGGCCTAGACCTCTATCTACTGCATTAACTGGCTGCTCCCTTGAATTAGGATTACTCAGACTCTTTGCATCCATATTTTCCTCTGGTATACATACAGTTAGCACTATGTTCAACCCCTTGCTCTTTTTTTTCCCCCCCTTTCTTCCTACACTCTCCCTAAGAAAATAAGCTTCATGGAGGAAGAAGGAGGTTTACAATCCATATGTAATCCAACACACATGTATAAATGTGTATGTATGAATGCCTAAAATCACATTATGAAAGTACTTTTGTATACATACATATATATTCTCCTTGCTACTCAGTAAGCTCAGAATCTGGCTCTTAACCTTCAATTCCAATTCCTCTTCTAGTGAAGAAGTTCAACAAATGTGTTAATATTCCTTTAGATACCCCAACTTCTAGTTCTTCCATCTACTCCTCCACTTTACTTCAGCCTCCACAAGATCAGTCATACCCCTAATTCACAAGTGTTCTTGCCTCACTTTCTTCTTTTCCAGCCAAATGCTTGAAAATGTCATTACACTAAGTAATTTTTTCCCTTTATCTCCTTTCATTCCCTTTTTAAACCTTCTGTACTCTGGATTGACCTCTTCACCCAACTGATACTTCTCTCTCTCTCAAGTTATCAGTGATCTCTTAATTACCAAATATAAAAGCTCTTTCTCAATCCTCACCCTTCTTGACCTGTAGTATTTGACACTGTTAATTGCCTTTCCTTTCTGAATACTCTTTTCTTCTTGGTTTTTTTGTGATTCCTCCCTCTTGGTTCACCTTCTATTTGTCTGATTAATCCTCAGTTTCTTTTGATGGATCTTGTAAGTCCCTTGATTATATCTCTCAAGGCTCTATACCATGTCCTTCTCTCTCTCCTTTTTCTATCCTATCATTAGATTGTTTCTATCTTTCTCTGTCTCTCTCTATCTCTCTTACTCACACACATTCATACATCTGTATTATGCATATTAGATATTTCAATTAATACTTAATCACTCAACAATTTGACAAATTAAGAAGGATATCATAAGACTTAATTCTTGAAAAAACCTTAGAAATATCTCTTCCAACTCCATTTTGCAGATAACTCGTCCTTAATATATATTCCTTCACATCTCATAGTTCTAGAGCTCAAAATTTCTGTCTCCATGACTTACTTTTATACCTTCATATTGTTAGACTTTTTTTCCTCATTAATTTGAAACTTGGATAATTAGTACTTCTATGAGAAAAAAATATATATATATTTTCTGAAAATATGCTTCCCTATACAAGCAAAACATAATATCTCTAAATGTATATTTACCAACATAATTCCATGAGTTTCTTGAATAATGCTTAATGTATTCTAGTAGAAGGGGTTGAGTCAATTAAATCTGCTCATCTGAAGAGTTGGAAAGTAATTATCTGAGACCAAATCATAAAGAACATTTATGATATCACTAAACCTGGCATTTTTAGTAACAAAAACTCAGGGATTTTCCATATATTTTTAAGTATTACCAAAGAAAATCATAAAATTGCCTCAAAGAGTATATTTAGTATAAAAGGCCCTCTTCTATCTAACCCTTTAGATAGAGGCCCATCTTACGGTACTTATTCTTGACTTTGAGTTGCCAGCTGGGTAATGCTATCAATTGGCTTAGCCAGGATTTTATCATAAATCTCAGGAGTGTTCTTGTTATTTTGTAACAACTTTGTCTTTAATTTTATTTTGTCTTTCATTTGATTCTCTTAACTAAATCTGGACTCATCAAGAGATGTTCGGTCTGATAACTTAAGTCATGATCGTAACTATTCTTTCCTGCTCTAGTCTAGTCTAAATACTGCTTAATGTTCGTAATTTTCAAGCCTCCAACAATATATAACTAAAAACCAAAACCTATTGCATTAAAACAGAGGAATGGGGAGAAGGGGAAAGAGGAGAAAGAAACAAACATTTATTAATTGCCTCTTACAACTAGGCACTATTCTCAGCACTTTGACAACCATTTCAATAGATCTAGTAAACATATATAAAGTGCCTCCTATGTTCCAGGCTGGGTGAAGCACTGAATACTAAGTACTATCACATTCTCTGTGTTACAGATGAGGAAACCGAGATAGGCAAAAGTTATATGACTTGGTCAGAATCACAAAGTTAGTGTCTGAGGCTGGTTTTGAACTCAGGTCTTCTCAATTCTAGGAACTTGTTATACCACCTAGCTGCCTTATTAAGTAAGATTCCCTAAGAACTATGTAATGCCATCAGTCTAGACCTGGGATTTTATTGCTCCTGAAAGCTCCCCAGAGGAATCTCCTTCTCTCAATTGTTATTTAGATGTTTCAGACATATCCAACTCTTTGTGACCTGATTAGGAGTTTCCTTGAGAGATACTGAAGAGTTTGCCATTTCCTTCTCCGACTCATTTTATAAATGAGAGAACTAAGGCAAGTAGGGATAAGTGACTTGCCCAGAGTCACACAGCTAACATCCAAAATCGAATTTTAACTCAGAAAGATGAGTCTTCCTGACTCCATGGTTGGAGTTCTATCCACTGTGCTACCTTGCTGCCTTTGGTGAGCCATGCTTCTACTTTTCACTTCTATTAGAAGTAGTTTGGGGTGAGGCGTAGGGGATTGTTAGAAGTATACTATTGGAGAAGAGTGCTTAAAAATCCAGATTGTATCAACTCAACAAATATTTAGGAAGTGTGTTAGTAATCTAAAGAATTGTGTTGCCCTATTCACTCAGTGCTATTTTTAGAAGATACAAAATTGAATCACAACTTAAATTAGAGTTCTTTAGATTATGTAGTGCCAATAACTTCAGCCTTAATCAGATAACTCAATGAATGTCTTTTTAATCTTTACAGACAAAGAGGGGATTCCAAAAATGTTCTGGATTGGATTAAATCAACTAGATTTTTCAAAAGGTTGGGAATGGTCTGATCACACCCCGTTAAATTTTCTCAACTGGAATCCAGGTGATTTTTTTTTTCTTACTTGGAATAGTATAGACTTTAGTAAAATAGGTTTGGCTCTCTTCTCAATCCCTACCCAAGACTTGAGAGTTTGTGATACTCATAATTCTTTAATTTGTACTTATATTACCTATCTTTAAAAAAAACTTTTCCTTCTATAGTATGCCAGTTGTAATAGTATTAGTAGATAGTTTTGGACTATCTGATGGAGCCATTGAAAATTTATTGGTGACCATTGGATTAACTAGTCCTTGGCACATGGTCTGAGGAACCCTGAGTTACCAGGATGAAACAACTATCTGGATATTTTGTGGAAATGGAGAACCTTTTGAGAAGACGTGCCAAATTTAAATTTGTAGCACAGACCTGACATTTATTACTGAAACTATTCCTCAGATGTTCTAACAAAACTAGCCTTGTAAACCTCAGGACATTTGTGACTTTATCAATAAATCTTGCCAGACAACCTCTGATAAATCACTCCCACACTCAGAAATCTGTTTCTGAAACTAGGGGTAAATACTTAATAAGCATATAAAATTAAAACATAGACCGATGACGCTGACACATTTTTATCTCTTAAAAAGTAAATGCCAATACTTGAGCATATTTTCAATTCTAATAGAATCCCAACAATTCATTCATATGCAATATTCCCAGCAAAATGGATTCTGACTTCTAGTCCTTTTGGCATCAGTGGTGCATATTCTGAGAAAGTTTGGCAGTCAGTCAGATAGCTAGCATTAACTAATTGCTTACCATTTGCTAAATCTGGAGATATAAAGAGAGGCAATAACTTGGTCCCTGCCCTCAAGATTCTTGTATTTTAATGGGTGAAACAACATGTAAAAAATACACATATAGATAGATATAGGGGAAATGGAAGGAAATCTCCAGAAGTAAATTACAGCCAGCAAAAGATTGCAGCAACCCAGGAAAACAAACAAAAGAAAGAGCTCAAGTAAAGCAGTTCAGATTCTAAAACACCCCACTCTTAAAAGTAAAAATTAAGATGTGTGACAGAGAGGATATTTAACACTGCCTCTGTTCTCTACTTTTATACTTCCTTTACTCTTCCCACTAAAGGTCAATGGACATTTCTAGTTACATTCTAATAGAACCTCAAAGGTCATATTTTTATGCCAACTTCTAGCTCAATGTGTACAAATCTCCAGAGAGAATACCAATAGGGAATCATTACAGACATGGAGAGAAGAGTCTTTTAATTCCTTATCATTTCACCATCCTTCCCCATTTGGCGGATTTTCTAATGCTTCCTATATAATACCCTTGAAGTTGCATGATAAAAGTTGGAATTAGAGGGAGAGGATAAGAAAATGAATCTCTCTTTACCTTTTCCTTATGACCTCTTTCCCCAAACGTTCCTGGCTTCCCTTTTCTTTTTTTCCTTCCTTTCTTCCTTCCTTCCTTCCTTCCTTCCTTCCTTCCTTCCTTCCTTCCTTCCTTCTGCCCTTTTTCTTTCCTTTCATCCTTCCTTTTTCTTTCTTTTCTTTTCTTCCTTTCCTTCTCCTCTTCTTCTATATCTTTTTTTTCCTTCCTTCCTTCCTTCTGCCCTTTTTCTTTCCTTTCATCCTTCCTTTTTCCCTTTTTCTTTTTATTTCTTTCTTTCTCTGCTTCTATATTCCTTTAGTGTTCTCTATCCCCTCCTAAAGGTTAGAAATGCTCTTGTACTTTTTTTATTCCATCCTTCCTTCAGTCAGGACTTAAGATTCTTTGTGGGTTTTGTGGGAATGTTAGTTGGGTTCCAGTTAATTAAAGTTTTATTAGATTTACTAGATTATGTTCTTGTTCGCAGAAGTCTAGAAATTACCTTCATTTTCTCTTTTTTTTCTAACTAAATACAAAACCTTTCTTCCCCTCACTCCATTTTTTTTCTTCCCCTGCAACTCTTAAGAAATTCCCAGTTCGCCTACAATAGGTGGCTCAAGTTGTGTAATAATGAATGCTGAATCGGGGCAATGGCACAGTTTTCCATGTGAAGCTCAATTCCCCTATGTCTGCAAGAAACAACTGAATGAATCATCAACGTCATCAGGTAATGCTTCCTTTTTTTGATCATTTGCAAAAAAGACTGTAAAAAATCATAGTTTTGTGAAAAATAAAGTCAATAAATTTAGGGGATCTTTATCCAGATTGTCTTCATCCAAATGTGCTGACAGTGCAAATAGAGAGATATAGCTAATAAATTTTTGTTTTCTAGGAAGGATTCATTTATAGCTCATATTAACTCTGTGGCCTTGTTGAATTTTCTTTAAAACTGAAGTGAATAAAGTGAGGAGAGTAGAAAGTGAACATTTCAGTGTTTCTACAAGTGGAAAACAAAGCTCCTAGACAACAATTAAAGCATGTTTGTACATGTAGTTCTCTAGTTTCTAGAGTTGTAACTTAATAAAATAATTATTATTTTCATAGGATTAGAGTTGTTACTATGCTTTCATTGCCACTAAGCCTTCAATGGTATTACTCAGATTAATTTTGTTTAGATTGACTTCTTAGCATCTTAAGAATGAATAATTATCTCTCAGTTTACATAAGAATAAAATGCAAACTAATTTAAAGTATTAAATAATAGATATAAAATAGATCAAATAGATACAATAGAATTCCTAATTCAGGAAAAGAAGAAAAATAACAAATTCAAAAATATATATTCTAATGTAAGGATATTCCCTATAACATTGTGAACTAGCTCCATTTGGCTGTGAGTGAGCCATTATTTTCCTGAAACCAACAAGTTCAAATTAAACTTACCACCTTCCTCCCAAATTAGCTTCTCCAAATTTTCATAATTCTTTTGAGGGACACACCTGCCAATCACTCAAGGCCAGGATCCTTCCAATCACTCAGATTGGCAATTTTGGAGTCACATTCAACTCTCTCCAGTTTACATCCCTTTATACACAGTATATCCTTTCTAAACTGATTGGTTTACTGTGTCCTGGCATTGGCATTCCATCAACTGACTCTAACATTTTGTATCTGCTAATCTCGAACATGTGGGTACTCCCTCCTCAACACCATAATTTTTTTTTTTTTGCCTAGCTTTTTTTACAATTTTACAATTTTTACAATTTTTACAATGCCTAGCTTCATTTAAGGTTTAACTCATGTTTCTTTCTGTGAAGAAAGCCTTTCCTCATCCTTTTTCTCCAGACCTGCTTTTCTTCTTCAAAATATTATTTATACAAATATCTATATAAATATCTATTCTCCTCTCCTCCTCCTCACCTTGAGCAGTTTTTTAGGAAGCATTTAAAGACAACAATTGGTTTTCAATTTTTCTAAATATCTTCAGCACCTAGCCCAGCATCTAATACATTGCACAGTCAATGAATGTTGGATTGGACTGTTTGAAAAAACCATAGATTAGCAGTTTAAAATTGAGACAAATTAAGTGAACTAAGGTTCTACATAAGGGTCTCTCTCAAATAGACTCTCAGAAATGAAAACCTCAAAGAGGAAAGCAAAAGCTCACTGATAGAGAGCATTGTTTCCTAACCACAGATATTCCAAGTACACATTCAGAAGTGATAGGAATGGTGTCTTGCTTTTATTTACTTCAGAACTTTTTTTTTTTTTTTGGTGAATTTAGGTCAGTTGGTGCCCATAAAGGTAAAGTTGAGAGGAATGATTGATATGGCTGTTCTTTTATCCTAAAAGAAAGGGAGGGGAAAAGGAGAATTCCATATATTATCTTCTACCCTATTTAGCTGTCTCTTGACTAGTGGATAAATGGTCAAAATTGAATTTATTGTCTACATAGATTATTCCAACTTTAAATTTCCTTTTGTAGTCAATGATTATTATACTGATTGCTAAGCTGTTCGTGTAACAAAATGGTAGTGTTTGCTTCACTGATGAGTATTACTCTTTAGTTTACAGAGAGTATTGGTAAACTTGGCCAGGCCTGTGCCCAGAGAAAGATTCATTTATTCTGTATTTTCTCTGCCAGCAAGAGACCAAGGGATATTTTCTTTTCAGCACCTTTTGTTGCTTCTGCTCCTACCTACACAGATATGTGCCCAGTGTGTCAAATTAGGTCTGCCCCTACTAGATCCACCTTCTTGTTTTATTCCCTACCAAAAAAGTCAATATTTCCATAGCATCTAAGATCCCAGCTTTCCCAGAAGAGTTACATTTTAAGAAGGGAGAACTTATACAGTTATTTGGTCAAAATTAATGTGTCTTCAATGGAATATAAATAATTTTTTCCCCACTCCTCAGATGTTTGGACATATTTAGAGACCCATTGTGATCCAAGCTGGCTACCAAACAATGGATTTTGCTATCTTCTGGTAAATGAAAGTAGTTCCTGGGATGAAGCAAATGCAGAATGCATATCCAATCACAGTAATCTAATCAGCATGCATTCTTTAGCAGATGTGGAGTTTGTTGTCAGAAAGCTCCATGAAGGAGGTAAGTTTTTCGCTCTCAAATGAGATGTTTTTAAGCATTCTAATATACTTGGTCTATTAGCAAAAATGTTAACTTTGTGAAAACCTGACAAATTTTATCTTATGGTTTACATGTTCTCCACTATTCCTTATAATATAAGTACTCATTTATATCCTACCAGTGATAATAATAATTTTATAATTCTTAAATGTATCCAAAAATCATGAATATGTGAGGAAAAATAAATGAGTTGTTTGTTTTCCTTCAAGAGACATAAAGCACATGTCATCCTTCTAATTAAGTTCCAGCAGTTAATGTGGAAGTAATGTGGCCTTCTGTAAGATTAGTCATTTGGCAAAGGGAGGCAGGGGGGGGGGTAGAGGAGGCACCCAGATATAGTGAATGGAGCACCAGCCCTGGAGTCAGGAGGACCTGAGTTCAAATTCAGGCCCAGACACTTAACACATCCTAACTGTGAGACCCTGGGCAAGTCACTTAACCCCAATTACCTAGTCCCCCCAAAAAGGATTAGTCATTAGGAAATTATCTAAACTTACAAAAATATATAGATTAAAAGTAACAGAATGAGAAGAGGAGTTGGCACTAGAGAAAAAGAAACTATTGATGTCACTGAAAGACCAAGATAGGTAGTGCTTACATTTGAATTACTCCTAATAAAGAAGAGAGGGAATCAGATGAATTCACAATGAAATTCTATCAGATTTTAAAATAATAAGTAGTTTTCATGACACAGACTATTTTAATATATAGAAAGGTTAGGTTAAATAACACTTCCGTTGATCTCTTGTGCTAAAGAAAATAAAGCTAAGATTTGCTAAATGCCTACTATGTGCTAGTTGCTGAGGATGTAATACAGAGAATTAAACAGTCCCTACTTTCAAGAAGTCTAGAATGGAAGAGACAGGTACAAATGTAAGCATATATATAATAAATATGAAATGGATAATCTCTACGGGGCCTATATCTCAAAGGGATAATAAGAAAGGGAAAAGGTGTGCAAAAATCTTTGTGGCAGCACTTTTTGTGATGGCAAGAAACTGAGTGGATGCCCATCAGCTGGGGAATAGCTGAATAAGTTATAATATATGAATATTATGGAATATTATTGTTCTATAAGAAATTATCAGCAAGATGAATTCAGAAAGTCCTGTAGAGACTTACAAGAACTGATGCCAACTGAAGAGAGTAGAACCAAGAGAACATTGTACCCAGCAACAACAAGATTATGTGATCAGCAATTCTGATGGAATTGGAGATGATTCAGGCCAATTTCAATAGACTTGTGATGGAGAGAGCCATTTGCATCCAGAAAGAGTACTATGGAGACTGAATGTGAATCACAACATAGTATTTTCGTCTTTTTGTCATTTGCTTGCTTTTTGTTCTCTTTCTCATTTTCTTTCTTTTTTGATCTGATTTTTCTTGTGCAGCATGATAATTATGGAAATATGTATAGAAGAATTGCACATGGTTAACATTCACTGGATTACTTGCTATCTGGGGGAGGGAGTGAGGAAAGGGAGGGAGAAAAAAATTAGAACACAGTTTTTCAAGGGTGAATGTTGAAAACTATGCATATATTTTGAAAATAAAAAGTTTAGAAATGTGAAATAGATAAATACAAATAAATATAATAAAGTTAGTTTAAAAAGAGAGGGACACTAACAATTAGGGAAATCAGGGAATGACTTTTTTAGAAGGTGATGTGTAAGCTGCAAAACAAGGATTCTTTAAGACAAAAGTGAGGAGGTAATGCTTTTTAGCTATGTGGGAATAGTCACGATTATATGATCCTCAATGAGATTAGAAAGATAGGTTGGGGCCAAATTATAAAAGGTTTTGTGTTTATCCTATAAGATAGTAGAGAGCCTCTGGAATGTATTCAATAGGAATAGTGACATAGCAAGGTCTTACATTTAATAAAATTACTTTGGTAGAAATATGGACCAGAGTAAAGAGTCTTGAGACAAAGACCAATTATGAGGATGTTGCAATAATGTAGCAAGAAGTGATGAGAGCAGTGAACTAAAGTGGTAACTGTGGGAATAAAGAAAAGGGATCAGAATTGAGAGTTGTTGAAGTAAAAATGTAAGATAAAATAAAAAAAGATTTTTTAAATGTAAGATAAGAATGGTAACTGAGAGAGAGTGAGGAGTCAAGGGAGATGGTAAGATTATGAATCTGGGAGACAGGAATAAAAGTAGTGTCTTCAATAGAAATAGAGAAGTTAGGAAGAAGGACAGCTTCGATTCAAATATAACCAGTTCATTTTGGGACAGGTTGAATTTGAGATGTCCTTGAGAAGTCCAGCTTGAAATGTCCAGCAGGCAGTTGGAAAGAAAACCACAGATCAATGTGATTACTGAATAATAATGCAAAATTGCTAAACATAGAATCATAGATAGAATATAGCCATTTATCAAAAAGACTGCCCCATTATGACAAAGTAGAATTTACAAATAGGTGGTATATACCAGAAAAAAATGTTTAATATCATGCATTTTATCCTCAAGAAAAAAAAAAAAGACTTCATAATGATATTATATCCAGGAAAATTCCTTGATAAAATAAAGCATTCTTCTTATAAATATGTATACATATGAATAAAAAAACATATATTATATGATAAAATGTTGTTAATAATATGATAAAAAGCATACATTTGAAACCACAAAGTATATTATTATATATAGCTGAGCAATTCTAAAAAAAAAATTCTCATTTGGATGGAAGAGCAGGAGGGGAGAAACTAAAACAAGTGTATCTACTTTCTTTACTCCAATCTGATGTAAATTTTGAAATATTGATAAAAGTTATAAACCACATCAAAATATCATTCATAATATTATTATACATATATATCAAAAATTATATCATAGTATCATATACAATTTAATGTTAAAAGCAGTCTTTTTTTAAAAGAAAATGATAAACAGAATGCAGCACATAGCAAGCACATAGAATCTTAATTGATATAATTTTTTAAATCATAAAAGCAATAAAATATGGGGGGAAATCAAAGTAATTAAACATTAATAATGGAAAAGTCAAAACATATTTGCAGACAACATTGATTATATAGCTAGAAAACCTAAGGCTATCTCGATAAAAAATTAATGGAGATAATAAATGAATGTATTAAAATTGTGGGATATAAGATAGAAGTGCAAAAATTACCTGTATTTTTATATATCACTGTCAAGAAAAGAGAAATTAGAAGAAGGAAAAGAGAATTAATAGTTAAAAAAAATGTATCAAATATTTGGGCATTAACTTATCAAGACATAGAAATGTTAAGACAAAAGGAAAGAGGAACCTCTACCCAGTTCTAATAGCTGCTAGGTCTCATACCCCAGATTCTTTGAGAAATCAAAAGTTCTAGGATATTCTGATTTTAGTCTTAGTATACCTATAATACTAACATCAGTGATAATAATTGCATTTATATAGTGACAAAGTTTGTAGAATGTTTTGCAAATATAATCTCATTTTATCCTAACAACCCTGGGATAAATGTGCTTTGATTATTCCCATTTTACAGATGGGGAAACTGAGGCAGTCAATAGTTAAAGAATATATAGTCACATAGTTCACAAGTATTTAAAGCAAGATTTGATCTAAGTTATTCCTGACTACAAGTCAAATGCTCTATCCATATCCACTGTGCCACTCAAATACTTAATTCTCCAGTTTTATTAAGAGGTATTTAATAGGGATAATCAAAATGGTGACTATAAGAACAATCTTAGCTCAGTATTAAACATGCCATTTTATTGTAAGTTGAACTACCAGAAAATGGATCATCTGCAGAATAATTATTTCAACATACAGATCAATCTATAATACCTTCTATATGATAAAAATGTAATCCTTGATGATAGTTCTAAATATATAAATCATGTAATTATTCCCTTAAAGAAAATTGTAATGAATTATAATTGATTCTGAGATTCAAGAATAAGTGGACTTCTCAGCTCCTAACAGTGAGGAGAGTATCAATGAAGCCTCTGCTACTTCTTCATTGTTGTTTAGGAAGAAGTTCCAGAGCATTGCCCAAAGGCTGCTGTCTTATTTCTAAATATCAGGAAAGAAGATTATAAAGACCCTACTCTATCCAAGGCAGATTTTAGAGAAATTTTCCCTCCCTACTTAAATCTGTTTCCTGAATTCCTTATCTGTTTCTTTCTTTTATTTATACAGGACAAAGATAGGAACCTATATCCTGTAGCAGAAGTCCCAAAACACTGCCTTTTACTTTCAAGCAGGCAGGTAGTATGTATTTATTGGCAATTACTGTGCCAGATACTGTGTTAAAGCTCTAAAGATAAAATACAAATACCAAACAAAAAATAGTGCTTCCCCTCAAGGAACTTACAATCCACTAGGATTTGAGGTGAATGGATGGGGAAGACAACAGATTTTTTAAAAGAGCTGAAAAGCAGGGAGAGATAGGAAAGAAGGAGAAGGTATCCATGTTGTATACATAGTAGCAAAGTCTGGAGACAGAAGCACAGCTGGGAGGAGAATAAAAGATAGCCAATCTAGACTCATCTTCAAAATGAAGTTCTTGGATCAGAAACTCAACACCAGAGTAAGGAGTCTGTATGACAAAGTGATGTTTCAGCATGGGAAGGCAACTGAGTCATGGTGTCAAAGTTCAAAAAACAGTTAAAAGTACAGCTACAAATCTTAAGTAAAATATTAGCAGAGAGATTACAGCAAGTTATCTCCAGGATAATATACCATGAGCAAGTAAGATTTATACCAGGAATACAGGGCTGGTTCAATATTAAGAAAACTATTAGCATAATTGACTATATCAATAATAAAACTAACAAAAATTGTATCATTATCTCAATAGATGCAGAAAAAGCATTTGACAAAATACAACACTCATTCCTATTAAAAACACTAGAAAGAGTAGGAATAAATGCAGTATTCTTTAACATGATTAGTAACATCTATGTAAAAGCATCATATGTAATAGGAATAAACCAGAACCATTCCCAATAAGATCAGGGGTAAAAAGGTTGCCCACTGTCACCATTACTATTCAGTATTACATTAGAAATGTTAGTAAATTATCATTTTTTGCAGATGGTATACTTAGAGAATCTTAGAGAGTCAACTAAAAAAACTACCAGAAACAACTCATAACTTTAGCAAAGTTGCAGGATACAAAACAAATCCACATAAATCATCAGCATTTTTATATATTACTATCAAAGTCTAGCAGCAAGAGATACAAAGAGAAATTCCATTTAAAATAACTATAGATAATATTAAAATATTTGGGAGTCTATCTGCAAAGGCAAATTCAGGAACTATATGAATGCAATTACAAAATACTTTCCATACAAATAAAGTCAGATATAATCAATTGAAAAAATATCAAGTGTTCATGGGTAGGCCGAACTAATATAATAAAAATGACAGTACTATCTAAATTAATCTACTTATTCAGTGCCATGACAATCAAACTCCCAAGAAATTATTTTACAGAGCTAGAAAAAATAACAAAGTTCATCTAGAAGAATAAAAGGTTAGGAATGTCAAGAAAATGAATGAAAAAATGCGAACAAAGATGGCCCAGCTGTACCAGATCTAAAACTATATTATAAAGCAGTAGTCATCAAAACCATTTGGTACTGGCTAAGAAATAGAGTATCTGATCAGTGGAATAGGTTAGGTTCACAGACACAATAGTCAATGACTATAGTAATCTAATGTTTGACAAATTCAAAGACTCCAGTTTCTAGAACAAGAATTCACTATTTAACAAAAAATGGCTGGGAAAATTGGAAATCATTATGGCAGAAACTAGGCATTGATCCACACCTAACACCCTATACCAAAATAAATGGGCTCATGATTTAGACATAAAGGGTGATACTATCAGCAAATTAGAAGAACGAAGGATAGTCTACCTCTCAGATCTGTGGAGAAGGAAGGAGTTTGTGGCCAAAGAAGAACTGGAATACTTTATGGAATACAAAATGAATAATTTTTATTAAGTTTAAAAAAAGATTTTGTACAAATAAAACCAAGACAGACAAGATTAGAAGGGAACTAAGAAGCTGGATTTCTAAAACATATAGAGAATTGACTCAAATTTATAAGAATTCAAGCCATTCTCCAATTGATAAGTGGTCAAGGATATGAACAATTTTCAGATGAAGAAATTTAAACCATTTCTAATGTGAAAATGTGCTCGAAATCATTATTGATCAGAGAGATACAAATTAAGACAACTTTGAAGTGCCACTACACACCTCTCACATTACCTAAGATGACAGGAAAAGATAATGACAAATGTTGGAGGGGATGTGGGAAAACTGGGATACTAATACATTGTGAGTAGAGTTATAAATTGATTTGGAACTATGCCCAAAGGGCTATCAAACGGTATATATCCTTTGATCCAGCAGTGTCTCTATTGGACCTGTATCCCAAAGAGATCATAAAGGAAGGAAAAGGACTCATGTGCAAAAATGTTTGTGGCAGCCCTTTTTGTATTGGCAAGAAACTGGAAACTGAGTGGATCAGTTACAGAACTGCTGAATAAGTTATGATTTATGAATATTATGGAATATTAATGTTCTATAAGAAACAATCAGCAGGATGATTTTAGATAGGCCTGGAGAGACTTACATGAACTGATGCTTAGTGAAGTGAGCAGAACGAAGAATTCATTGTACATGGCAACAGCAAGATTAATCAATGATCAATTCTGATGGACTTGGTTATTTTTAATGATGAGATGATTGAGGCCACTTCCAATGGTCTTGTGATGAGGAGAGTCATCTGCATCCAGAGAGAGGACTGTGGGAATTGAATGTGGATCACAACATAACATTCTCAATCTTTTTGTTGTTGTTTGTTTGCATTTTGTTTTCTTTCTCATTCCTTTCCTTTTTGATCTGATTTTTCTTGTGCAATATTATAAATTGTGCAATTGTATAAATATGTATAGAAGAATTGCACATATTTAGCCTATATTGGATTTTTTGCCATCTAGGTATGGAAATAGGAGGAAGAGAGGAAGAAAAATTTAGAACATAAGGTTTTACAAGGGTGAATGTTGAAAATTATATATGCATATATTTTGAAAATAAAAAGTCTTCATAATAATTAAAAAGAAAGTACAGCTATAAAAGGCCAAGCCTAACCTGGGTTGTTTGAGGATGGCCAGAATGGAGTACTGCCATCACCTCCTCAAACCTCTGCAGGTACTCATCACATGGTGAAAGGATGTTCCAGGCATAAAAAAGCAGTTGAGTCATGGTAGTGAAATCTGGAGACATTCAGAAGCATGTCTAGGAGAGATCAAATTAAATTACATTCATGTACATGTTACATGCTTCTCAGTTCCAGCTCCTCAAATAAAATGTTATCTACTATACTAGAACCTGCCCATCAAAGTAGTCAGTTTGGAACAAGGGATTATGTTCCCCATTAAGTAAACAGAAAGCCACCTTCTTTGTGCAGTTCATTTGTGGTCTCTATCATTAGGAACTACATTTCTTCATCAGGAGGTCCTGCCCTAGAAAACTTCCCCTTTAAGCCTGTGACCATTATGGAATCTAACCCTTTAGCTGAGGGTAAGGAGAAGAAAGCAGTTTATTGATCATCTTTGGATGCTAGAAAGTGTCAGTTGCTAATTATACCATTACCAAATGTAAAGAATAGCAGTTAAGTAAAGGTGTTTTATTTCTTCAGAGATGAAGGAAACCCATGCATGTTTCTAGACACGAGAAAGGAATCATAGAACCAGAATGAAGATGAAGAGGGAAGCTATAGAAGGGATAAGCTCTAAGAGAAAATGGAAGGGCTTTGTGAATGAGAGCATACGTAGAGTAGTGATCTTTTGAAGAAGGGCCCTCTCTTCCACAGAAATTTGAACAGCAGGGAAGAGGTGACAGTGTTCAAGGTATGAAGTAGGGAGAAAATCTTAGGATCATAGATTTAAAGTCAGAAGGAGCATTAGATGTCATGTAATCCAACCTCTTGATTTTACAGATGAGGAAACTGTAGCCCATGACAGTGACCTGCCTACACTCACAGAGGTGGTAAAATGGCAAGAACCAAGTTTCTGTGATTCCACAGAGCTTAGTGTGCTTTTATGGACCATGTTGTCATTCTTGAGTCTTTTTTTTCCTATCTTAATTTTTCTTACATTGTAGTTCTCTTTTTATTTCCTGTCTAAATCTGTAGCTCCTTTGAATGATATCATTTTATTGGATCATAGTTTTAGATGATGGTCTCATCAAGTTCCATCCTTTCACTTTCCAGAAAGGTTAAGTGACTTCTCATGCAAGTAGTTAAGTATCAATAACAATTAGAACCCAGGTGCTTTGAAACCCAATACAGGGTTCTTATCCACTGTACCTGGATAGGTATTTCATCCAATATGACTCATATTTATATAGCATTCAAAGTTCTGAAAAATACATATTGCATATATATCAGATCAGTCAGTCCTCATAAGAACTTCATAAAATAATTGATACAGGTCTTATCTCAATTTTTTAAAAATCCAACAAACTAATACTGAGATAAGTTAAGTAGTCCTGGGTAACATAGTTATTAATCATCTGAGGAAGGATACAAATCCAAAATTTTTAGATTTTAAGTCTAACATCATGCCAATTATATCCTTATTCCAAGTAGTCAGTGAAAGGCCTAGTATGAAAGAACCTATGTCCCAAAGTTGCCCATTCCATTATTTGATACATCTGATTTTCTAAAAACTACTAGTATGTTTCTTCCCCAACTACCCTGTGTTCATTTTTGTATATTTTCAGTATGTATTACATCTCTGAATGTACAACATCTAGAATATAAACTCCTTGCAGGCAGGAATTGTGATTTGCTTTTGCTTTGTAATTCTGTATACTTAGCACAATAACTAATATTTAATTAATACTTGTTGGTTGATTGAAATATAAATGTGAAAAAACAAAGAATCCTGATGACAACTTCAAGGGAGAAACTTTTAAAAAGATTAACATTTTATTCACTGAAATGAACTAAGCTTAAATGTAAAGACATTTATTTTTTTTTAAAAAAATTGATACCCATCCAAAAATTTACTAATCTGTGAACTCTTTTCTTTTAGAAACCAAAGAAGAAATATGGACAGGTCTTAAGAATAATGCTACACCAGCTTTATTTAAGTGGTCAGATGGCACTGAAGTAACTCTTACTTACTGGGATCAAAATCAGCCTGATGTTCCCTACAATAAAACTCCTAACTGTGTTTGCTATTCAGGAAAGGTAGGAAAGCATCTGTGGTTTGTGTATCATATTATTGTATTATTTGACTTCAATAATGTTTTTTTAAATTAATGGAAGCCTCTATTTATCTGTAAATAAATTAGGGAAGGAAGAAAAGAATCAGCATCCAGTAGATGAGTTCTATCTCAGCAATAAGTTTGTTGTTACCCAGTTATTTCAATCATGTCTGAGTGTTCTTGACCTCATTTGGTAAAGGTTAATTACAAACTTAGATAGACCTTCCCTCTCTATCTAAATACTTTGTATTTAATTATTGTATATTTATTTGCATTTATTCTTTATATTTATTCTTTACACACACACACACATACACACACACACATATATATATATACACTGTCCTTTTTCCATCCTACCTTATTTACCCCCAATTGGAACAAGATTCCTTGAAAGTAGGGAACATTTTATTCTTTATATTTGTATCCCTAGTGCCTAGAACAGTGGCGTATAGACGCTCTTTGGCTTCTCACATGGTATATACTTTGAGGGGAGGGATAGTCTCAGCTCACTCTGTCTTCCAACTACTGAGCACAATGCCTCTCAGAATCAATAAAGATTTGCTAATAATGATGACAACAGATGATATGTGTCCTATCAGACAAATAATACATTTTCCCTTATAAAGGGGGCTTACCACAGTCATCATCTATAGAAGCAGTTATATGCTATTTGGTTTAAGATCTTGAAAATGAATTTAAGCTTCTGCACTGATTGTGGGGCTAATGGCAATGGGTTCAAATTTCACTTTTAACAATTACTATTTTTCTCATGTTGAGAAAATCACTTAATCTTCTGTACCTCAATTTTTTTATCTGTAAAATGAGGTGTCATTGAGGTTCTTTCTTGCTCTAGATTTATCATAGGTACTATGATCCTGCTACAGAAATTCCAATATAATTTCCTTTTAGTTAACTCAACAAGCATTTGTTAAGTATTTTCTGTGTTCTAGACACTATGCCAAGTAGTTTTTGAGTTACTCTGGTATTTAGAACATGATTACAGCATAAATACTAGCTATATGTAAAAATTCATTCAAAAAAGCTGTGATAGCCATGAAAACTTAAAAAAATCTTTTTAAGTCATTATGATAACATTAAATTCTGAATGTACCAAGAATTTAAAACAAAAGGTTGTTGCTAATAGGAGTAGATTAAAGATAATCTGGTCACACTATGTGCATAGTTAATTTGGGAAGGAGAGGACTTCTTTTTGTTGATGTTATCCTTCCCCTTGAACTTCTTCCATAACTATCTTCCTCTGTCCTTCTTTTAACATTGTATCACTCTCTTCTCATTCTCATTTAACATTGTAGCTCTTTTCTGATTCTTTCCATATTATGAGAATCAATGAAACCTAGGTGTTTGTTTTTTTCTTCAAGACTATTGCATCTTTAAGCATCCTTTTCTAGATTTACTGTTCCTTTTCTTAGGTCAAGGTCAAGAAAAAGAGTCAGCATAATCCTAGCTCCCCATTGCCCTGAATTACTTTAAATTCTATCCCATCCTGGCCAGATCTTTATTTTTACCTGTGGACATCTAAGTCAATCTCCTCTCCAGTGATTCCAGTAACCTCACTTACTGTTTGTTTCTCTACCCTAAATTATTTTCTCATCATCCCCTCACCTCCCAGTTCCTCATTCTTAATCCCCATGACCTCTTTTTAGTCCAGTTCAACCACACACAAATAGCTGTACATTAGCTACCTTTCACTACCATAGTTGGAATTAATTTGGGCTCTCTATATGAATCATGGAGGGTTTTTTTTTATTAAAATTAGGAAATTTGATCAGTTTTTGCCATTTATTTCAGTTCCTCTGTTTGGCAGCTAAAACCTCTTAAACTGAGTAACTCAGCATCCACACCAGAAAGAGGAAGTGGAAAAAACTCATGCAAAAGATTATGAGTTCAAAGGAGATTTATTAGAAGATAATCTTTACCAGTTGGCTAAGCAGAGGAGGAACTTGCCCATTACAGTACTCCAAATATGTGTATTGATTGTTGGAATGATGTGGTAGACCCTTCAGAGATGGCTTCTAAGCTTACCCTTTTGTACAGGAAAAATTCTACTTCTGGCGTGTGTTAGAAATGTTCCTTCCATTTGTGGGGTCCCAAGACAGTGATTTATATTAGAACAAGTTTTTTTGATTCTATCTGTTTTTCAAATCTATGCTTTGAGTGTGATAATTAGTTACATGGTATGTGATTATGGAATTGTGACATTTCCTCATTTACTTCAGGTACTTATGGTTAGCTAACAAAAGGATTATAGAAGGTCTTGTCCACAGTGCCAATGCTATGAGCCTGATGGATAGTACTTTATGGAATTATAATTGGGGAAATAGGAGGCGAAATTGGCTGGTTTCAAGGATAAAAGGAAAGTGCATAGGTATACAGGATAGTAGCCAATTCAAAATTCTTTTGTCAGTTCCTTTCATGACCTTGGATTGATCTTTAAAGTGAGGATCAAAGACATCCTTAGGAGGTACTTTTTCCTCTCAGAATTTTACATGTGAACTCTGAAACTAAGGAGGGAATAAACTTTTAAAACTTTCCCTAAGAGAAATAAAAGCCTTAATTTTTAATATTATAGCTTTGAATTAATATATATTCATGTAAGATTTTCTTTAGCAAGCAGTATCAATTTGTTGCTATTCCCCAAAGAAAGGATTGTACTTGTAGCTAAAAAAATTCTAAGAAATAAAGAGATCCTTATACATTATCAGAAGGCTCATCTGTGAGAATCTCTAATTATGATTCTAAGGAGAATAAGTTCTTTCAGACTTTTTTTTAAGGCAACAAGATAGATAATGAGAGTTCAAATACATAGTGCCATAAGGTTTATAAAGTACTTTTCTACTGTATCATTTTGAGATCATAGGAACCTAAACTATGACTTTAAAGGGATCATAATGGTCATCAAGTGTAATACTCTCATTTGACAGATAGAAAAAATAGGCACAAAGAAGCTATTTGACATATCTAGAGTTACATGGCTATAGTCGAAGGCAGGATTTGAACATAATTTTCCTGAACCATGCTTCAGAAATCTACTCACTGGTAGAGTTAGTGTGTCTACTTATATGAATTCTAGGTAGTAAATATATTCTTATTTTACAAATGAGGAAACAGGTACTCATAAAAGGCTCAAGGTCCATAACTTTGTGAGTGAATTTTAACCATATTCATTGACATGTAAAAAGATTACCTAATGTTCTATTCTCTTTGACACAGTCTTTTCCCTCTGTTTCTGTCTCAACTGATAATGTAGTCAATTAAGAATGATGATAAAGCTCATGGGAAGATTAAATTAGTGTCCCCTAGGAGCCTGATGTGATTCTGACAGTCTAGCTAGATCAATATCCCTGGAGGACAATTGAGAGCTTCTCTAGAGGATTCTTGTCTTTATTGTTTGAAGATTAGAATAACTTGGGGTAAAGTTTTATTTTAAAAAATCCTTTTTTTCCTAAGCAACTTTACTACTTGTTTTTACCACAGTTAGGTCACTGGAAAGTCCAATCCTGTGAAAAGAAACTCAAGTATGTATGCAAGAAAACAGGAAAGACAGTCAACGAAACAAAATTGGATAAGGATTGTCCTCAAGAAGAGGTATATTGAAATTCCTAAGCCAACATGGAGCCCGTCTTAGCCAGAAATGGTGAGGGGAGAATGAGGTTTAGAAGAAAATGTTTTTTCTAGACAATAGTTCTTAACCTGAGGGTCTGTGAATTTAAGTATTTTATTAACTGTTTTTCAATAATTGATTTCCTTTGAAATCCTGTTTTTCATTTTATGCATTTAAAAACATTACTATTAGAAAAGATCCATAGTCTTCACTGGGATTCCCAAAAGGGTTCAGAAAGTTAAAAATCCTTGTACTGGACCAAGCCAAAAGTTTGTAATACATAGAACTAAATTTTCCTTTGGAGTGTTATATATTGGGATGGTAATATACTCTTGAAGTCATCCAAAATATACATATAATTGCTACTTCATGTAAATCATATACTTTTTATCCTTCCTCTTTCTAGAATTTGCTGTCTCATATTCTTAGCCTGTAGAGACATCAAGCTGCTAGCTTCCCATCTTCCATCCTCCAATTAAATTGAGTTTAGGATTTTGTGTTTAATGCTTCAATACTTTGCTTAAGTCAGAGAGACGTTGCCTATCTTAGAAGACTCTGTAATAATAACTTTTTTCTAATTTAGGGCTGGGAGAGGCATGGAGAAGCTTGTTATAAGATATATAAAGATGAGGTTCCCTTTGGAACTCATTGCAATCTCACTATAACTAACAGGTATGATCACCATCAGGTAAGCTGGATATTCATAGAAACATAGACCTGACGTCAGAAGGGACTCCAGGCAATCTAGTCCAACACCTTCATTTTATACGTGAGAAAACTAAAGCCCTGAGAAACTTAAGTAACTTGTCCAAGATCATACACATCTTAAATATTAGTGGCAAAATTTGAACCCAAGTCCTCTAAATTCAGAAGCCAGTGGGCTGGCTGCTTAATATAAGAAGGCATTGGGTTTTTTCCCTAATCTTTTGTCAAGTCATCATGTGATCTCTTCCTCTGCAACATCTCACATCCTCCTCTTTATTCTGATGGCCACAGACTCATTCAGAACTTCTTTAGTTCTCACTTGGATTATTCATGTTCTCTCCTAATTGGTCTCCCTGCCTTAAGTCTTCCCCCTCTAGAGAGGATCAAAAAAGACATTCTCTGCATAGGGACTAAAGTGATTTCCCTAAAGTGCATGTCTGATGTCACTTGCCTCTCAACAAATTCCCCACACCTTCCTCTTACTTCCAGGGTAAAGAAACGAACCCTTCTGAATGGCAGTTAAAGCTCTTCACTACATGACTTTGTTAGCCTTTAATACCTTTCAGAAATTCTACAGTCTAGCCAAAATGGTCTTCTTACCGTTTCTTAAACATGACACACCATCTCCTGTATCCTTGCATTGACACGGGCAGATCCCTAGGCTCAGAATGCTGTCCCTCCTTACCTCTGCCTTAGTCAGTCCTGGGTCCTTTAGAGCTCCTCTCAAGTGCTGCCTTGTTCATGAGGGATTTTGTGAAGTCTTCACTTGTTATTCCTTCTTCTTCAAAAGTTACTTTGATTTATATATTCATTTTATAAATACAAATGTGTATATGTGTGTATATATACAATGTATATGTATACACATACATAGATACTTGTCTCTTTTGATACAAGGTCTCATTTTTGTCCTGGTGCCTAGTAGAGTGCTTGGCAAATAGTTGGCGCTTCATAAATGCTCACTGATTCTTTGAGGGAGGGCAATCAGGGCTAAGTGACTTGTTCAAGGTCATAGAATAAGTAAGGTCAGATTTAAACTCATGTTCTTCTGACTCCAAAACAGAGGTAGTAGCCACTGACCCACCTAGTGGTTCCCTCTTTCTTAAGAAGAATGTTAGTCTCTTTCATCTGTATTGTAATTTGGTATTGTAAAATAACATGAATAATCATTTGAAACTTATTTTACAGATTTGAGCAAGAATTCTTAAACAGCATGATTAAAAAGTACAGTAAAGGTGAAGGAAAATCCTTTTGGACTGGCTTGAGAGATGAAGATTCAAGAGGGGAGTATAAATGGGCAAGTGTAGATGGGAGAAGGCCAGTTATAACCTTTGTAAACTGGAATTCTCTTGAGCCAGGTAAGCAACTCTGCTTTGAAAGAAAGAACAAGTAGAATATTCTACTTGTTAAATTGATTGTACTGAAGAGAAAATGAGATAATATTTGTAAAGTACCCTGTAAACCTAAATTGTTATATAAGTGCAGTAAAGAAAGTTTTCTAGTTCCAGATCTGGAGAGTCCTATGTTCCCATGAAACTGATTTAGAAACAAATCCCAAGAATCTTTTCCCACTCAAATTCAGTAATTACTGGAATTCTAAATCTGAAGTCAAAGGATTTGTGTTCAAACCCAAGTTCTGCCAAGTTCAAACCCAAGATCTGTGATCTTGAGGAAGTCACCTACCTTCCTTAAAAAGCAATTGGCAAGCATTTATTAAGTTCCTATGATATACTATATCTACACAAGGTGCTGAAGCTGTAAAAAAAAGAAAATGGTTGGACTGAATGATCTCTAAGTTCTCTTCCTCCTTTTATCTTATATTATGTGATATTTTGGAAAATCAGTCTGATCTGGAAATTTATATTCCAGAGATGCAAAGCCATGGGATAGCATTCCATGGCAGCTAGAAGTAAATTTCCAGGCTTTAATCACTGGACATCTGAGCAAGTTGCTGTTGCTACCATTAGCCCTTAAGTCCTAGAAAGGAGGGGAGTATAGGTAACAGAGACCCCTCTTTGCCCTACCTCAGATTTCACTTCCCATTAGCAGTCCCTGATCTTAGGACTTGGGAAAAATCAGAATATGCTCATGCTCACTGGTTGGGAAGCCCTGTTACATCCTTAAATATAATAGTTGTAAATATAACCATATGGTTTGTTTATTTGGTGGCAACTAAGAAGGAAAGGAAACTTTTACATCTTAGTTCCGATTTTCCATGTCTACTTTGCTACCTTTTTCAGATTTTGAGCTTTTACTTGCCCTTCTTTTTAGTAGTTTCCATGCAAGGCTGCCAGAATAACTTTGCTTAATTAAAAAAAAAAAACAAACCTCAGATCACATCACCAAAAGTCCCCAGTTAAGTATTAGTTTATTGTGAAATCTGAGTCTTGCTGCTTGGATCAGTCTAAATGCCCAAGTTAACTGAAATCTCTTAATCACCTTATGATTCAAGTCCTTATTCCTTTCACTTTCTCCTTCATCCTTTTTTTTTTCTTATTCTTCCCCTTTGAAAAAATAATAGAAACACTAGAAATTTGGGGGTATTGTTTTGTTTTAAAAAATAAAAGCTAATCTTTTCATTCACTGACTATTTTTTAGCTTCACCTGGTGGATGTGTGGTTCTTGCAAGTGGAAAATCACTTGGTAAATGGGAGGTCAAGGATTGTAGAACCTTCAAAGCACTTTCTATTTGCAAGAAAAGAATTGGGCCTTCAGAGCATGAGGAAGCAATTCCTAAACCTGATGATCCCTGTCCCAGTGGATGGCACAGTTTACCAACAGGGCTTTCCTGTCATAAGGTAAAACAACATTCTTACATTATGTAACATGTAAACAACATGTAATGTTATTACATGGTGACTTACTTCTTTCTGTGGACAGCTCTGCAGCACAGTGGATAGAATGCTTAGCCTGGAATCTAGAAGACTTATTTTCTTGAGTTCAAATATGGTCTTAAATACTTACTAGCTGTGTCACCTTGGGCAAGTCACTTAACCCCGTTTGCCTCATTTTCCTCATCTATAAAATAAGCTGGAGAAGGGAATGGCAAGCCACTCTAATATGTTTGCCAAGAAAATCCCAAGTACAGTCATGAAGAATTCTACATGACCGAAAAATGACTGAACACTATCAACGATCTCTTCTTATTTTCATTGTTCATATTTGTATGATGATCTTGTCACCTTTTTTATAGATAACTTATATCTTATAAATTATAGATAACTTATATAGTTTATAACTTATAGATAACTCATAACTCAGTTACTCAGTGTGATCATTTTTAAAATCTTTTTTTTTTTTTGAAAATTAGGTCCTTCTGCACTTTAAAGTATGGAGTACTTATTATCAGATTCTTGGTTTCTGTGTTCTTCCCAAACCTAAAAAGCAAATAAAATGACCATGTATTTTGGTACAGCTAGCATTAAAAGTTCTATGAATAATTTTATTTTTATAAAAATGAAATAAATTCTTTTTTCTTTTTTAAGCTATTTCACAAAGAGAGAGTTGCAAGAAAAAGAACTTGGGAAGAGGCTGAAAGATTCTGCCAAGCACTTGGAGCACATCTTCCTAGTTTTAACCATATGGATGAGATGAAGGAATTTCTTAGTTTTCTAAAGAGCCAAGTGAGGTAATGACTCTAAGAGAAAATTGTAGTAAGTAAATATAACAGTGATGTTCTTTATGTATTTGTGTTTTGCATCTTCTGGTGAATTTATCATTATTAAGTGAGTCTATTAAGTGTCTATCAGATGATAATAGCTAGCATTTATATAGCACTTTAAAGTTATATTTAAAAAAAACATGGAGCTAAAGAAGATACAAAATGGATGAGATAAGGCACTAGCCCTAAAGGAAATTTCAAACTAGAAGAAACAAAAATAATGATGATAATCATAATAATGACTTCCAATTCTACAGTATAAAGCATTGTTCTCGTAGTAATATGATAAGGTAGGTAGATATTAAAAAAAAATCTATAGTAGCAGAATGGAACAGATACCCTGAGCGGAGTATAAAAAGAGCTATAGGCATTTAGAGGAAGTGAAGACCACTGGGACAAAGAGAGAGCAGTAACATTTAATTGAGCCTTGATGGAATGAGAGAGAAAATTTGGATAGGGAGAAATGGAGGGGAGGGAAATTCGGTTTAGGATGATGTGATCAGGGCTATAATTTAGGGATGTAATTTTTGGCAGCAGTGTGTAGAATGAAATGGAGTAGAAAGAATCTAGAAAAGAAGATCAGTGTGGCTACTGCACAAAAACAGAGAAGAGGCTTCAAAAAAGAGGGCTTATAGTAGGAGTTGCAAGGATATAAGAGAGAAATTGAGGAAATAGAACAAGACTTGGTAACTTTTGAAATGTGGAAAATAAAGAAGAGGAATGAGGTTTTACACCTGAGTAGTGAGGGGAAATGGTGGTATCTTAGACAAATTAGGAAAGCAGGAAGAACTTGTTTGATGTAAGAAAATGATAACTTTGATTGCCACTGTCCTAGTGGGTTGTAGGAAATGTAATTAGTTAACAAGTATTTATTATGCCAGGTACCATGATAAGCACTGGAGAGACAAAAGAAAAAATTGATGTTGCATTTTTTCCCTCAAAATTGAAAATAACCAAGAAAATTCCAAATTGAAATTTTCTCTTGAAAAGGAAAAAAGATAAAACTTTTTGTATCAAATTATGTTTCTGGATCTTAGTCCCTAAAAAGCCTTTGATTTTTCAACCTAAGACTTAAACTTTCCACAGCAAGACTTCCATTGCCCAAATTGTACATAGTATGCCACAATTAAGTCTAATTACTACAGTACTTTTGTATGTGAAAATTTTAAATCCTCCTTTTGTATTGCAATAGAAAGAATTTATGGTACACTGATTCATTAAAGCTAAGGGCTTTGTAATTCTTACAGACAAACATGATAGGGAAAGTCATTGTAGAACAGAAGATGAGAGTAAATAAGGTAAAGGAAAAAGATGTTAAATATCTTAGGAATATGCATTTTGAGCATACAAGTCTTTAAAACTGTCTTAAAGATTAATTATCTATAGTTTGTTATTTAATATTTGTCTTAATTTTATATCATAGAAATTTAATAAAATTAAACAGAACTCATTCTGCTAATTAAAGATGAAAACTTCTAAAAGGCACTTTTTATTGATTTGTGCAAAAGAGCTAAATAATTTGACTTGTAGAACTTAAATTTGTTTTTCCAACATCTTCCTGAAATGGACTACTACTCTTAAGCAAGTAATATACCATAAACTTTCTTTAGCTTGACATCTGTCATAGAATAAAAATATAGACCACCCCACCCCCTTTTGTTTGTTTTAATTTTTGCTGCAAAAACCCTACCTGGTCTTAATGATTGAAAGTGGCAGTATCTTAAAAGGTTTGAGGTTAGGGATATTTTTCTCCTGAAAGAGGATGGACACAATAGTAACTAAGATGATTTGGTCAGCTTCCCACTTTTCAAAGCAAAAAGTTCACGTAATAAGTGAAATAAATAATAATTTTTTTTCATCAGGCTGGGTTGATTTCTGCACAGGAATCTGGAAGATAAGAGTCTATCTCTAATATTGTATTTACTTTGTATCTATAATTTCCTCTTGTTTGAGTGCGTGCTTTCCCTATTTTCTTTGTCCTTTAGAAATGAATTAATGTCATCCTCCTCCTCTGTGAGGTCTCCTCAGATCACTGAAGCCAATAACAATCTCTTTTGAAACCTTAGCACCTGTGTTATACTACTAATTTATCACACAATGTATACTGTCTTTGTTGTCTTTTTATATGTACAAGTCTTCCCAAATAGATTGTAAACTCACATAAGGGATTGGTCATATTATATAGGATGTTCCAAAAGTGTTAATATGGTTTAAAGCTACTAATGCTATTATAGCTTATTACTAGTAAAGCTTAAAATTTTTAAGACACCCTGTGTATAATCACAACATTTAATCTTAGTGTTTTACTCTACTCAAGTTGAATTCAGTTTACTCTTCAGCTAGTGTCTCTTTATATACTTTGGAAAATATGTTGATCAAACTTTCCTCACTTTTCCTCTGCCCCCTTTTCCCTTCTGCTTACACAGTGATGAGCGTTGGATATGGGTAGGATTAAATAAAAGAAGTCCAGATTTTCAAGGATCTTGGCAATGGAGTGACAGTACACCGGTGAGTTAATCCTTCTCCTTTTCTTTTTTTTCCTTCAATTTACATTTTTTTGGAAAATTATATTCAGTGAAGTAATTTAGGGATCTAGTTTTGCATTTTGGAAAAGGAACTTTAAGGGTATAATTCAATTATAATGAGATAATTCATTCATGTCAGCCTCAAAGAATCTTTATGGTCTCCATAGTGGTAGTGACTGATTTATAATAAGAAATACCTTATATTTGTACAATGTTTTATAATTTGAGGTGCAGTATCAACTTAGAGTCAGAAAGACCCGAGTTCAAGTCTTGCCTCTGAGACATAGTGGCTCTGTGGTCCTGGTCAAATTAATTAGCCCCTCAGTTCTCTGAAACCAAGACAATCCCCAGATTCTCAGTTAGTAATAATAATAGCTTAAATCTATATAGCACTTTTCTTTGTACATGTGATTTTATAGAGTGTATGTATGTCCAGTGTTCTCCCCACCTACTCTCTGCCTAATTCTGAAATTTGGAATTCTATTAAATGACTTTTCTTATTTTGGAATTCCTCAGTATTTACAGTGATGCTGCTTTTCCTTATTTCAATCCTCTGGTTAAAAAGAAAAAATTAAAATTACCCATGCATATAACTTGTAAATAAAAAGCTATAATTTAAAAAAAAAAAGAAAAAAGTAAGCTCTTACTGTTCTCAGTTTTTAGATACTGATGTAGCAAAGTAACATTTTATTGCTACCAAAAGATTTTGTTACTCAGACTAGACCTCGTTGGGTTCCTGCATCTTCATGGAAAATGTCATTAGTTCAAGGTCTGTTTCTCTGCTTTTCAGGCTAAGAAATTTGATTTTGTCAACTAACAAGTCAGGTTTACAAACTAGAATGACATTTTATTAGTGTGAAATGGGAGGAATATCTTCCAGGACATCATATTGGGTCAAGGCAGCTTGACTCTTCTACATTAGATAGCTCTGTACAAGGAAACAGTGCTGGTCTTTTAAAATTAGGGTGCTGTGGAACAGCCAGATTAATAAGCCAAGCCACTAAAGGAGGAGAGAATGGAGGGAATAAGCACCCCTTAATAATAAGTAAATAATCTATAATAATCTTAGTACCAGACATGGTACTAAGTGCTTTACAAATATTGCCTTATTTGATCCACACAATAAACCTGAAAGTTAGAAACTATTATTATTCCCATTTTATAGTTAATGAAAACAGAAATTAAGTGACTTATCCAGGATCATCAAAAGTTAAAAGGAGCTTTTGTCACAGCATAGATGGAATTGGACAATAGAACTAGAAAAAAAGTGAGAGCAAAGCAATTGTCAAAGTCAAGGCTGAAAGTCAAATTGGTGGATTAAGAGTTAATGTGGATTAATGTTAATGTCACCAATTTGATGCTGAAATCAAGGAGTTCAGTAGAAGGTTGACAACAAAGGAAGCATATAAGAACATATTTATTATTCAGTTGTTTTCAGTTGTGTTTGACTCTTCATGACCTCAACTGGGATTTTCTTAGAAGAGGTGCTGGAGTAGTTGGCCATTTCTTTCTCTAGCTCATTTTATTTATGAGAACACTGCGGCAAACAGGGTTAAGTGACTTGTCTAGGGTCATTTAGCTAGAAAGTGTTTGAGGCCAGATTAGAACTCAGGAAGATGAGTCTTCCTGACTTCAGGCCTGGCATTCTTTTCACTATACTACTTCACTGCTGCAAAGGAACAGAAGCCTAGATAAAAGCAGATTTAAATTAAAAGATTAAGAGGAGTTTAAAAAGTGAGGGAAATTCATTCATTTTGAAAGCAGAACTATTGAATAGATTAGGGGTTTTCTGTACTCAAGCACTGTATGCTTTTATATCTAGTGGGTAAAGGTTTTCTATATTTTAAAAGCTTTAAATAGACCTTTCCCCTCGTTGCCCTTCTCTCCTCTCTCTATTTCTTTCTCTCTCTCCTTTCATCTCTCCCTTCTTCCCCTTTCCTATGATGAAAGTATACAGATTATTTCTCACTTTCTGACTTTCTTTTTATTAGTCTCTGCAAATCACCTCTCTTTGTTTAAATACAATTATCTGTGACATGTTATAATTTGTTATTATTGGTCGTAATATATCCCATTATTTACATTTTACTAGTTTACTGAAGGGGAAATATTAGAATTAACATAAAAAAATTTGAATTTTAAGTCTTGGTTGCAAAATATATAGCTAGTGACCTTGCAGAAGCCACTTAAATACTTGCTTCAGTTTTTAGACTGATCAAGATATGAGCTTTCCTTTTAAGTTCAAAGAAATAATTATCTATAATATGGGGGAAATGATATATACATTGACTACCTTATACATCTATTGTAAGCAGAGTGCAATGAAAAGAAGAATTGAAGACAGAGGATCTCAATTTGTCTTAGGTTGTGCTAATGACTGTATGGCTTTGGGCAAATCACTTAACCCCTGCTCCTTAGTTTCCTCACTTGTAAAATAAAGTAGTTGGTTTAGATGTCCATGATTTCTTTTCCATCACAAAATCCAAAATCCTATGATATTTATAAAGTTTTCTGTGGCTGTTAAGCACTGTACAAATGTATATAGTGTTATTTCAGACTTTTTAGTGGACATTTGCAGGGAGACAGTCTGTTCTCTTTGGACACTCAACTTATCAGAAACCCATTTAAGAATGAGCTCTACAACTGACTTACTTTTGCACTGATCTAGTTTTACTAACTTTTGTTTCACTCCAAAAATGATCCCAAATTCTGGGAATATGCTTTGTATGAAGCTCCATATATTAACTGCTCTTCTGAACTACAAATCTTTAGCAGGTAACCATAATTCTCAGTGTTCTCTTTCTTTTACAGGTATCTACTGTGGTCATATCAAATGAGTTTCAGGAAGATTATGACATCAGAGATTGTGCTGCTTTCAAAGTAAGTTGCATGATTGGATACCATAAAATACTTACTAAAAAAAAAAAAAAAAAGGATTTTTTTCAGTCAGTCAAAGCTATTTAGATTGCCTACTATGTGTAAGGACCCTATGTTAAGACCTCTATGAAATTTTTAAAGACAATTTGGGTCTATATTTAGCCACATTTAGTTTATAATAAGATTTATTAGAAAAGATTCATATATGTACATAAAAAGATAATTATTTGTATAACATAATAAATAAGTCATCAGGTAAGTGGTATAGATAGTAAATGCTTTAGGAGCGCAAAGAACATGTTTCATATGAAAGTCTTCATGAGACTGATGTCCCTTAAAAGATGGAAGGAATTTTGATAGGTAGGGAGTACAAGGGGAGATATTCCAATCATAAACAAAAGTTGAGAGATAGGAAAATATAAACTATATTCAGCAAGAGATAGGAATAGACCAACTTGACTGATCAAAAGAATCACACAGAAGAAGTTTGGAAAGGGAGACCAACTTTAGATTTTATATGCATTCAAATCTCAGGATGAGGAGATTGGACTTTGTTTTTTAAATAGAGGACTGGAAAGTTTGTCTGCCAAAGAATTTTTTAAAAATCAAAGTGGTAATTTTAGAGAGCTCAATCTGCTTTAGATTTTGAGAGTCAGGAGATCCATGGGTTAAGAAGACCAAATGAATAGCCATTTCAGTAGTCTAGACATGAAGAGATGAAGACCTCAAATAGAGCAATGATAATGGTGACAGAAAAAGAAGGATGGGTATGAACAGTGCAAAGAAAGGATGAAGGGAACTTTATGACTGATTGAGGATGTTAAACAAGAAAAAAGGAAGAGGTAAAGAGACCTAAAGTTGAGGGCAGATGACTGGAGAATGTTGAGGCCATTAGTAATGGCAGGAGAAAGAAGAACTCTTGAGGGAATGGTGAAAGGAGGAGGAGGAAATCTAGAAGAAAGTAGTATATCAGAAACTAAGGGAAGAGATAGAGTGAAGAAAAATGAGACAGCCATAAAATCATAAATGTCAGAGCTGGAAAAACCATAAGGGGCTATTTAGTCCAACCTCTTTAACTTAAAGATGAGAAAATTCAGGTCCAGAGAATTTAAAAAGTTCCCACAATTACATAGATAATAATATGGTCATTATGGCTCTATTTATTGAAAACTTAGATGTTTAGTTATTTGTGTAAAGCAGTCCTATTTTATCAACCTCTCATTTTGTATACAGGAAAAGATAAAATGTCATTTATAAATAGAGTCTCAGACAGAAATGACCCCCTGGATCTTCCAGGTGATGATAGCCATGCATATTCTATGAACATATGTTGACCTTTGATCAAATAGTAAATAAAATGAAATTTCTACTGGACATCTTAATGCATTTTGTGATTACTTCCCTTCTTTATAGGTCAGCCAAATGCAGTGGAGAAGACGTTGGCATTTGTATGAAAATAGAGACTTGATTATTTACTTAAAACCTTTTGCTTGTGATATAAAACTTGAATGGGCATGCCAGATACCCAAAGGTAAATTTTTGTTGAATTGATTTACTGAGCTTGTGGGGCTTCACATTGTGCATTCTATGGAGAACCAAGAAAGTATATATAACCTGTTTTTAGGTTAAAAGACAAAGAATAGAGATAAAGATTAAAAGATGTACTTTTATTTTTTTTAATTTTTCAACAAAGTCTGGTATTTTGATTTATAGTGAAAAAAAAGTTTTGTGTAGTTTATGCTCATTATAGAAGATTGAAGCAAACTTCCACCACGCCACTCTCCTTAACTTCTCTCTCAAAGGTCATCATTAACCTCTTTAACTGTTAAATGACTATTTCTCTTTATCCTTATTCTTCTTGACATTTCTGAAGAACTTAACAATTTGACCACTTTCTTGAATATCCTTTCTTTGTTCTTCTCCAGTCTTTCTTTCCAACATCACTTCCATTTGTTCAGCTATCAGTCAGCAAATGACCCCCAAATCTAATCTAGTTCTGATAACTTTCTTGTGAGCTCCTAGTCCCCAGAGATCCACCTAAATGTCCCATCAGCACCTCAAGCTGATCACATATCTTCTTAGTGTCCCAGCACAAAACCTTGAAATCATCACCAATGCTTTACCTTCCCTTACTACTAATGATGTGAAAATATGAAGTAGATATAAGAAATAGATTTGGAAGTGTATTATGGTTCGATTCATTCATTAAGCAATCATGGTAGATATCACAAGTTACAAGGTTAGTACCTTACTAATTGATTAGCAATTATGTTAAGTATATACTGTGGAGGAGGAATATGTTTGGCAGAGATCAATTAGTTTCCCCTAGTTGTATACTAGGGCATTTTCTAGTATGAATTTTCCCCATGATAGTTTTGCTTCCCTAATAAAAAGTTTGACAACATAAGAACCCAGTATTATAAGTTAGAGCTTATATAGTAAGTGCTGTTTGATGTTCGTGATGTTATCAACATAGACTCTGAAGTCAATAACAATGAATTTCCCAATGAGCAGTATCCTATGTTGCTGAACCTTCTTGCATAATCTGTAATTCTTTAATTTGATTCAACAAAAATTTACTAAGTCTTAATACTGTATTAAGCACAAAGGAGTAAGAAAAATGAGCAAAGTTACATAAAACTGCATTACATTCTGGTAAAGGGATATAGCTCATACCTTGATGATTGTAATACACAATAAGTTGTAAGATGGAAAACTAAACACTAAGTGGAGATGATATTGGCTAAAGGGAAGCTCGACTTCAAGCCTTCATGGAGAAAGTAGCATTTGAGTTGTGCTTTAAAGAATGAATAGGAATTCAACAAGTAAAGAGGAGTGAGAATATTCTAACAAAAGGGAACAACACAAATAAAAAGTACCGAGGCAAGAAAGCACTGGGCATGATCAGAAAATAGAGAATAGTACAATTTTAATAAAGTATAGAACATATAAAAATATAGTTAGAAGCATCAAAGGACATATCAGAGGACCACAAATTTTATGAATGAAAATGATAATGATGAAATAGCTTACCAAAATTTGCAGTCTTCAGAGGAAAAACTATCCCTACAAGCATGTTGAAATAGGAAAAGACAGCATTAATAAGCTAAAGATGCTTTTGAAAAACTATGAAGCAAATAAAATAAAGAAAAGAAAATAACAATTAGAGGAAAAATAAACTGGAAACCAAAAAACTAGAAATTATAAAACTAAAAGCTGACTTTGAAAAGACTGATAAAACTGGTAAATCTTTAACTAATCTGCTTTTTTTAAAGGAAAGAAAAAGCAAATCAACTAAATAGGAAGTCAACACAATATAATCACAACAAAACCAGAAGAAATAAAAGTAACTCATCAAAATCTACTTTCCACAGTTTTATGGTAACAAAAAATGAGAATGGATGAAATAGAAGGATGCCTTTAAAAATATAAACTATATGAACTAACAGATGATCAAATAGAGATGTTGATCCTATCTCATAAAAAGAAAAAAGAGTATCTTTAGAAGAACGATAAAGAAGTATGGGGAGGAAGATTTCCCACTTTTGATTTACAGTGGAAATTTTAACAAAATTTTAAAGAATAATTAGTACCAAATACTACACAGTTATTCTCAAAAAAAAAAAAAAGATGGGAAAAGCACCTTACCAGATTATTTTTTTTTAGTAAAATATATCTCGTCCTAATATAGAAACTAGGTAAGAAGAACTATAGAGGTAAGAAGAACTATAGACTATAAATACTATTAATGAATATCAGTTTTAAAATTTTAAATAAAATTCTACCAAACAGATTACAATGATAAATCAAAAAAATCATCATTACAACTTGGATTTATAGCAGGTTTTACAAGGATGGTTACACAAGGAAAACAATCTACATAATTATATTAAAAATAAAAACATTTAAAACGTGATTAGTTCTATAAACATAGAAAAAAGTTTTGACAAAATACAACACTCATGCTAAAAATCCTACATGGGATAGTCACAAAGGAATATTTTTCTAACATTATAAAAAGCGTCTATATAAAACCAAAAGCATAATATGTATTAGGAATATACTTTTTCCCAATAAATACAAGAGTGAGTAAAAAATGTTTACTCCCTTCACTATTATGTAATGAAGTTCAGGAAATGTTAGCTGTAGCAACAAGAAAAAAAAAGTAATTCAAAGAATATGGTTAAAGAGGGGATAAAACTATCCCTTTTTACTGATACATGAGGTTTACTTAGAAAATCCTAGGGAGGGCAATTGGATAGTGCAGTTGATAGACCATCAGTCCTAAAGTTAGGAAAATGTGAATTTAAATCGAGCCTCAGGGACATTTCACTTACCAGGTCTGTGATCCTGGACAAGTCACATAACCCCAAATGCCTCACAAAAAAGAGGATGGAGAAAATACTAGAAAATCAGAAAAGATATTAAATGAGACAACTGATAGCTTCAGCAAAATTACAAACTACAAAATAAGCCCTCAAAAATCAATAACATTTCTATATGATACCAAAAGCTAAGAGGCAGTAATAGAAAAGGAAATCACATCCCATATCATTACAAAATACATAAAGTATTTGGACATCACTTTTTCAAAGGCTTGTATAAATTTTATTACAAAGTACTCATTAAGGAAATATAGAAAAATTTATATAGCAAAATGAATAGTCAGTACAGATGGCTAGGCCTTGTCAATATCATAAAAATTATAATACTAGTGAGATTAATTTACACTTTTATTGCTATACCAATCAAATTACTAAAGTGATACTTCCTAAAACTCAAAATAAAATTAATTTGGAAAAATAACCAATTTAGAATATCAAGGGAAATTTTGCAAAAAAAAAAAAAATAGGGATGAAGCACTTCCAGACCTGAACCTATATTATAAAGTAGCACTCATCAAAACTATTTAGTATTGGTTTTAAAGTATAGAGTTAGATCACTGGAACAGACTAAACAAGGAGGAATCTGAAGTAATGAAATTCAATAAACCAGTGTTCAATAAACTAGAAAAGATAAAATATCTAGAAAAGAAATATTTGATTTTTTAAAAACTATTGGAAAAATTAGGAGTTTGTCAGAAATGAGGTTTAGACTGACACTTTACACCATATCCCACAATACATTCTAAATGTTACATTAATTATTATTAACTAAGCTTAACATCATTCATACTAAAAAAATTTAAAGGAAGAAAAGGAGAAAAGAATAAGCATTGCTGTAGCACTTACTATGTGGTCAGGCACTATGAGAGATAGAGATAGAGATATAATAATTACAGTTAGGAAGAATTAAGAGATGTTTTAATCATACAAGAAATAGTGATAGTTATAGAAGATAAAACAAATAACTTTGGTTACAGGAAATTGAAAACTTTCTATACAAACAAAACTATATAGTATAAGAAGAGAATGATTCTAATGAGAAAAAATTATAAAAAATTACTCTAAAGGTTTGATATGCAAGATATTTAAGAATTTAAATAGATATAGTTATCGATAGCTGTGTGTCTGTTTAAAATCATCCCCCAGTAGATAGATGGTTAAAGAATGTTAAATATTCTCAAAATGGTTGAAAACTATTAATAACCATGTAAAAAAAAAAGACTGCTGCAGATCATTAAAAAAAAAAAGACAAATTCAAATCAAATGAACCTGAGATTTCACTTCATTCCTTGTAAATTATCAAAGATAACAAAAGATCAGAATAGTTAGTGTTGGAGTATTGTAAAAAGATATTATAGAAAGAAGGAACTCTATAAAAAGAAAAATAAGATTCAATTGTTGGTAGAAATATAAATCAATACAACAATTTTGGAGGGCAATTTATAATTATGAAAATAACAAAATGGTGGTATTAGTTGTGCTAATTCTCTACCATGTCTATTTATTCTTTGATCAAGAGATTATATGGCTAGTAATAAAACCCCTAAGGAAGCCATTGATTAGAATAAAAACTCCAAATGTACCAAATATTTATAGCAACAATTTTTGTATTGCAACAAACTAGAAATACAGTATATGCCTAATAATTGAGGAATGGCTCAACAAATTGTAGCATATGAATACAATGGAATATTATTGTGCTGTAAGAAATTACAAATGTAATTAATATAGCGAAGAAACATGAAGTTCTATGTGAACTTCAAAGTAAAGAGAAGTAACAGAGCCAACAAAACAATTATTCAATTCAACAACATAAAGAACAATCACCAAAAATATCAACTATAAATGTAACAAAATTAGAAAGAACAAGAATGACTTGAAAAAAGAGGTGAGAAAACACTCTCATATTACCCCTTGGCAGAGATGAGAGGTTCAGAAGAATCATACATTGCACATTTTTTTCAGACTTTTTTGACATGTTGATGAATTATACTGGGTTGTTTTTTTTCTCTTTTTGTCTTTAAAAAAATACTGTTTTAAAAATTTAAGATGGTACTCTGATATGGGAGGAAATATCTATGGGGGAAGGAAATCTATGGTGATGTAAAAAAATCTTGATAAAAATTTATTTTTAATACAAGAAAATGGAATGAGATAAACCTAGAAATACATGGCACCAGGTTATGATGGGCTTTGAATGCTAATCAAAGTAAGTTGAAGGTGATAGACAACAAAAAAATCACATTTCAAGAATCCTATAGAGACAGCATGATGTAGGGAATAGAAAACTGGCATTAGAGTCAGGAAGGCCTGGGTTTGTATAATGGCTCTTGATGTATGTTAACTGTATGACCTAGAGTAAGTAATTTAACCTCTTACTGGCTATAAATTGCAAGATTGTCATCGTCAGAAGCGTTCCTCACTGGGAACTCCCTATGCAATGAATTCACAGGTCTCATTTTGTAAATCTTATAACCTTGAGATCTTTTATCTGATCCTTAGAGCATTGGTTACTTGATCCTTGGCACTGGTTACTCACATGCACATAGGTTCTTATTTGGAAAATACTATAGAAATATCACTTTATTAAATACACATAATTAAACCATATGTCACTTAGGGAAAATTTTAACTCAAATATTCAATAATTATTAAAATGGTTCAATTAAATTAAAACCTTGCATAGTTAGAGAGGGAAGATAAATGGGATAAATGACAGAAAGGGAGAAAGAAGACATCCATATTCACATGTACACATGGTTAAATCATGAACACTCTAGTATTCAGAATGTCGAGTGAAATAGAAACAATTGATTGCTTTCTGTTTTAAAATAAACACGAAATTGTACAAATAGAGAATTATTTTCTGAGCCAATCCATATGACTTTTATATATGTTTAACTTTGGGTGAAGTCACTATTAGCTGAACTGACATCCCTATACTCTCTGAGACCTCTTCAGCTCCCATGCATTTGTCATAGGATGGGGAGGAGAGGAGAGAGCCCTATCTATTCAGATGACAGTCCTCTGAGCTTCAGCACTGCTTCACCAACTTCCTATTAAATATTTTCAATTATGTGTCCCAGAGACATCTCAAATTTAGTACAACCAAACAGAAGCTTACTTTACTCCTCATTGCATCTCACAAATGATAAATTTGTGACACTCAGGGTCCTCCACATTCTGATATCAATCTGCCTTTCAAACATTATCTCTTGATACTGCCATTCCATCAGACTATATTCCAGATAAACCAGACCATTCTCAATTCAACGAGACTAAAATTTTAGGTCATATTTGGCTCCAGTCCTAACCTGAAATGAAAGAGGTTCAGCCAGAAGCAGAATAATTTCAAGAATTCTTTTTGATGTACTTTTAAGATCCTAGTAATGGCATGTGATCACAAATTTATACTAAATAGATTTTCTTTGTTGTACAGGACATACACCGAAGACACCAGAGTGGTTCAACCCTGGTAAGTTGAGGAAACATGCCATGCTTTTTAAACTTACAAATAACTTTTAAAAAAATATTTTCTAATATAAAGTATTTTTACCTTTTAGATGAAATATCATTTTTATGCCAAACCAGCAATAGATATATTAGTTGTTTCTGAGCCACATTTCATCTCTGAACCTTGATTTTTGATCTCTCTAAACCTAATAAAATGAAGAGAGTACAAATCAATATCTAACATGTCTTCCAGCTTTAGGTCATAGGATTCCCCAAAACTTTGTAATTTTCTTAAATGTATGGATGCCTTATTTTTTTTATAATTCTTTGCTATTTGTCCATTAATGATCTTCCTCCCCCTTTATATTTAGATCGGGCTGGAATTCATGGGCCTCCCGTTGTTATTGAAGGCAGTGAATATTGGTTTGTTCCTGATACTCACTTGAACTTTGATGAAGCAGTCCTATATTGCAAAAGTAATCAAAGCTCTCTTGCTTCTTTGAAGTCTCTCACAGCACTAAATGCCATCCGATACAAAATGGTGAATGTAAGGATACATTGCATATGTATTTTTCTTATTTTAAATATAATAATAATAGCTAATATTTATAGAGTACTTACCACATGTCAGATACTGTTCTAAGGACTTTACAAATATTATCTCATTTGATCCTCACTCTTATTATCCTCATTTTACTGAGGAGAAAACTGAAGCAGACAGATTAAGTGACTTGCCCAAGGTCACACATCTAGTATATTTCTGAGGTCAAATTTGAACATTGTTCTTCCTGACTCCAGGCTCAGCATACACTTCCCCACTTAGATGCCAAATATAACCTTTAAATGATAAAGGATAGTTTCTCTAACTTCATGTTCCTATTTGAAGGTTTTAGACGTTCAAAATTTATTGTTCCATGAACTTTTACTCCAATTTCAACTAAAATGCTAGATCTACAAAATCAAATTCAGGAAGATTCAGACACCATTGCTCAGTGCTTACCCAGACTCATGATTACTTAAGTATGATTAGATAGTATAATGAATGGTAATTAAGCAAATGAATGCTACCAAATATCAGTAATGCTTCTATGCCACTTTTTTATTTCCATATGGTATTATAGTGTTAAGAAAATTTATTTTCTTGAATGGATGCCCATCAATTGGAGAATGGTTGGGTAAATTGTGTTATATGAATGTTATGGAATATTGTTGTTCTGTAAGAAATGACCAGCAGGATGAATACAGAGAGGACTGGCGAGACTTACATGAACTGATGCTAAATGAAATGAGCAGAATCAGGAGATCATTATACATATATATATATATATATATATATATATATATATATATAATCTTCGATAAAGAGATCTAATTCAGTTTCAATTGATCAAGGATGGACAGAAGCAGCTACACCCAAAGAAAGAACACTGGGAAATGAATATAAACTGCTTGCATTTTTGTTTTTCTTCCTGGGTTATTTATACCTTCTGAATCCAATTCTTCCTGTGCAACAAGAGAACTGTTTGGTACTGTACACATATATTTTATCTAGGATATACTGTAACCTATTTAACATGTAAAGGACTGCTTGCCATTTGGGGGAGGGGGTGGAGGGAGGGAGAGGAAAAATCGAAATAGAAGTGAGTGCAAGGGATAATGTTGTAAAAAATTACCCTGGCATGGGTTCTGTTAATAAAAATTATTTAAAAATTAAAAAGAAAGAAAGAAAGAAAATTTATTTTCTGCCCCAAACTGAAATTATTATTTTTATAGTAAGGACCAACTTTTAGGATAAAGCTTTTATGAAAAATTTAGGCAAACTGACTAACTTAACTACTTTACCAAGATGTAACCTAAATTTCATATTAGAAATTAAGCCAAAGACTTAGAACTAAGAGGAAATACTGAATGTTATTTTAAAATGTCAGGCAATTAGCAATAGCAAACTGGATAGTTTTTTTTTTACATAAGTTTTTCATAATACTGTCTACATTCTATCCTTTGGTTTGGTACATTAGAGATGTCTATTCAGATTTTTTTTCGTATCTATAGATGAGAAAAACAATTTCTAATGAAATTGACCATCCTAAACCATCTTAAATTCATAGATTACCTTAAAATAGTATTTCTATGCCATGGAAAAATTAAAGCTTCAAATTGCCTTAAAATAAATAATAATTTTATTAACTCTAAATATTACTATAAAATTTACCCTTTTGATGTAAAACATAATAATCATTTTAGGAAGACATTAATGTTAAAGAAAAAGTAAAGAATAGGTCAAAAGATAATTATTTCTTGGTGTACTTATAGGTAAATGAATTTTTTTTCCCACAGCAAAAAAATTCATTTACCAATTCAATCCACTAATTTTTTCTTATTTCTTTTTGTTTTCATGTGCAAGGCATTATGGATTGAGTTTTTATGAAATGAAAATTAATTGCATCGAATAGGCAACTTCATATCTTCAGCATTCAAAAATGTGGCTAATTTCATGACCATTACTAATTATTTCTATATTGTAACTTTACAATTCATGGTAATTAGATGTCCATAGATTAGCATTCTAACTAATACA